>NC_141382.1:37394756-37994756 GCF_017979445.1 Akebia trifoliata | reverse complement strand
TTGTTCTCCATTTCTCTGGATCCAAACAAAGCGTTAGTATCCGTTGACAGGCCTATTGAGAACCCTAACGTCTTAGCTCTCCCACATCCTCAAACCCGATTTCCTCATTTATCCAATTTAATTTGCTTTGTTGTTGTTGTTGAATCTTCCATCAAATTCGATTAATCTCTGCAAATAGATCTTCGATTTGAACGAAAATGGTGGTGATTGAACCAGCATCGAACGTAGGTGAGGAAGAAACTAAACAAAGTATTCATGCGGACTCCACAGAATCAACAGCTAAGGAAGTGGAAGGATTCGAAACAGCAAGCGAAGGTGAAGGCGATAGCGATATGGAAGAACAAATTGCCCCTCCGAAAGACGATTCTTATGAAGATGCACTGACAGATGAGGAATTGAAACAGGTTCTTGTTGTTTGCTTCAATTGAATTTTGGCTAATTAGGGCATAGTTCTTAATCTAACATTGCTGATTTCGATTTTTCAAACTAGTAATGAAAAATATTGGAAATTATGTTCACTTCAAACCAAAGATTTGTTTCTGAGGAAAAACTATGGTGTTAATCAGCTGTGGTAGAGATTTGTGGCTTAGCTTTATTTGTTATTCTTTATGAACTTGTGATGGTGTTTTTGTTCTTTTGTCCAAATATTCTTAAATTACTTTTGTTTCTGATGTTGCAGAAGGCTTTATCTCAAGCTAATGATGCAAAAGCTGAAGGCAATAAGCTTTTTAGGGCTGAGCAGTATGAAGATGCATTGTCACAATATGAACTCGCTTTACAGATCGTTCCAGAGATGCCTTCTTCTGTGGAAATTCGTTCCATATGTCATGCTAATCGTGCTGTTTGCTTCTCAAAGCTGGTATGTTCTCTTATGACATTTTTCTAAGATGGGATAACCTTTTAAATTTCATCGTGAAAAAATGTTATGATATGTTGTTGCAATGCAGTAATTTTTTTCCTTTAAATGAGCTCTTAAGTTGATATCAATAGAATTTCATTGGTAAGGGGACGATGATAAGTTGATGCAGGAGCCATAGGCTTTGAATTGTCATATATCATAGGGCAAGTCATCCTTAAGTATACAACTTCAACTTAAAGAATTGCTTGGACTTTGTTCGTTAGTGAACTGAGAACTTATACTAGAAGAGAGAAAATGGCTCTTGAGGGATGCTTCTTATGAAAAAAAATTGTTTCGCTGATAGATTGAAAACTGCCATTTTAAGTTTATTCTATACTCAATATTTAGTGTTACATCTTTACTATTATAATGAGAGAAGGCAGACTAGAAGCGGTTCGACAGCAAAATTTGGATCTCAAAAATGCCCTCACGTTTACATTTAAAAATAATATAATCAGGGTCATTTTTGTCAAAAACCAAGAAAATGGCAACCCATGACCCTATAATCGCGTTGGTTAGTTTACAAAAATACAAAATATATATATACATATATATATATATATATATATATATATATATATATATATATATATATATATATATATATATATATATATATATCCTTCTTATTTTGTGAACTTCAGAAATCCTTTAATCACTATTTTAAATTATAAACAAGCCCTTTTGATACATACGCTTTCACACCTGCCACCTTCTAGTATAAATTAAACATATGATCAAGGTAGAAAGTATACAATCTTTTCATCTTCTTTGGGGCTGATGAGATTTTTTTTATTTTTTTTGATAGCTCCCACGAGATGAAATTAATGGGTGTCCTACAAAGGCAAATGTAGTTTCCTATTGTATTTTTCCTTTTGAACTTAGACTTTGACCTACTATGTTTGAGTGAGGACATGGAGCCTATTTCATGTTAAGTACTTTATGACAGTTGACAGATGGACACGGGGTCTTCACTTTAATTTTATTTTTATTTGTGCATTTAACTTCATGTGACATAGGCCAGGGAAACATTTGTAGCCTAATGTAGTTATAAAGTTTTCATACGTAAAGCTATTAAAACAGCTCGTGTCTGTGGGAAATAAATTTCTTTATTTTGGAGAAATTTATAATTTCATATTCATGTTATTTACACCATTTCCCAAATATTGTGGCCGGCAAACAGACTATTTGCGTGCATTGTACTGTAGGTCATTTCTTGAAGAGTTAAAAAGACTTTGGCCTTTTCGATGAGTGTTTTGTTCTCAGAGCTCTAGATGTGTTTTTCATGTACCAGTTGTACCAATTGATGATTGTGGAATCTCAATCCATCAGTCATTTCTTGTTTCACTTAGAAGTTTGGAGTATTGAAACTTTTTCTAATGATATATGCTTTTTAAAGTGTATAATGAATCTTGCTGATCCTAATTTTGTTATACCCTCCATTACTGATCCTAATTTTCTCTTGAATGGTATTGGTTCTGGCTATTAAATATGCCTTTGGATTTTCTTGATGAATCTGACTATTGAACCCGTTTTCTTTGTGCACTTGTTAATTTGTTCTTGCAATGTTTTGAATCTTGTAATTTGAGCTGTGATTTTTTCAGGGAAGATCTGAGGAAACAATTAAGGAATGCACAAAAGCATTGGAATTGAATCCAATGTATATGAAACCTCTGGTTAAAAGAGGAGAGACACATGAAAAGCTTGAACACTTTGAAGAGGCTATTGCAGGTAAACATCTATATGATTAAAAGATTACTATTGGGTTATTAAATCATTATACCATTGTTCAAGATGCTAGTATTTCGTCCCATTCCTTTTTTTTGCTTAAACTTTTGTAGTTTAATACTACTATTACACTGTCACTAGCAAACTTATTTGCTTTTTGGTACAAGAATTATAAGGTTCACATGCCAACATGATCTAGGAGCCAATTTCTTATAGTAACTATTTGTTCTTTTTCTTCTTTATAGACATGAAGAAGATCCTGGAGTTGGATCCTTCAAACAACCAAGCTATAAGAGCCTTACAACGCTTAGAGCCATTGGCTGCAGAAAAACGAGAAAAGATGAAAGAAGAAATGATTGGTAAGTCAAAGCATGCTTCCTCTTACACGGTCTCCTTTTTATGTTCTTGATTGAAGGGCATGGATATTTTTTTTTCCATATGTTTGATGAAGAGACTTTTGAAATTTGAATGTCTTGTGTGATTATTTGCTGTCTATATATATGGGAAATGTTTGGCACGCACCCTACATTTTTCCCTGTGTTTTGTCTTACATGAGTTAGAGGTCTTGGAATGGGCTGATTTTTTGAGAGGATTATCTCTATGGTGAGGAGATCATCCTCACCAAAAATCAGCCCATTCCGAAACTCCTAGCCCCATATTTACAAGTTGAATAATCGTGGACCATCCTTTTTTGTAAACCACTTTTGATGGGGTTAGAAGTTTTGAAAGGACTGATTTTTGGCAAAGATGATCTCCTCGCCATAGAGATCATCGTCACCAAAAATCAGCCCATTCCAATGGCCCCGTTTGATTCAGCTGCCTGAATCTGCTGTCAGTTTCTGCTGTCAGAATCTGCTATCAGAATCTGAAACACTGAAAAGCTTGTTTGATAGGACTTTGTAAAAGTGTTGTGCTGTTGACCAGAATCTAATAATTATTGTTTGATACAGCTTCTAGAATCTGCTGTTTAGGGTAAAATGACCAAAATACCCTTAAGATTGATAGAACACTCAAAATGCATAAAAAATTATCAGAATACCCTTATAAATATATAATTACACTAAATATATATAAATATAATAAAATTATATAAATTTTTTTAAAAATAATTTTATTAATTTTAAAATATTTATAATTCAAAAAAAAAAAAATTATAGAAAAATTTATAATTCTACAGAAATTTTAGCAGCATCTCCTCTTAAAAATGGACGTATGAAATTTTCCTGATAAACAAAATACCTGCATAATATGCAATTCAACATTCACATTACATCATATATACAGCTTGAAAAAAAAAACATTAAACATAAAAAATATAAATTGAGTAAGAAGCCAAAGCAGAATGAGTACATACACGTGGTTCTAAACTTTAACTTCCCAAGATTGCCAAAACTACCCATAAAAAATAAAAAAAAGCGATTGTCAAAACTAGGTAAGGAACTTTGATTTCTTTCAATGGTTTGAAAGGAAGCGAGCCAAGGAAGCATTACATTCGAATTGAACCACCATTTCAAGAGTCATAAAATAATTAGGGAACAAATTAGTCTAAGAAACTATAATAATAATAATAAAAAACCTAAAATTCAAACACAATTTCAAAATGAAATGGAAAAATTGAGTTGTCAATTACTAAATTTTACTTCATTTGACTACTAAATCAGATAATTCAACTCATCTGATCCAAAATTTTCATCACAACTGTCTTGTTCAACTAGTCAAAACCCTGTCTTGAAGAAAACATAGTACTCCCACCCAAAAAAAAAAATTAAAATTAAAATTAAAAAAGAGTAACAAAAGTTTCAATATGTAACAGAATCATAAAAAAGTCACCAAACCATTCCTTCCACCAAATCAGCCAAAATCTTCCATATTTCACAAATTATGCTATGTAATTGCAATATTATGAAACCAAAAAAAAAAAAATGGAAACCAAAAGAAAAGTCAATTCTAAGCCACTGGACCAAGTTAAATATGAAACTATCCCAAATTAATAACATCTTAGAAGTGAGTCCACTCAATTTTAACAATCCCACATCATTAATTCTAACTCAATTTTAAAAAATTAAAAAAAATTAAAAAAAAAAAAGAACCAATCATCAGAAAGAATGAGAGTCCACTTTCTCCCAACTCTTGTCTTTCCCAATTTCTTTCAATCCAACAACTCTTTAAAAAAAACACACACACACGCACACACAAAAGTAAAATTGATTGAAAGAGAAAGCAAAGAAGTCTCAGATATTACCAATCCCTCGATCTGAACAACCCTAAGAGGTGAAGCAACCTCCTCGGATGCGGCGACTTGAAGGAAAGACTGAGCCATAGTTGCTACACATTCATTACCAGAGAGTGGGAGAGAAGAAGAAGAAGTTGTACGGACGATTAGCCATCGCGATGATGAAGAAGGCAGATTGTTAGGAGAAGTTTTGGAGGTCGATGTGAGGATCTAGAGGGCTGCTGAGGATATATTGACAAGAACAGCTACGTGTTGTCGAGAAGAAGAAGAGAGAGATGAAGAATAGATGTGCGTCTCTTTTTCGAGAAGAAGAGATGAAGAAGATAAGATCAGACGTGCGATCTGTCGAGAAAAAAATGAGTTGTGTGGTTCTGTCGCAGAGAAGGGAAGAAGAGAAGTAGAGAAGAGATCGGGGGTGTGCGAGAGAGAGAGGCGAGATCGAGAGGTGTGTGAGAGAGAGAGAGGTGAGATCGAGAGCTTCTGTTGATGAAGGGTTATGTCGAAGAGAATAGAGAGGAGGAGGGGTAAAATTGTCTTTACATACGAACCGTTTATTCGGTGATATATTCCCCCGCAAACGCGATTACAAAAGCGCCTAATATGTGCTTTTCAAATTTGCGTTTCTAAACGCAGTTTAAAAACGCAATTTTCAAACGCCGGTTTTCAACAAACGGTAATTTAGACCCTAAACGCAGATTCATACCGCAAACGCAGTAGAATCCACGTTTTGAAACGGTAACAAACACCACCAAAACTTCTAACCCATGTAGGACAAAACACATATGGCAAAACTTAGGGTAAAACATAGGGTGCCGAACATGACCCTATATATATATATATATATATATATATAAACAGAAAACCTTTTATCGATTCTTTATCACTGGAGAAACCCACCAAGGCATGTCATAAATGCTGTAAGTATAGATGGTATCATGAAAAAGAACACTTAGGCATTCCTTAATGCACCATGCATACAAGTTATTTACAAACTTTGGTATTATTAGGTCATGTAACACTTTGCAAGCCCGATTTATGGAATGCTCAAACATGCAGGGGTTAGAATTATTGGGGAATGCATTTTAACTGAATTCCTTTGTGAATTTGTTCATGAAGTGTCAAACCCTTGAATGTTTTTGTGAAACTGTACATGAAACTTTGATTAGTTGAATGCAAAGCTCCTCAGGATGTTGGACCATTTTTTTTTTATTGGTCTCAGCGGCTTAGGGTGGGGGACTTCAATTATGTATGGATCATTGTCACTCGGTGGAACAGAAAACATTTTAAAGTTACCCACTCATCAAATTTTAGTTTCAGGAATTGGGGGGGTTTGAATACAGCATAAGCAATGGTGATACCAGATACCTTTGTGAGCACAAGTTGGCTATTGGCTGTCCTCCATAAGATTGGTTTTGGTCATGGAGTACTCTGAGGAGCTACAACAGTAGGTGATGGAGTGAATGCTCAAGTGTGATGGGAAGTAGGGTGAACTTTTTCTTTGTAAATTGTAAGTGAACCCCAAGTTATTCATAATGTCTAGCTGTCTGGCATGGTACCTGAGCACACAACAATCTTTGGTTCCTCAAAACTTTTTTAAATGTAACTTCATATTCTACTACTGTCTTTTGCAGGGAAGCTGAAAGAAATGGGCAACTCCTTATTGGGACGCTTTGGGATGAGCGTCGACAATTTCAAGGCTGTCAAAGATCCAAACACTGGGTCATATTCCGTCTCATTCCAGCGCTAGCTAGAACTTCATGTATGTAAATCATCCAATCCTTAGAGGGCTAGCAGTTATGCAGAGATTCGATGTGTAAATTTTTCAGTGTGGATATAAATAGGAGGAAGTCCTTATAGATCTACTTTTGTAACCTTTTGGTGATGGTTTCAAGTTTTTATGTTTGTCTACAGTTGTATTCATCTCAAACAAATGAAGCAAATCTGTCCGTTCCAAAGCAATTCAGGCTTAGTTATCATCCTTAGCCTGGCCCCATCAACACCCTTTCACACGTTCAATTGATTCTGGTTTCAGTTTTTCTTTTAGCAGAAATTACTCTACTAATGAATTTTTATTTTAATGGATATACTGAGAAAAAGCTGATGGGTAGGAAGGAATCTTCAAAGATCATTTTCCTTTTGCGAATATTGCAGCAAAAAAGTTTTGAATAGGTTTGATTTGATGTTGTTTTGAAAGGTCCCAGCTAGTTTAGATGGTAAACCATTGTTCTAGGGTTGGATTTTCATTGAGTTTTTAAATAAGAACAAAAACAGGCTTACGCATATTAGGAAAAAAAAAATTGGAAGTTGTTTTGATCTGTAAGGAGAGTGGCTCTGAACAAAGTTTGAATGAACATTTAAGGGTGGGTTTTCTTATTAATTCGTTAATGATTTTCTTTCTAATTTTTATATTCGTATCTCAACTTCCTCTTCTGCCATGCTTATTCTAATGATTATGGTTTGTTCAGGGTGCTGATACATGCCTAATTGGATAATAGCTTCTTGGTTTTCAACGCTAAACAAGTTATACTTGCTTATACTTAAAATTTCTAAAATAATCTCTTAAATTAAGTATTAACTTTTTTAAATATTTTATAATTACCAAAAATTTTTAATCATATACAAACGCACATGACATCAAAAAGATTATTGTGGGCTTTTCCCTATGTCAAGTATTGTTTGGTGTCCGAAGGAAACACTTACCTATTTCTCATGCCACACTGTTCCCACAACAATAAATGGTTACTCAATGTGTCGTGTCCTTTCCTATATTATCTTAATTTTATTATTATTATTTACAGTATTTTTATAATTGTATAGAGGACACTTCAGTAACATTGTTTAGATTATTTTGTGGTAATTAAACCCCGAGGGGTTGGTTGAATGACAATTTCGGACTGATTAGTGGTTAATGCCCACGGTTGTGAGTTCGATACCTAGTATGAGTGTTAATTCCTCAAGAGCCACCCTCCAGGACACATCCTCACTTATCTGGTACGTGTGTGTGTGGGCATTGCACGTGTCTTAGGATTAGTCCTTGGACAAGACCATGGTCTTTGGCATCTTGCGCGTGCCACATCAAACCTAACAGGGGTAATTATGTAAATTGAGAATGCCATTCAATGCACGAGGGGCACATGTGTGATTAGTCGAGACCTTGGCATCTTGAGGCTTTATATATCTTCATCAATGTCAATGAGATTACCTCACTTGTCATATTGATAGATTGTGATTAAGTAGATGATGGCATCATCCCCATTTGATTGGCTTGGATCCCTGTCACATTTTAATTAACATACACCTTATAACAGGGTATATTTTTTCTTGTAGCATGAGACATCTCTTGTGGGCCCTCTACTCATTACCCTGCTGCATGAGCATGACTACGATACTCATGAGATCCCTCCCATCCCTCTCATGGTGTGAAAACTTTTGACTTTTGCTTTGTAGAGCTGTTATTGGCACCCCAATTTTTTAAATTATTTATCTCACTCCAATAATAAATTAAAACCCACCATTCAAAGATTATGAAGGTTTGGCTCAAATTATCATCTCCACCTTACAAAACATTATAATACTCCAATTAAATATTTATTTACAATTATGATTAACTTCATGTAAAATCTTAACTCCTTACTAGAAAAAAAAACAAGAGCTCAAAGTTTCTATTAGCAGCCCAACTTTTACTTACCATACTCAATTATTTACTATTTTTTTAATTAGAATGTAATACATAAAAATTGGAGTGCCAATATCCGCTCTCTTGTGTTTTTAACTCTGAGTTGACCCATTCTTAAAACTCATTGGATGCCAATAATCGAATCACATAAAATATACATATATATACGTGATCCAATTGGAAATCCGACCTGGGTCAATAGTTAACTAGGGCTGGATCGGATAAAGGTTGATTTTGGACAATCCAATGAACCCAAAATCGGTGTTGATCCAATCCGACCTTCTTGGATTGGGGTTGATTTATCAAATCTAATCCTTGTTGGCACCTTAATCCTCAATCTATAACCAAAACTATCGGATCTGAATGCGTTTGGTTTTGGGTATGATCCGGTCCAATGTAAAACTTAATATTAACTTAATGGGTCCCGTTCAGAAACAAACATTTTGGCTAAACATTTTTCAAAACATGGGTTAGAGATTTTTAGAATGGGCTGATTTTTGGTGAGGATGATCTCCTCACCGTAGAGATCATCCTCACCAAAAATCAGCCCACTCCAAAACCTCTAACCCATGTTTTGAAAAATATTTTACCAAAATGTTTGTCAAAATGTTTTGATAGGTTTTTCCTGAAAATAAAGATAATTTTAATCTTAAAATGTTAAAAATATTTATTTAATTGATGGAAATGAAATCACCGAATCATTGAGTAGACTCGAGTTGGTAGACTACAAATGGAGATTTAAAAGTACGTGGTGCTTTTGACCTAAAATTCTTTTTGTCCCCATTTTCATTTTCATGAAGGAACATTTAGTGGGTAGTGGACGGTATCATATCAAATCATATCATATACTTATGCTAATTATATCGGTGAGGTCCACTTGGCCCCCCATGTAATCATACCATTTCCCAAGAACCTTTATATTTTCAAATTCATGACATACCTCCTTTGACTTTGGTCTTCTCTTTAGACTAATGAAAAATTACCTAAATACCTTCCATCTTCAATATTTACTCACAAATTGTTTCTTATACTATCTTCAACCTATATTCAATCTGTATAATAAATTATTTTTAATCCATCTCCAAATCTTGCCCACTCCAAGCCGCCCCTAACCGACTTTGTGAGATAAAATAGACCCGAAAACCCAAAGAAAGAAAAAAATATTGGAATGAATTATGCTATTCTCAAACTCTCCCTCTACTTAGGTGTCTATTTTGAATGAAACTTTTAATGAGTATTTCTCTCACCCATTGAAATAGGAAGAAATAGGTTCCAGAACCTTGAAAATATTGTTGATAACTCTAATCGTAGAATTGCTTATTTCGATCCCTTGTGGATTTTCATTTTCAATATCTTAGTCAAAAACACTTGATTTCTCTACACAGAATTCTATCGACTTCTACTTTTTCAAAATTCCTATCTTTTAATTGATGTTTGAAGTAGATTAAATCTTAACGTTGAAGATTGTTATGACCTCAAATATATATATAAGCTTAACTTTCCATACCACTAATATTTAGATATTTTTGGTGTTTCCAGCATCGCATCTTGGATACAAACCTCGAAAGAAGCGACTTGGAGAAAGGACTACTTGAAAGTCTTATAAAGAAGAGTACCAGAGTGAAAATTGTCATAAAGTGGGAGTTAAGAGTGTCGACGAATGGGACAACTTGGGGAAATAGCCACCTAGGGATCTAAAAAGGAGGGTATCATACAAAAACCACTACGAATAGACTGTCGGGGGGCATCAATTATAGAGTTAAATAACATTTTATGAACCAATATAGATATGGGCTTAACTTTCCATTCCAGTAATTCCTAAGTATTTTTTATGTATTAGTTGTGTTCTTACTAAAGATGAAATTATAAATTTGTACCCAAAATGTTAAAGATAAACAGTTTTTGAAAGACAAATCAAGATGGGGGCATTTAAGTTATTTTTCATTAATCTATTAGAGTATACCAAGATCAAGGGAGTTTATCATAAGTTTGAAAATATAGGGTTATCTCAAATATTTACCAAAACATAGAGGAGTGTATAACTAAAACACCCTTTCCACAAATAAAACCGGGAAATCCTCCCATTTTGCCTTTTTTTCACTTTCTAGCGCTCTTTCTTGACATTTATTTTGTCCTTCGCTTTTAAGCTGAAAACTTTTAACTGTTTTTCCACTTTTTTCCTTCAACCTTTATTTCTTATTCTCTTTCGGCTTGTATTTAACGATTTCCTCATTTTTCTTTTGCATAACGTTCTCTGGAGGTCCAGTTCAGAAATCTTGACTGTCATACTAGAGTTATTTTAAATATATATATATATATATATATATATATATATATATAGGGTCAGGTTCAAGGGCCGTCTGAGAAACCGTCTAAGAAAACTTTCGACGGTAAATAAAATTTTAAAATATGGGTTAGAAATTTTGGATTGAGCTGATTTTTTGTGAGGATGATCTCTATGATGGGAAGATCATCCAAAAAAAAAAATCAGCTCAATCTGAAACTTCTAACCCCGTTAAAAGTGATTTAGAATGTGGACCGTCGATTTTTTACCACTTTTTATCACTAATTTGTAAATCACTTTTGATGGATTTACAAGTTTCTGATTGAGCTGATTTTTTGTGAGGATGATCTTCTCATCATAGTGACCATCCTTGCAAAAAATCAGCTCAATCCAAAACCTCTAACCCTTATTTTGAAAAACGAAAGTTTTCTTAGACGGTTTCTCAGATGGCCCTTGAACCGCCCCCATATAGGGTCAGGTTCAAGGGCCGTCTGAGAAACCGTCTAAGAAAACTTTCGACGGTAAATAAAATTTTAAAATATGGGTTAGAAATTTTGGATTGAGCTGATTTTTTGTGAGGATGATCTCTATGATGGGAAGATCATCCAAAAAAAAAATCAGCTCAATCTGAAACTTCTAACCCCGTTAAAAGTGATTTAGAATGTGGACCGTCGATTTTTTACCACTTTTTATCACTAATTTGTAAATCACTTTTGATGGATTTACAAGTTTCTGATTGAGCTGATTTTTTGTGAGGATGATCTTCTCATCATAGTGACCATCCTTGCAAAAAATCAGCTCAATCCAAAACCTCTAACCCTTATTTTGAAAAACGAAAGTTTTCTTAGACGGTTTCTCAGATGGCCCTTGAACCGCCCCCTATATATAATATATATATATATATATATATATATATATATATATAGATATATATTATTTTTATAAAAAAATACCAAAAATCAGTCCAATATTTTAAAATATCGAATGAGTCAATGTGTAGCCCGATTTAAGTGAAATTTACTAACTCATAGACAATATCTTGAAATTACCGTGATAGTACGTATTCCAAAATATTTATCGAATTATTTTCTTAACATTGCAATAATTATTAATTTCTTTGAAAATCATAAAATAACATAAATAAAATTGATATTTCATAAAATTAATTAATATCAAGGGCATTTACAATATTTACTAAAATTCTTTTAATTATTAGATAAAATAATTTGTTTATCTCAACCATCTATGAAATAGAGAACTTCAAACTTCTTTGGGGTTAGTAGATTTCAATTTTTTAAATGTGGTTATTCCATGGTAGTCATACCATTGTTTCTTGTGGACCTAATTGACTCATTTGAGCCATATAATTCCATTGTAAAAATTAGTTTAAATAACTTTTTATAAGTATAATTAATGGGTGGCATATATCTTACGAAAACAACCACAATCCAAAATGGTGTTTACTCCCCAACCAAAAAGTATCACGTAGACATCATATGTTACTATAGGAATGGGACACCATTCTGGATCGCGACTCTTACAAAAATTAGGATTTATGTAAGGTTAAAAAAAATCATATAATTTTGTATTATTTAATATATTATAAGAGTCTTTTGTAATTTAAAATATTAATTAAAACTATTTAAAAAATTAAAAAACTAATGTAGTTATGGGGTTGTGGGATTGTAATTTTAACAAAAAGTATTTTAATAATAATAATAAGATTAAGAGTTAGAATTCAAACGGTATCATGTTCCTATAATAAAGGTAAAGTGTCTACAAGTAGGACTAGCAATAATCCGAAATATATTAGATGTCCCAACCAATCCAATCCGAAAAGATAAGAAAAATCAGATTTGGATTGGAATCTCAAATCCAAAACAATTTCGGCTCGGGATTCAAATCTACCCCAATCCTTTCTTGAAAAAAATCTAATCCGAACATATTTTAATATTTTTTTAATTCTTAATTTAATATGCATATATATAGATAAACCATTTTAGTCTTTTTTATTTCCCTTTATATTCGTAGTTAGAAACTAGACTTTCAAAAAAAAAAAAAATTATATAATTTTGTATTTTTTGAGCATTAACCATTTGAAAATAAGGCATGTGTTTGGATTAGATTTGTTTCAAGTTAAGAATGAAATGAAATGAATCGGATTCAGTTCATATATTCATTAATCCATTCAGATCAGATCAGGTACATAATTAAAAAATTTAGGATCGGTATTGATCCGATACCAAACCGATCTATTGCCAACCCTATCTACATGGCACATTTTTGTTGAAGTTTAAAACACTCAAGACTATTAACGAAGTTGTGCACGCAGCTCAATGTGTTTTAACTCCAATAAAAAATTGCCACATAGACACCTAATGTATTTTAGGAACATGACACCATTCTGGATCATTACTCTAAGATTACATGTATATGTGTTGGACATTTTTGATCTCTAAATTTTGTTGGCAATGCTTTTTCTCATTATACAAATAGTGAAGATATTTATATTTAAAATTATTATTCTTTTTTCTCATAAAAACTAGATTGATTATGGTCTTAAAACTAGTTTTGACGTCTCAAATGAGATTGAGTCGTCTCGAATGAGTTTTCTAATACATTTGAATTGTCTCGTTCAATAATGATAATGTTAGAAAATAACCTTATGATCGGAAGTATAAAATCAACAAGAACATAAGAATCACACAAGACACAAGATATACGTGGTTCGGTCAAAAGCATCGACCTACGTCCACAGGCGAAAAACAGCGATTTCACTATATTAACCAAAGAAGAACTAGGTTACAATTTTTCTCTGTCTCTCGTATATCTCTCACACTCTTTCGGGTTTCATCTCTTAACCTTTATATACTTAGGGTTACAAAGAGGTTAAACAGGTCATGCGAGTTGTTAACGGATCATCAAAAGATCCGGTTTGAATCCACGACAATCTCCATATACAAGAATAGAAAACATAACCCAACAGATAAAAATGTACTAAGATTTTAAATCTCATTCGATACGTTTGACTTTCTATCTGTCTCATTGATGGACGATACCAAGATGTATGGACGAGATTTAAAACCATGAGATTGATAGATACTTAGCTACATTTAAAACCATGATGCAAGATGCCTTGTGCGGAAACTTTCTTGAAAGGGGAGAGAGAGATTGAGGTTGTGAAACCGATGGGTTGTTTGAGCATGCAGTGAATAAAACCCTGCCACTCCAGAGAAGAGTTCTGGACCCTTAAATGCAGGAGAAGAGAGGGAGAGAGAGAGAGCAACAAAAGCACATATGACCCACCACCAATGAGTTGGACTCTTGCACATTGGCTGTTTGACAAAAATGGGCCATCAACAACACTACCACCACCAACAACACTGCTACCACCAACAGATTCTCATTTCTAACTCCTCTTCACTCACTCCACTCCTTCACTTTTCTTTTTTCCATAATCCCTCTCTTTCCTCTCTTCTTCTTCTTCTTCTTCTTCTTCTTTCATGGATCACAAATCGCTGCATCAACACCACCAACAGCAGCAGCTCCTCACCTTGTCCAAGAGCTCGAGACAGCGATGCAACAACAATGAATGGTTTCTACTCTTTAACTCTTATCTATCTATTTTATTATATATAATTCAACTCTTCTTCTTTTAACTTATCATGCTTTGTTTATGAATGTTAATGCAACAACAATGAATGGGTCTTACAGTTATTTTTTTCCCTCAACTCCAGCTTAGTTGTTGTTACATTTGTTGAGGAGAGAAAGTTGAGTATTATTTGTTCTTACCCAATGCAACATCAACAAGGACTAGTGTTAGTTAGTACCAAAGGAGCTGCTGAGTCATTGTTTGTACCAGATATGTTTTTCTCTCTTGTGCAGTGTGTAGTTTCACTTTTAGAATACTATTTTTCTAAGCAAAAGATGGAGTACGCAACACGAGGACTTCCCAAGAGGTCACTCATCCTATACTACTCTTACCCCCACTGATACTTAATTGCAGAGTTCTGATGAGATCCGGTGCATTCTCATATGATACTTGTTGATGTAAAAAATGTGGAATTTTTCATTGCATCGGGATGCGTACTACATTTGTAATCGTGAATAGGCCTGGAACTCCGACCGCATTCTTGGGATCTTTGAGCAAATTTCATAATCTACATAGTTGTACAAGATTTCTGCACCTCTTTTAGATCTAGTTGAGTTCTACTTATAGAGTAATAATAAAAGACAATCAATCCCTGAAGTTATCAGACACAAATCTTTACTGAACTATTTCACTCTTTTTGTGTCATGTAGAGTCCACCGACAGATGCTACATAGTGAACATTTTTAGATCCTTAGCTGAGATGGACGTCTTTTTCTTGATAAATTTTGTTTGTTTGCTTGAGTAGACAGACTTGTTTTCCGGTCTCTTGTCAGAGGTTCCATTGCCCTATATTGTCACGTTTGAGACTAATCCCAGATCCATCACAATTTTCCTTACCCCCCACTATTTCTTTTGACATCTATGATGTGCCTTGCCTAAGAAATCAAAATTTCAGATTTTAGACACAAATATCTCAAGATCACATGTGTCTGACACAAATCAAATGCAAATATTTGCACCCAAATAGACCACTGTCAAGAAGGTTGCACTTGATGTACCAAGGGTCTACCTCTAAAAAGATGACCAAACGATTCAGCGTGATCATTCAATACCTTTTAGTTGTTCCAGGTCATTCAAGCCCTGTTCTACAAAATAATTGGCAAGACCCTAAAGAGGACCGCTCCTATGCCAAATACTGTTCTCTGTAAAATAACATTTGGTATGGTTCATTGTACAAAACTACCTTCTTGTGACACTATTAAAACATTCCTGAAAATTAGATAACATGATGTTGTTTCCTTAAATTCTTCCATTAATGTTCTTTAGCCATGTGACATTATTCTGATCTTAGACGTAAATATTTTGTGACTATTTTGTGTCATTAATCGGCAAATAATCTGTTGTAGGATTTTCTCTGATGTTCCTAGTGATATCACCATAGAAGTGGGAGGAGGGACATTTGCCTTACATAAGGTAAATCTTTTATCTTTCGACTTTTTTTTTTTTAGTCTTCCATCTCTGAAGGTGTCGTAAGCTATAGTTCTTGCATCTTTACATGTGTTGTTATGAATCACTTTATTTATCTGATGCACAAATATTTCTGATTTTGGAATTCCATTAACTTTATACTATACATAGATGAATTTCTATACATTTGCAATTTAAGTTGGCTCCACAAACTGATTATTTTTCTTACTTATGTTTTGACATTTTGTATTTAGTAATTCATTTCCTTCCCACAATTTTACAATTATGAGTAGCATTAGAAACGATAAAGAACATTGCCAACTTCAATGGCCAGCATTGAGATCCAAACCACTATAACACGAATTTGGTCTTATACCAGCCCATCATATTCACATTCGATCACTGGGATGGACAACTGGTTGGACTACGTTACAAGAGGAAAATGAAAGTTCCATAATGCTCTTATGACCCAAGACATAAGAGCTTACCTTCCCACACCATTATCTCCAAAGTGCTTTTGGTGTATTATTTATGTTCTATCAAATGTTATCAGAACCAGCATGATGCCTTGATAGGGGTGACCAAGGGAAAAGGGTTAACCTGAGGTCCAAACAAAGAAGAGTACCAGAGTGACAATCATAATAGAGATAAGGGCTTAACTTGAAAGGGTTGACATGGACGTTTTGTTGCAGAGCGTGGTGGAGTGTTACGAACCCAAGAGATCAGGGTTTAACTTTCCACACCGTTATTGCTAATCGTTGTAATTTGTTTGTCTAATTGGTGCCATAACAAACCTTTTGGCAGTTGAAGTCCTCAAAATTGCGTTTTCCATGCAATCAAACAGACCCTAAAGTTACTTCTGTTTTTTGGGTTATTCTAACATCTCATCAAATGGATTCTAATTATTCTAATATAAGGAATGCAGTTCCCTCTTGTATCTCGAAGTGGTCGAATTCGAAAGTTAGTATCAGAGCATAGAGATTCCGGTATTTCAAGAATAGAGCTTCTTACCTTACCCGGGGGTGCCGAATCATTTGAGTTGGCTGCAAAGTTCTGCTACGGCGTCAACTTTGAGATAACATCCTTAAATGTTGCTCAACTGTGTTGTGTTTCTGATTATCTCGAAATGACAGAGGAATATGCAAAGGACAACCTAGGTTCTCGAGCCGAAACATATCTAGACACCGTTGTATGCAAGAGCCTTGAAATGTGTGTCGAAGTCCTCCAAAAATGTGAGAACCTACTCCCTCTTGCTGATGAGCTGAAAATAGTCAGCAAATGCACCGATTCAATAGCTTCCAAGGCATGTGTTGAACAGATAGCGTCGAGCTTCTCACGATTAGAGTACAGCAGCTCCGGGAGGTTGCACATGAACAAACAAGCCAAATGTGATGGAGATTGGTGGATTGAAGATATCTCCGCTCTTCGAATTGATTTGTATCAGAGAGTAATTACAGCCATGAAGTGTCGTGGTGTTCGTCCAGAGAGTATCGGTGCATCATTAGTGAATTTTGCCCAAAAAGTTCTGTCGAAGAAACCCAGTTTATGGAATGCATCAAGTCAGCCAAAAGTTGATTTGGTTGTTAATTCAGTTGGGCTCGAGCAGAGTCTCGTAGTTGAGACGATTACGAGTCTTTTGCCCGTAGAGAAACTTGTCGTCCCCATTAGTTTTCTTTTTGGACTTTTACGAACAGCAGTGATGCTTGATTGCACGATTTCTTGTAGGCTTGATCTTGAGAGGAGGATTGCATCACAACTAGAAATGGCTACTCTTGACGATCTCTTGGTCCCATCGTTCCATCATGCTAGTGATACTTTATTTGATGTTGACTCTGTTCATAGGATTCTAGTAAATTTCGCTCAACAGGAGGATAGTGAAGATGATTTGGAAGATACTTCGGCTTATGAATCCGATGGACCTGACTCGCCCTCTCAAAGTGCATTGCTCAAAGTTTCAAAGCTAGTGGACAATTACCTTGCTGAAATTGCTGCCGATGCAAATCTCAAACTCAACAAGTTCTTGGTTACTGCAGAGGCTTTGCCAGATCATGCACGCACCGTTCACGATGGTTTATACCGAGCTGTTGATATTTACCTCAAAGTATGCATTTCTTCCTCGTTTCATTCTACCTAAAGTTTAAATTCTCGTCTCAGTGGCATAGTAACAAAAAACGGCATTTTTTTAAAGAAAAAAAAAACAACACGTTTAAAACATGTCTTATACCTCTAGTGTGATTAGAACAACCAAAAAAAAAAAAAAAAACATTTTTTCTTTTTCTTTTTTTGAAGTCTTTTTTTTTTTCCATTTTAAACGAGTTTTTTTTTTTCCCATTTTCCAAAGTTTTTCCTTGCCGTTTTAAACCCATACTCCGACTTTTTGACTATGCTCTGTAGTAATGTCTCTGTAAGGAGAAAAAACTAGATTGTCTCGAGTAAGAAATTCTGAAATATTCAATGCCTCCGGGGATCATTGTTTGATTTTTGTCTCGTCTGGAAGAAGAATGTCGTAGCAGGATTATTCTAAAACATTCCGAGATAATGAGAAACATTCATTGTTTTGTATGGATCTTGGCAATAACCGTAATGTCTCGATTGAAAAATTCCTAGATGGTATGAAACTTTACTTGTGGTTGATTCATTCAATGTGATACGTCTAATCCTCCTAAAAAAATTAATTGTCCAAACTTTTTTTTCCAACCTTCATCTCAGGATTATGCACGGATGAAGGAAGTAGTTTTTGTTGAGTGTTGTGTTATTCACATCCGCTCCTGGGTATCACGTGCTCACGTATTGTGCCTCAGTTCAACCCGTGACCCTCTTATCTTCATAGTTGCACCTTCCCCATCATATCGGTCTTTTGGGGTAAAAGGTTTGTCAACATGGTATTAAAGCGCTAGGTTCATATAGGTTATGGGTTCAAATCTCCTCAAAGGAATTTTCGACCCTTATGGGTGAGGGGGACTGTTGAGTGTTGTGTTATCCGCCTCCGCTCCTGGGTGTCACGTGCTCACGTATCATGCCCCAGTTCAACCCGTGACCCTCTTATATTCATAGTTTTAACTTCCCCATCAGATCGGTCTCTGGGGGTAAATGGTTTGTCAACAGTTTTTACTAAAAATTAGCGAATCATGATTATCGCTTCTGACTCTTTTGTTTTCGTACTTTTCAGGCCCATCAGGGATTGGCCGATCTTGAGAGAAAGAAAATATGCAAACTGATTGATTTTCAAAAGCTCTCACAAGAAGCCGCTGCACATGCTGCACAAAATGAGCGTCTTCCACTCCAATCTATCGTCCAAGTGCTCTATTTCGAACAAGTAAGGCTTCGGAACGCCTTATGTTGCTCTTATACAGACACTGACCATAAACAAATACACCAATCATGGCGGATCAGCAGCGGTGCACTCAGTGCAGCAATGTCTCCCCGAGACAATTATGCTTCACTAAGACGAGAGAACAGAGAACTGAAGCTTGAATTAGCTCGATTACGGATGAGACTCAATGATCTCGAGAAAGACCATGTTTGCATGAAAAAGGACATGGAAAAGTCTAGTTCCCGTAAGTTCATGAGTTCTTTTTCGTGGAAGATTAGTAAGCTTAGCATGTTCAGCCGTAGTACTTCAAGGAGTTCGAGTTCACCCTCAAAGCATTCGCAAAAAACAGATTCTAAGGTGATTGGGACGACATGAGCCAAGCTTTTATCTACTTAGTAACTGCATTCCATGCTCATCATGGTTAGTGTTTTTCTTCTTTTTTTCTCTTTTTTTCCTGTCTGCTTTGTCCACCTTGTTTAGCCATTGGCGGCGATTTTCGGTGATTTCTATAATGCTGTTTGATTTACACTAATGGTGTCTTTACAGTCAAGAAATAGAAATAAAAATCTCTTGTATAGTAAATTTACCTGATTGTATGTTGAAGTTTACCATTACTATATCACTCTCTTATTTGTTTTACATGTTTTTTTATTTTTTGAGCAAGCAAGAAGTGTTTAGAATTGCAAAATGTTACACAATTTCAGGGGCATATCCCCTATTTCACAGGTCTCCGAACTGAGAATTTAGAGGATCTCATATACAACATTGAGAAACAGTTTTCGATGATGAAATTGGATTAAAAAATATGGCATGCAATTTTCTTCGAGCACCAGATGAAGTAAGGGGTCTCTCTACCATCAGATTACCCTCCCTAAAACGATTATTTTATTTTACTAGACCAATACATGATTTGCATGGCATAAATGATTTTCTTTTAGTATATTTTTTTAATTGGGACTTAAATTAGGAGATCTATCGGGTGGTATTACTCAAAAGTTTAGAATCTCGTTTCAAGGCAATGTTTCGGTCAGGTGAAATGCCAAAACAATATCGACCGATACATTTCAAGACAATCCTAAACTTTGGTCAATGTTTCATTCTGTCTTAGACCGAAACATTTTGAAACGGAATGAAACTTTGAACCATGGTTTTACTTACCAATCCAATTGTTGGCTTGTTGGGATTGGTTCTTGTTTGTAGATCCTTAATCCATATTCCATCGAACTCCCACTTTGTAGCTTCCACAATAGGTGCACAAAGACAGGCATAAACGCAAACGTACTAATGTAATCTAAGTCCTCATAAGTAATCAACAAATTGAGAAGATTGTGTCACAATACTTAGAAAGAAGAAATTAAAATCAAAGCCAGAACTCAGAAATCATGAACAAGATACGAAGAATGAAAGAATTTGTAGAACAACAAATTAAGTAGTTTTATGCATTCAGTTGACAATCCCCTTGTATCTTCAACTTACCCTATCATCCTCGCGTGGCAAGGAAAATTTTACTCTGAGACCACGAGATTTCCGATCACTGTCTTTCTTACAAAAACAAGACTTCAACACAATAGGTGGCTTAGCATGGAAACGTCTCACCTCAATCGAAGAATCAAGTTTAGATTTTTCCTTAAATTGTTCACTGTGTCCTTGTTGCTTAGTAACCGGATCATAGTTTTCGTGTTTGGAAGTAAGTTTATTCCAGCAATTGATAGGAAGTAATTCTTGATAAAGATGTCGATCATGAATTTGGATCTTGGGAGTAAACTTAAGCCAATATCCAAACGGGAATCGTCGTTTAAGATATCGATCATCTTCTTGGTACTTAGAAGTCTCCTGAGCCCATGACCCAGCTCGAGATTTTTTTAATGAACGAAGTTGACGTCGGGCTTCATAGGCTTGTAACAACTCATATAACGTGTGGTTGGGGACGATGTAGAAGATGCTTCCTAGGTTCAAAACCGAATCAGGGTGGACCACAATCCATGGAAACTTAAACACGTCGGGGCGAGCAACACAGTGCCTTGGATTCCTGTCCATGACTTCCACGGCGATTATGGGCTGGGTGTGAACCTCCACGAACCCGCCGGGGTGCACGAGCTTCAGTATGCCATGTTCTCTAGTGACAGTTCCCATTGTCATAGTTTTTCTCAAGTAAGAAACAAAAGGAGGAGATAGCAATGCCCCCTATCACCCCTTCTTATGCATGTTCATGTCCCACCAACCTTTGAAGTTGTGACAAAAAACTGGCGGAAATTCTCATGAAGGATATCTTTGGATAATGTGGATGGCTTTGTTCTATGGTGTAATTGTGATTAAGATCATTCAATTAAATAAAAGAAAATAAGAGATAGACTGTAGAGAGCATCTAAGTGTTGTATTTGTCTTATGTCATGTTGTGTTAGAACAATGATTTATAACTTAATAGTTCGACTCGACTCTATATTCTAATTCCTTATTTGTACTCTATGTACTCCCACCTAAGACAAAAATTTAGATAATCCAATACTAAAATGAATTGTTTAGGTTTCGAAGATTATCCTCAAAAAAAAAATAATAATAATAAAATAAAAATCAATCTATTCTGACATGTTTTACTCCGCTAAAACTTGACTTAAATTTAAGAAATTTATTTATTTAAATCGTTAATGTATAATAGCACATAATGCTATTACTTTCGGTGACTAATGAAGAATGACTCATGAAAAAAACACATGATATAGGCCCTCGAGATAAGTATTCCTTTAGATGTGTTATTAGGATATATGTAAATCCCAACTGTTGGATTTCATGATTTCTCATGAATCTTTCGTTGTGAGTCACCGAAACCCAGCCCAATGTATATGTCCAATCATATTTCGAGTCAATCTCAACATGATAGAGCATCATCACCAAAAAAAGAAACCAATAATACATTCTAACTAAGAATACTAAATACATATATTTAAATTAACAGTCTAGGTTCCTCAATTTCTCAAGTCAAGTTTGAAAAGAAGTATGTTAAAATAGATTGAATTTTTTTTTGAAGATGATCTTCTGAATAATTAATTAATTATATGATTAAATTATTTAAAATACTATCCAAAATTCCAAATGGACCTGAAGGAAATCCAATTCATGAAGATATTATTAATATGTTAAAATTTGAAATTTTATTTATTTTTTATTTTCCTGGAAAATAATATATTAAAGTTAGCTCCAACGTGATCCAATAAGATTTGACTAGTTTTTTAATTCAGACTTGGTAGATCAAACCTTTGGGGTTTGAATACAGATGTTTTGTAGGACAAATAACAGCATATAAGCCTCACATCACCCTACCTTATCTGATTTTTGGGATAAGGCTTTGACAACTAATGGGACTGAGACTGACTTTTGTACTAAAGGTTTCAATGGGTACCCACTGACCCGATGTATCATCCAAAACAGTTTATATTGGGTCAATCATGGATCCGATCATTTTTTGGTTTGGTTCGGTTTGGTTCTGAGTTACTGTCTTAGGAATTCAGGCCTCCATCAAGTATCCGAATGGGTATCCAACTAATCGATATGTTTCAATAACTAGTTATGAGTATTGGTCACAAAACTATCTGAATTTCTTTAAAAATTTGTAAAATTATTTATAATTTAATCAAGGAATACATTTGCATTTTTTTTACCTTTCACCAAATAAATTTTATTTTCGTCACATTCAAACATCAAGAAGGTCAAAGATGATGGATTTTCATATATATTAAAAACCCCCAAAAATCATTTATATTCACAAAAGTTTTCCCAAAATTTTTATGAAACATTTCCAAATTTATCTTAATGAACTTCACTGAATTATTAAGGAATCCAAATTTTGTTACTTTGCTTATAACTTATAAGAATATTAGAAGTCTTAACTGATTAAAAAAAAAACACATCAATAATCTAATTAAATATTTAATTATAAGGTATCTAGAAGTAAATGTACTTTAGATTTTACTTTCTCTTTATATAAAAGTTCATTCACATTCCTCATTTCTTCTCAATTTTAATTACAAAAAACATACTCCACATCATAATTTTCTAAGATTTTCTTCTAAAAAATTTGATTTCTTTGTGGTATCAACTATCATAACGAATTCCAATTTAGCTTTTCCTTTTCTTTTATCTTTTATTGGATACCTATCTTTTCTTTTCAATTAAGGAATAATTATATATCTTATTGGATATCTAATGAGTATTAGTTATCATATATATATATATATATATATATATATATATATATATATATATATATGAGAGCGGTTCGGCAGCCCTAAAGTTTGCCAAGTTTGGTGCCAAACATTTTTTGTAAATCACTTTTGATGGGGTTAGAAGTTTTGGAATAGGCTGATTTTTTATGAGGATGATCTCTTTGTGAGGATGATCTCTACGGTAAAGAGATCATCTTCACAAAAAATCAGCTCATTTTGAAATTTTTAACCCTAATTTACAAGTTGAAGAATCGTGGACCGTCCAATTTTTGTAAATCACTTTTGATGGGGTTAGAAATTTTGGAATAAGCTGATTTTTGGTGAGGATGATCTCCTCATCATAGAGATCATCCTCACAAAAAATCAGCTCATTCCAAAGCTTCTAACCCATATTTTGAAAAATGTTTGGCACCAAACTTGGCAAACTTTAGGGCTGCTGAACCGTCTAGGAGATCATCCTCACAAAAAATCAGCTCATTCCAAAGCTTCTAACCCATATTTTGAAAAATGTTTGGCACCAAACTTGGCAAACTTGAGGGCTGCTGAACCGTCCCCTATATATATATATATATATGGAAAATGTTTGGCACCCTACGTGTTTTGTCCTACATGGGTTAGAAGTTTTGGAATAGGCTGATTTTTGGTGAGGATGATCTCTACGGTTAGAAGATCCTCCTCACCAAAAATCAGTCCATTCTGAAATTTCTAACTCCATGTTTACAAGTTGAAAAATCGTGGACCGTCCATTTTTTGCAAATCATTTTTGATGGGGTTAGAAATTTTGGAATTGGCTGATTTTTGGTGAGAATGATCTCCCCACCGTAGAGATTATCCTCACCAAAAATTAGTTTATTCCAAAACTTCTAACCCATGTAAGACAAAACACGTAGGGTAAAGTGTAGGGTGCCGAACGGGACCATATATATGGGAAATGTTCAGCACCTAACATTTTGCCCAATATGTTTTATCCTACATACGTAAGAAGTTTTGGAATGGGCTGATTTTTTGTGAGGATGGTCTCTATGGTGAGGAGATCATCCTCACCAAAAATCAATCCATTCCAAAACTTCTAACCCCATGTTTATAAGTTGAAAAATCGTGGACCGTCCATTTTTTGTAAACCACTTGTGATGAGGTTAGAAGTTTTGGAATGGGCTGATTTTGGGTGAGGATGATTTCCTCACCATAGAGATCATCCTCACCAAAAATCAGCTTATTCCAAAACTTCTAACCCATGTAGAACAAAACATGTTGGGTAAAATGTTGAGTGTTATATATATATATGAGATCAAGATCCGTATACACACATATCTACTCATATATCTACAACGTGTGTAGATCATCTGATCTTCTCTAATAGATGACAATCCTACAGTAGAGATCAATTTAAAGACTACATGCTCAATTATTCACTTAAAACTTATCCTATATTACAGATACCTTCCCAAAATTGTAGACACCTCCTTGTACTTGAAATAAAACCCCAAACCCAACTCACTATCTTCTTCACAAAAACCCTCTCCTATGAACAAGAGAAGCGAACCCAAAAGCGAAGAAATCCTACTCTTCAATTTGAAGAAACCTACATCTCCATCTCTCCCTTACACCTTATCTTTCAGATAACAACCCTCAAATGATTAAGACAACAACACCCACTGCACTAAATGTGAATGATTGACTTCAACATTATTCATCAGATATTCAACAAATCGAGTCAAGAAGAACCCAATGTGAATGACGAAAAAAAGGAACCTTTATCTTTATCCTATCTTACTTTTTGACATGTGCTTCTGCTTAATTTAAGTGTGAGACTGTGGAGAGGTTCCTTTCAAATAACAAAGTAGATAATGAGAAGGAAAGGAAGTCTGATGATGAATCGGTGACAAAGTTCAGGATAAAAAAAACTTGAGAAATGACGGTGCGAGGTATTTGATTTAGGCACGTGAGGTATTTCTGATCTTCAAAGTAAAGAAATTATAGACAAATCGTGAAACAGAAATTGAAATAGAGGGTTTTGTAGTGAAGAAGACGAAGTTGAGAAACTGAGATATGTTTTTACGAGTAAGTACTTGCAATTTTGAAATTTTCGTTTGTAAATAGTAAAGTCACACTTGATCTGAACCATAGATCTACTATATATCAGACGGTTTAAACTGTTTGTAGAGATGTGAGCCCGTATGTTTTGTCTTCCGAACACATATCCAATGAGTATTAGGTATTTGTAGGACATTTTCCTGAAAAATGTAAATTCCTGAAAAATCATTTTTGATATTTTCCCCCAAACTAAAAACCAAATCTCTTTTTGGCATTTTCCAAGGAGAAATCAAAATCCAGAACCATTTCTCAAGAAATTTATTATCCCCCAATCATTTTCCCTTGAAAACAAATTCCCAAATGAGCTCACCATACAAATGTTTACCATCCTATTTATCCCCTAAATAGCAATGATACCAACATAACATGATAACTAACAAGATCGGTGATTGTTCTTTTAACAGAAACCTACTGCGAATTGTACCCCTTAAGCAGATTTGGTATAGAAACGAATTCCGACAGCCAAACCCAAAATCGCCAGGGGAACCAGGAATTGGAGTAGTTTGATGATGAAGTCTGAGCTCTTGTCCTGATCGTAGTGAGGTTGATTGGGAGTAGTGTATTTCTGCTTGGTTGTGATGGTTGATGCATCAATCTCCCCAATATAGTATTCCTCCATCATTGCCCTAGCAGTGTTACTATGACCAACATCCTCGAAATCATCGGTTGCATCCTTCCCTGCCACACCATGCACAGCATTTAGATATAGATTCACTATCAGAAGCTTATATTGCCTCACCAAATTTTCATTATACCACACCAACCATTGAATTAAATGGGATTTTTTTTATTGGGAAAGAAGGGGAGGGATAACATTTTTAGATGAGTCGTGATAATATGACGCCTCCTATGACACACGCCCCCATCACAGAACCGTAGATCATTTGCATCAGGATACACAAGAAAAGGATTTATGATTATGCATATCCCGAGTCAAATGGTCTAAAGTTCTGTAATGAGGGCATGTGTCAGTTGGGGCATCAGAAAATCATTACACTTTTTAGATCTCTCTCTCTCTCAGCCCTGCTTTATATGCAACTAGACTCGAGGAAAGAAGGAGAGAGAGTGGAGGGAGAGGAGGTTCTCTATGTCGGTGGGTTATAACAAAAAGTTGGTGTGGTTATATAATCTATTTACTAATCTAGACCGAAAAAATAAAATTGTAAATGTTTTATTAAATAACATTTCATTTTACGTTATACCTGTGGCCGACAACAGAACCTCATCGCCCCCAGGATGGTCCTCCAAGAATTTGGTCACATCATACACCTGTTCCAATCCAACATTATAAGATGTGGAATTCAAGAGCATGATAAATAAACAAGCGAAATCCAACCTCAAACTTGAAGTTCAACAATCCACCTCTGAGTTGCAAGCAACCGATAAAGCTCATTTTGTCTATAATTTTTTTTTTTTTTACTATCAGTGATGTTTAATGGACGTCTAAGAGCATCGAAATCTGATATAAAACCATCAAATAATTATATTTACATCAATTTCGTAGGTCCTTCATCTCTTTAATAAGCTTCACATTCCTACTATGTCAAGGAAACACAATGTGTGCTCAGATGATACGCAAACGTGATTCACGGACATCCACACACAAACATGAGCACAGGTGCTTTACACAGAATGGGCGACAGCGGGTAGAAAAAGAAAACCAACTTCACCTCCTGAATCCAAACAGAACTCTAAACATCCTACAGAAGATTAGATCAGATCATCAAGAACTAAACCTGCAACTCACACCTCTTAAGAAGTGAGATTGATGATGTAGGGGAATTCAATTGGTAGGGAATGTGGTTGCTATGGGTAGTGTTCATTAGAAAGCGAGTTCAATTGATGATGGGATGTGGGCTAGTTGGATGTATGGGTGCATGGGTGGTTCACGGATACTGAAACATAAAGTAAGAGGAATGGAAAATTTTTTTTTTTTTTTTGTAAGTATAAATTTTATTAAGAACAAGAAAAATGAACAAAAGTCGGTCGAGATGACCAACCGAAGAGGAAAAAACAGCTAGCAACTACAATTAACCACTACAAAGAGAATCCCAACGAAACATAAGCTCCTCAAAGAAAACACTCTTGAACTTGGGGCAAAGTTTGCTCCAAAAAATACAGCAGCCCCAAAGCATCACATCTTGAAAAGAAGCAGCTACCCCTTTAAAAATTCTCCTATTCCTTTCCAACCATAATCCCCAGGTAATGGCAAAAGGAAGTAGCCTCTAAAGAATTTACTTTCTCCCACGGAACATTGACGAATGCCAACTTTGAAAAATGGACATCAAGGAATTAGGAAAAACCCAAGGAATTTCGAAAAGCCTAAAGAAGTGATACCAAATGGAATAAGAAAAGGAGCAATGCAATATGATATGGTCACAGATTCCCCACCCGCACTACAAAGATAGCAATAATTTGGGGTTACAAAGCCTCGTCTAATAAGAAGATCGATGGTGGGAAGTTTACCAAGAATCACTACCCAAGTGAAGAAGTGCACCTTAAAAGGAGACTTAGAACTCCAAATGAACTTGTAAAAAAAATGTATAGAAAAAGTAGTAGAAGTTGTCATACTTGAGGCCAACGATCTCATAGAGAAGTTAAAACTTTTAGTGCAAGTCCAATCCCTCCCATCCTCTTCCATAACCACCCAATGAATGTGATCAAGTTGAGTCATTAAGTTTTGAAAATCCTATAACTCCCAATTATTGAAATTCCTCCTGAAACCCAAGTCCCAACCAAGCTCATTTCCATCAATGTTCAAGAAAGTGGCACAAGTCAGCCCCTTTTTCATGGAGAGACTACACAACCGCAGGAGGCGAGGCTAAGCACTGAGTCCCCACACCACCAATCCTCCCAAAATCTGACCCTATCACCTTTCCCCACTTTAAATCTCACTCACTTCCTAAACTCCGACGCAACTTTTGTAATTCCTTTCCACATACCACATCCATACGACTGATTGACCTCCTTACTCTCCCAACCATTTCAAAACTCCTCGTACTTGACCTTAACAACCTTTCTCCAAAGACTAGAGTTTTCAAAAACCAAACCACCATAACCATTTTCACAACAATACCTTGTTAGCTACCATAAAGCCCCCTAATACCTAAACCTCCTTTCTTCTTAGAGTTTCACACCATTTTCCAATTCACCAAGGGTACATTTGATTGCACGGAAAATCAGGCGGAAATTGTAATTCTGTGAAAAACTACTATTTTCAAGTGTGTGATGTGTCAAAAATTAGAAAATTACAAGGTAAATGATTTGCCAACACACGCGATTTTCCTTCATGAACAGCAAATCATTTTCTAACCCCTCCCCCCTACGAAAATGATTTGCCATCACATGTAGCATTAAAATATTAAAATAATGAATTATTTTAAATTGTTAAAAATTATACTTTATTTGTAAAATAAATATTTAAATTGGGTAATTAAAAAAAATATAACAAGATCATAGTTTTATTTGTAAAATAAATCTTTAAATCATTAAAATTTAATTATATTTATCAAAAAAAAAAATTAATTAGCTTAGTCGATCATATTTTTGTAAATTTCTGATAAATAAATAATTTTAAATTATTTCAATATATTTTTTGTAAATAAAAATAAAGAGCTACTATTGGCACCCCAAATTTTATTGATTACACCCTAGATTAAAAAAAAAACAAATCATAAATAAAAGTTATGGTGCCAATAAAAACAATCTTAGATTTTTTCTAGATTATTATCTAATTTTTTGTTTACGATTTTATATGAGCTTAATCATAATTGTAAACAACTATTAAAATTATTTGAACGAGTGTTATAATGTTGAGATTATAATTTGTGCCAAACCTTTGTAGTTTTTGAAGAGTGTGTTTTAATCTTTAAGTGGGGTGTGATAACTTATTTAAGAAATTGGAATGTAATAATTAAAATTTGGGGTGCCCATAGTAGCTCTCTACAAATTTAAGAAATTAGGGTGTAAT
The DNA here is from genome assembly GCF_017979445.1 of Akebia trifoliata. Classification (NCBI taxonomy): domain Eukaryota; kingdom Viridiplantae; phylum Streptophyta; class Magnoliopsida; order Ranunculales; family Lardizabalaceae; genus Akebia; species Akebia trifoliata. Next base: position 37,965,281 of record NC_141382.1, on the reverse strand, counting down.
AATTCAATTTTTTCACAAAAGAATGATTTTACTAGGATTTTTTATATAGTTATCACAAAAGTCAAATTAAAATAATATTTTGTTATGCAACTCTAATCACAAAAATAATTTTCCACAAAATTTTCCATGCTATGGTCAAACAACAGAAAAGAATTTGCCTAGCAAATGATTTGCCAAGTAATATTTTCTCTGCAATCAAACACACCCTAAATGTAATTTCTTTGATTAGTTCTTGTCATGCCACAAAAAAATCACTAACTAACTTCTCTAATCTCTCCTCCACACTTTTTGGCATAGTGAATAAAGAAAGGTGGTAAACTGGAATACTTGCCAAAGTGCTCTTAGTCAGAGTAAGCTTCCCTCTCTTGGACAAATATTTGGCCTTCCAAGCACTCAACCTCTTCTCCATGCGCTCGACTACTAGATCCCAAATGGTCTTGCCCCTATACTCCACTCCTAGCGGCAAGCCCAAATATAAGGTCGGAAGTCGCTTCCTTTGACAACCAAACAAATTGGAACTGAGTTTAATATAAAGAGAATAATTATATATTCCTCATGGCATCACCATATTATAATGATTGTTTTGGACATGGACTTGTCACTATTTTTTCTGCTTCCAACAGTTGCTAGTCGAAGACAATAAACAATCAACATTAGTGTCTCTTATGCTTTGAGTGTTGCACTTAGTGAGGTGGGATTCCTTGCTTTTAAGGAGGTGTGACCCCATCATTTGGAGGAATTAAGGGTATGTTTGATTGCATGGAAAGTGACTTTCCATGGAATTTGAAATCCATGGAAAATTAGTTATGGAAAATAGGTAGGGTTGGAAAATCAAATTCCATTGTTTGATTTCACTTGGATAAAATCATGGAAAAATATGAGAAAAAAGAAGAAGAGGAGAAGGAGGAAGAAGATGAGAGGAGGGGGAGAGGAAGAAGAAGATGACGAGGAAGAGGGAGGGGGGAGGATGTGGTTACGGTGGTGACGAAGGTGGCGGCGGCAAAGACGGAGACGGTGGCGGCAACGACGGCGACGGAGGTAAGTGAGGAAGATGGGGGGGAGAACGTGGTGGTGGTGGTGGCGGAAGAGATGAGGGATGGAGAAGAAGAAAAAGAAGAAGAGAGAGAGAGAAGATGGTCGGAGACGAAGCCGACGGCTACGGCGATGGTAACGACGGCGAGGTTAGTGTAATGGTGGTGGGGGTGGTGGTAGTGATGGTGGTAGGGAAGAATTGAGGATGGAAAATATGGGTGGATTTCATTTTCCCACCCATATGGATGGGAAAGTGAAATCCATGATTTAGTGGACTTTTTGAATGGGGTGGAAAATGAATTTCCATTTCCATGTGCAATCAAACACTTGAAAAATGTCATTTTCCATGGAAATTGATTTTCCACCCTATTTTCCATGTGCAATCAAACATACCCTAAGGTTAGATAAATGCTATCCTATTTCTTCCTAGCAATGTTTTCAAAGGCATTGGAACCTTATGCCTTAAGGCGTAAGAAATACCTTTTTCATATATAAATATTTAAGAAATACCTTCTTACCTCAAATGTTTATGTTTTTCTCCAAGAGGTATGAAAAAGCCCATGCCTTAGGAGAGGCACGTTCTTATAAGTAAAAGAATACAATATATCCCCCATAAGGCATACGGCTTAGTGACTATACACACATGCGTGCACACGGATACATACACAATTATTCAAAATGAGCCGAACAGATAGGTCCAAGTCAAAGGATAAAAACTAGAGGAACGCTTAGCACATAGGTCAACAAAAATCGAAGACTGATGCTTGTCATACAAAAGCAGGCTAAGAACTAGAAAGAAAAAAATTATCAATTAAGAGTGTGTCCTTAGTTCTCCGTTAAATCTTTTCTACTTGTTATAATCTTTACAAACCCTATCAATTTGCAACATAACAATCTCTGGCTCTTCTTTCTTTCTTTCTTACCTATTTATTTGTATCTCTCTCTATGTTGAACCTACTCATATGATTTTTCTCCTAGACTTAAAGAGTGGTTGTTACACTCTTTAAGTGTTACCTTTTTGTGTGTGCGTGTATGTGTGTGTGTGTGTGTGTTCAAGGGAATGAAAAAAAACATGCATGACCAGCCTGTTAGGTCATCATTGGCACTTTAGGCCCATATCTCCTTAATCACAAGCATTAAAATGAATTTAAGGGGGTCTTTTTTGAGGATTTCATTTTTAGGTGGGAGTCAACATCAAGAAATTGCTCCATAGCCTTTTTCATTTTTGTTGTTTCTTTTGTGGCAGCCCTCCTTGGCCTCCTTTGTGATTTTTTACTTTCATGGTTTTAATCAATATTAAATAAAAAAACAAAATATTTGAGAGCTTGGAATTTGAATTGACTATTAAATTTTGAAATGCAATATTTTTTTTCTTTTGAGATTTTTCCCCAATTTTTCTTTGTTGGAATTTGTATTATTTAAGAACTCTGGATTGTAATGAAGCTGAAAAAATTTTGATGGTCATTTTGCCGAGTTCCTTTGATATGGTTCTCTCGGTTAGGGACCTAAAAGATTGAATGGAACAATACATAGATACATAGACAAGTAAATCCCTTATGGGTTCCAAGGTCTTCCTTTAAGGTAAGGAAAGTAGACTACTTTTAGCTATACATTCAATCGTTCATCTATTTGAAAAATGCATGCTCATAAGACTTACGCCTTACACCTTGAGACTAACTCAAGGCTTTGGCTAGTGAAGTGCCTCGCCTCACTCGTTAGCATTTAGAAACATTACACACATCATGTGTTTATAACAATTTCCACTTGCGCATAAAGACTCATTTTTTCTTCCACTCGGATCCCTTTCATCTCCAAAGAGATTAAGTCTTTTTTGTCCCCATCAGATTCTACATTACACTTGTTACATCCAACTCAAACAGAGAGTGATGCGGCACTATGAGAAAGACACCAACAAAAAAATTTGTCAATTACATGGAGAGAGGGTTTCAAATTCAATAAAATGGTGGGTGTGTAGACACAATGGGACAACTAGAAAAGAGAGCAGACTACAAAGAAAGTAAAATGTCTTTGTGTCGTCTTCTAATGTAAAAGAATGGGATTTCCAAAACCTAATCTTCAAGGACAATCCTCCCATCTTCAATAAAGAAACAAACACAAATATCGTTATTTCCTCTTCTAATTCTAGTTATCAGTAAAATAATAGAAATCGAAGCTGTGAAATCTTCAGACTACGTGTTCTTTTATGAACCCAAGTCAAATCTGCTTCTTCCCACCACAATCAAACCTAAAAATTGCAAAAGTACAAATCTAACAGCATTAGAACCCTAGATTGCGATAAAGACTGAACTATTGAGAAGATAAAAACATCAACCGGAACAAATAACAGATCTAAACAACAACAACATCGCAACCATTTTAAAACAATTCCAAGAACATTAACATAGAAATAAATGATCAAAACGAATTTCTCGATCAAATTGATCTTATTCAACCACCGAATCGAATTCAATTGAACTAAGATCGCATACAAAACATGGAATCAGATATTAAAAGTCCAAAAAATCAAAGAAATTAGAAACAGATACCTTGGAATTGATGATGAGCCAACAATCCTTAGAGTTGTTGTGCTCAGAGACTTCAGCCAAAGTGAAGACCTTCCCTTCTCCCATTTGAGATTGAACAAAAGTGTGATCGAGATGGATCGAAGGTATGAACCCTAACCCTGGAAATCAAACCCTAGGTAGAGGTGTCGGTATCAAGAGAAGAGTAAAGAATGATGCAGACTACGAAGAGAAGTAAAACCGAAGAGGAGAGCTGACAAGAGAAGAAATTGGTGGTAGGTAGGTAGGTGGTGGGGTAGGGCAGAAAATATGATATATGTCCTTTTCGAAAGTTGATATACGAAAAAAATCTTAGCCGTAGGATTTACCTACTTTTTTCAAATCCTAATCTGTCATCGCACACTCTAATGCCACGTTCATTTGACTTTTTTTTGAAGGGAATGGATCAGCAGTCAAATTCTCAAATCAATATTCATACAATTTATTGTGATCGTTGGATCAAGATAGATTTAATAGTGGATTGAGATGTTAATAACCCATGTTTGATTTTTCTCACTTAAAAATTTTAAAAATTATAAATACTTCCCTAAACAGAGACTAAACTTAGATTTCTCTCCTCTCTTCTCTTTTCTCTCTTCTCTCTTCTCCTTGTTTTGTCTTATTTAACTCAAATCCTAATTCTAAACACAAATCAGATTTTTCTCATCTCTTCTCTCTTCTCTCTTCTCCTCGTTTTACCTTAATATTAACTCACTTTTTCTCTATTGCGACGACGACGACTCACTACCGTTCCAGTCATTGTGATGAAGAAGACGAAGACGCGCAAACGAGCATTACCACTCCATCTCTTTGACACTCTGACCTCAATGACAACAACGGACAAAAAAACCCATCTCAATCTCATCTTCTTCATTTTTGTCGTATGTAATTGATCAACTTAGGTCAACTTTGACGAAGTTTATCTCAAAAGTATGATTTTTAGTTGTTTTTTCAACTTTTTTCTAAATTATAATTATTCCATCAAATGTTGTTGAAGATGAGAATGGGGTTAAGAGGTTGTATCTATGGTTCAGTTGATAATTTTAAGGGCTTATACCCTGGAGCAACAATGATAACATCAATAATAAGTGCTTATACCCATAGTTCAGTTGGACCCTAGTTATCAGAAGATGGGCAAAAACCTTATACCTTGAGTATTAGTTTTTAAGATAGAAATTGTTGGTTGGGGCTATGGAACATAACAGTCTGCATAACTTCACTGAGGAATTTTATAAGTATAATTTATGATTTACAAATCAGAAATCTTAAACTTGCACTCATTCTTTCAGTGAGTATTAATTTGTTATCTATGAGGAACTCCTCTTAACAAACTAATTCCTCCTAAAAAAAATATGATTTTTAATTTATTTGTTGATTTGTTCTTCTTTCTCAGAGGTAAGATTTCTAGTTGATTTTTCAACTTTTTATAGATGATAATTATTCCATCAAATGTTGTTGAAGATGAGAATGGGGTTAAGGGGTTGATGCACTTCACATGCCTTAGGAGTTGTTTATAAGCTTAATCTCCTTTTTTTTCACCAAGAAGATCTATTAACAGATTAAATTAAAGATGTTAGATTTATAACCAAAAGCGGATCTCTTTTTTCTCATTTTGTGGAGTTTTCAAAGCTCTAATTGAGCAATGAGTCTATGTTCTGTAGTTTCTTGTGTATCTGAAATATTCACCAAATAGACACTTAAAACACTTGTTTCTCAGCTTCAAGCTTTCTCATAAGAAATTAAACAAATAGTAATTTAAATTCCCATCTTTAAATTTAGCTAATCAAAAGTTAATATATGGATTTGGCCAAATTAGCATACCTCCTCTACATCAAAGCATATCTAGGGACAATATTTGTGTATTGGTGTGTAGAAAATTTAATTAACACTTTCAAATCCTCCCTAAAACAACAATGATAATACCTCCTTTGCCTGACCTTTCTCTTTATAGCTTCATATGATTATGCCTCGAGTGTATCTATCTCAAGAATCAAATTGATTCGTAATGTCATATTTCTATTTTGAGTGTTTCTTGATACCCCTTTGTAAAATTATTTGCAAGGAATGTATTTTCCATTAGTCATTCACGACTAAAAATCAACGGAATTGATCTCAATATCCATTGGAAAAACTACGTGAAGAAGATGAGAAAAAAAGTAATTTGGATATTTCAAAAAACACTATTGATAATCTGTCTTAGGCACATGGCATACTCAATGACTTACCTGATATGATAGGCTTAGAAATCGTAGATCTGCTCTCATCGGGATACAAACCTGTGGTTCCCCATAAAAAGATGCGGTTTTGTATCCCAGGGACAAGAGATCTATGGTTTTCAAGACTGTCACGTTAGGTAAGTCAATTGAGTATGACATGTGCCTATGTCAGATTATCACAAATCTTTAAAAAATTATAACGTGGGATGAGGTTGAGGGATCATTAAAAAAAGAAAAGTTTACTAAATGAACTATCAAGCTATTACCCAACATATAGGGGCTATTAAAAAAGAAATCCTTCCGCCAAGAGTCCTTTAAGTATTTTTTTTTTCCTTTCTTTCAAAACTAGATAATGTTCTAAGTTTCGCTAAATAACTAAATAAGGCACAACTTAGAAATTAAGGGTAACTCGATTACTTAATGTCTATAGAATTGATTAATTGATTTGGGATTTTTAGTGGATTTGATAAAAAAAAAATAATGATTTTATTTTGTGGCAGTCTTTTTAGGGATTTAATAAAAATCAGCTCTCCTTCAAGCAATGGTTTCAGAGGTTAAGACGTCAGGCAAGGCCCTCAATTAGTATCAAGTCATAAAGCGTAAGCCTCACACATTATTTTTCAATAAATAATATAAATATATAACATCTGAAATAATTAATATTATAAAATTGAAAAATTAAAATAACCACCACATATTTCTAAGATAGTTTCTATTGCCACACCAATTTTTACTAATGCCACGTCAACTCTGGTGATTTATATAAGAATGGTGAGGCATTAGTAAAAGTTGGAGTGGCAATAGTAACTCTCATATTTAAAATATATAATCAAATTTCAAATTTTAATCCCATTAGAATAAATAATGATATAAAATACTATTATTTTATATTCAACAAAAATTACTTTAAATCATTTTCCCTATAATAAAAAAAAAAGGCTTGATGTCATATTAAACAATGTCTTGTGAAATACTTTTTTCAGCCCAACAATCATATAGGCCAATCTTTTGCTGGACATATATATACATAAACAATCAGCTTGATTGGTGACTTCTATTACTTAAATTCCATTTGTTGGTACTCTACATTTTACAATACTGATCAAACTTTAGGTGTATATATGTTCTTTAAGTAATTTTCCCCCCAAAAAAGAAAAAAAAATCCCAAAAGGGAAATTCTATCTATCATCCCATCTCAGCCATTCGATGACGATGTCGATCGTGGTTGGACCCTAGAAATGTCCATCTAAAAATACTGGACAGATCCCCTGGATCACAGGAAAGTAATAATCTTCTCTAGAGGTCCTTCACGGGTTAAAATATCTTGTATCACATGAACGCTAACTTAACTAACCTTTTTATATTATTATTTTGACTGTTGAAACTTCAAAGTTCAATCTGTTTGTTAAACTTCATTTCCACCAACATTATAACCTTTTTATAATAGACACGTGAGTCGTGATTGGTTTGGAGACCGAGTTGACTCGAATAAATTTAGATTTCGAGGTGAATCAGTCTCAATACTGGATAGATCACTGAGTCAACTCAGAAAATTGGTGGAGTCAGACTGAAAATTAACTGGGCTTGGTCAAAAAACTCCACCGAGTTTTTGTGAAGAACACAAAAAATGTGTATTTATTTATTTATTTATTTAAAAAAATATATATATTTTTAAAGTTTAAATATCGATAAATTCAATAAATCAATATTTGACTCATTCAAGTAAACTTGACTCGACTAGGTGGACAATGTACTCAAAACATATTTGTCTTTTATCATGAAAAGTGTGTTGGTAGTTTCAAAGCCCATGTCGAAAAATGCCTAATTCCTATATAGAATTGGTTTGGGATCCATCTCGATGACTCGTGAAAAATTACGATATTCAAACCGTTAAACCATAAAATTCAAGATCAAGATAAAATACATATCCTAAATATTTCAAATATCTCTAGGATAAATTTCAACCATTGAATGTTTTTCCATTCATGAGCCATTTTTTCTAGGATCAAGTTACAATTTTTTTTGAGCCGTGATCTATTGACTCAAGTATTTTCACTCAGTCTAACATGGAAAGGATACAGAACTGTTGATCAGTTTCTTCAGAATACACAAGAAATCGATCAACAATTCTATGCCCTTGCCACAACGACCAAGTGAAAATATACTCAAGTCAGAAAATCATTAGTCATTTTTTTTTTCTTCAAACTTTCATGAGTTTGTGAAACCCAAAAAACAACTCAAATTGTACGGATCTAACTAAACCCAATGCAAGTATCATAGACATTCCTTTCACTCGTATCTCAATGAAAGCATCTATGGTTCTTGTACATTTTCACGTCAGGTTGTGTAATGTGAAGTCCAATCTCGATGATCACTTCGGCATTATTCTTATTAATAACTAACTTGTATACCTAGGTAATAGATTTTTGCTTGATGGTAACATTAAATACTTTTAAGGGTACGTCAATAAGTTTGTAATGCTTCTAAAGTGGTAATTGTAATTATGCAATTTTTTTTCTTTATGAAATAGTTCTAACTATTTAAAGTTTGGAGTTGTTATCAGTCATTGGATTCAAAGGTGTGAATTAAATTAGATTTAAATTTCTTTTAAAAGAAAAATTGTCTTAAATTAAAAAGATTCAGTAAGGGGATTCGATTAAAGAAAGAAAAAGGTATTAGGCATCTCACTCTCTTCGTTTTGACAATTTTTATGACTTATTATATTGATAGAAAGTAAAAAAATTATTAATAAAAAAATATATAGTAGGGGCCAATGGAAGCTTAAATTGAAACCATCCTTAATCTATGACTAGTGACTTAGGCTGCATATCGTGAAAAAAAAATTCGACAGATTAAGGCGTCGAATTTTTCATTAATCAAAAAAAAATTTGTCGGCTCTAAAACGTCGAATATGGGGAACATAAAAAAGTTAGATGGCCATTGACCATTGAAATTCAGTTTTTAAAACTTGAGGGCCTTAGTCCATCAAATTTTCCAATAGAATTTTCCAGTTTTCACACACATGAAATTCGACGGACCAAGGCATCAAATCTTTCATAACTGAATTTTTATTTTCAATGGGCCGAAATTGTCAAATTAATGAAGGATGAGAGAAATTCGACGATTCTAAACCGTTGAATCGAGAAACATAAAAAAATTTGATGGTCATGGACCGTCAAAATTCAATTTCTAGAATTCGTGGTGGAGAAATTTGGCAACACAACTTTGACTTCTTTTATTTTATAGTAAGATATCAATGGAAGTTGAAAAAAAAAAAAAGAGGGGGGGGGGGGGGGGGGGGAGGGGGGGGGGGTGGCGAGTCCATTTAGAATTACTCTTCAAATGGATTTGATCGAGTAGCTAGATGGATTAGGGGTGATTGCTTGTTGAGACTCACATTAGATCCAAAACAAAAATTAAAGAGATGGAAGGAGATAGAAGATCGACAAGGAATGCAAGTGGATTGAAAGACTTAAAAATGAAATTCGTAAACCTATATTCCTACGGCCTTGTTTTTTTCATGCTAAGTGTATCTTTTCCTTCACTTTTGGGTATGTTGTACCCCAGTTAAGTCCTGCGACCCTCTTATATTCATAGTTCTCCCTCTCTCCAATATATCAATCTTTTATAGTAGTAGGTAAGTTAACATGGTAAATGAGCGCTAGGTTCGTATAGGTCAAGGGTTTGATTTTGTACACCCTTATGAGTAAGGGGGAGTGTTAAATGTATATTTTCCTTCACTCTCGTGTGTGTTATACCCCACTTAATTAAGCACTATGACCCCTCTTATATTCATAGTTCTCCCCCTCTCCAATAGATCGGTCCTTTGGAGCAGTTGGTTGATTAACACTTTATGAATCTTTGTTTTGTTGTAGAATTTCCACCCCAAAAATTGTTGGTTGTCTTGGACGAGACAAGAACATTTTCCCATATCTCTAAAGTAAAAGTAAGGAGAAGAAGATCTCTTGTCATGGTATCTTGTCTTGTTCACAAATGATATCGATTGGGCAAGTCATCTCGATCTTCAAACCATATTCTGAAATGGTATTTTTCCTTACTAGAAAATTTTTCAGAATATGAAAATTCTCTAAAGATCTAAAGAAAATAGAATTCTAAAATATAGTAAGATACCTTTGGGAGAGTTTCCAAGGAGAAAGAGGTGATGTGGGAAAGGCTAACAGGGTGGGCCATAAGATCATGGATTAGGTATATTGTGGACACAGTCCAACTTAACTTGTGGGGCAAGTGTTTATGGAATTGAGGATCTTTTGCCCACATGCATGGGCCTCCAAGCTATTTCTAACCATAGTAACAAAATTCGGATTCGAGAATCATTTGATGGTGTCAATTCAATTTAATTTTCTTTTAAAAATACATGAAAATTTTGGGAAAAAATTCAAGAAAATGTTGTAAATCATACCAATGATATTTTTGGATTTGTTCCCAAAGATCCATCAAATTCAACCTCCCTAATATTATGGGAACATGAAAGTCGAAGATGTATAATCTTGAGGGTGGGGGGACAATTATTCGTTACCAATTTAATATTGGGGTAGGTTCCAGTGACTCATGAAGAATAACTCATTAGAAAACACATGATCCCAACAGTCCAAAACCAAAATCTAACTGTCGGGATTTGTACTTGTGATGAAAACACAAATTTGGACTTTGGAGATACTTATTGATAAATCTCAATTGTTGTAAAATGTTTGGGATCATTTGTTTTTATAATAAGTTATTGGAACCTTGGTATCTTATTAGGAGATTTTTTTTTTCAACTTTTGTGACAATGTTTCTAGCCCCCTCAATCGTCATGTTGACCTTGAAATTCATCTATGACACAACTAGGGCGGCAACTTGGGCAGGTTGGCCCAAACTCAACCGGGCTCAACTCGATTGATGGGCGAGTTTGGGCTGAGTTGTGTAGAAGATGAGTTGAGCCCGGGTTAGAATATCTCAACACAATTTCAATTCGGGTTGTGCTCAGGCTGAGGGTAAAAAAAATCTGACCCAACCCGAACCTAATTCTATATACTAATATATAAATATTTTTATATTAATTATAAATTATTTATTTAGCTTTTTTATTCCATCTTATTATTATAATTCCTGGACAATTAATCAATATTAATGTGAACTTTGTTTTAGCATGGTTTGTCTAAATATACTTTCAATGATGGATTTAAAGATTGTTTTCGATTTTATTTACTAGTAGTTTTATTTTTGATGTAGTATTTTTTTTTTTTTTTAATTTATTTGATAATCAAAATGAAATTAGGGTTATTCAACAAGCCCAATCCGACTAGATCACCCAAAATTGCCTAACTCGGGCTAATCCAAATTCAACCCGAGTTTAGATGATCAAGCTCGGGTTGAACTTAGGTTAGTGAGCTTCGGTCCTATGGTCAGCTTGAGTTGAGCTCAGGTTGAGGGTTTTGCTACTTTGGTTGATCCTAGGTTTACCCTCCAACCTGCCCAAGTTGCAACCCTAGACACAACTAGAATAATACAACATCATCAGAAAAATTCTTGAAAGCATGGTTTAAAAACTCAACTTGAATGTTCGCTGAGTCAAGTCAAGTTGACAATTTGCATGTCAATTTCGATGTGTCAAAAGAAAATACATTAACTTTATAAATATTTTAAAATTAATTTTTAATAATTCAAAATTAAAATAAATAGAAATATTTAGTTATTGTTCTTCGCATAAATAATGTTTATTGTCGTATAATTCAGTTGAGTTTTCAATCTGACTTGGCCGTAGGGGCAAAGCCATGATTTTCTTGTAGTGGGGGCAAACTATAATTAATGTTTGTTGAAGATCTTGAAGATGAATGGTTTTGAGGAGAAATTCAGAGGTCTTTGGTTAGAAGTTAAAGAAAAAGATAATTAGGTCATTTCGACGAAAGAAGGCCCAATTAAGAGCTAATGTCATCATCAAAAAATATAAAGGGAGGAGGCAAAATTGGAGGGAGGGGGTGGGGGCAAATGGGGCATATAATTAGTTGAAGATATATGGGTATCTCAAAATTTTGTACGTGAAAATGGCCCCCACTGGTTCCTTACTAGCTTTGCCCTTGCTTGACCAAGTTGACTACGTAATTTGTCAAGACGACTCGATGAGTTGGTTCCACCAAATTTTGGTGCCAAAACACCTTGACATCCAATCGGGTCGAGTCAACTCAACTGTAACTATGGATGAAAACATATATAATAGGTTCAAATATCAAAACTTTATAAGAAGACTTTAAATTAAATTAAATAGGTGTCATGAGATAAGAAAGAGAAATGGAGAGGAGAAAAAGCAAGGGGGAGCGTTGTTGGCCTGTGAGAAATATTAATAGAATGAGGTAGTGAGGTGGAATTTAATCTCCTCCATTTCAATCTCAATAAATACAAGAGGCTCCATCTCTCTCTCTCTCTCTGGCCTACTATAAGAAGATAATCTTACCACCCAATCTGTAAATTTCTCAGATTATATATATGAACATGCATGGTGGTGGTGCCCCATGCTTCTGTATGATTCTCTCTGCTTTCAAACAATTTGGTTTTCTTTGTAGTTTTCTTCTTCTTCCATTAGTTCAATTAATTTTTGTTATAGATTTCAGTTTCATGTCGTCCAATCTGAAACAAACTGCATCAACTAATCTCATATTTCATCAACTAATTACCAACAGTAAATTATAGATTAATTACTCTCTTTCTTTTTTTCTCTTGGGGACCCCATTACCGTACCCTTAGAAAAAAAAAATCTTCTTTTTTTTCTTGTTTAACCTGGCTTGAAGTCATCTTATAATAATGGAGAAAGAACAAGAAGAAGAAGAGAACTACTCGGTAAGCTTACGATCTCTCTCGATCATTCTCTCTACAGTTTTTATCTTATTTTATTTTAATTTACTCAAAACCCTAATTATTGTAGGCAAGTCTACCAGCAAATTATACAGGACTAGACTATTCTCTAGACCAGCATCAACAGCTCATGAAGTCAAGGATCGGAGAAACTTCAGGCGAAAACAGCATCGAAATGGTAGACTACATGTTCAACAACCCTCCACCCCAACAAATATCTTCTAGCTTTTGCACTTCTAATTCTCTTGACAGATTGAGCTTCGCCGAAGTTATGCAATTTGCTGATTTTGGACCCAAGTTGGCCTTAAACCAAGCCAAGATGTCGGATGAAGAAAACAGGATCGACCCAGTTTACTTCCTTAAGTTCCCAGTATTGAATGATAAGTTGCAAGATCAGATGACTCTCATGGCTCCTCCACCAACAATAAATGATGAAGAGAAATATGTCATGGAAGAAGAGGAGGAAGGAGAGGAAGAAGACAGTCGATTGGTCAATGAAGACACCTCGGTAAGGCTTCGATTTCTTGGAGGAAGTCTTCCGAAGAATCCAAGCTCTGAAGCTAAGAATCGACGGAAGAGGCCAAGGTCGCTGAAGACTACTGAGGAAGTTGAAAGCCAACGAATGACACACATTGCCGTTGAACGTAATAGAAGGAAGCAGATGAACGAGCATCTTCGAGTGTTGAGGTCTCTCATGCCAGGTTCATATGTGCAAAGGGTATACATATCTAATATTATTTGTTCTAAAGGAACATTTTCTTTCCTATTATTTTGAGATCCCAGTCCTTTTTAATTGATTTCACTCCGTGGGTAAGTATTTGTTGAGTTTGTTTGAATTTTAATTGATAATATTTAGTTATTTCAGTCTATGGGTACATCCAATATTACTTCATAATTATAGAACACTTCTTTTCCTACTATTTTGTGATCTAAATCTTAAACTGAAAACTTTAATTGATTCAGTCAGTGGTTGCAAGTTTTTGTTGAGTTTGTGTGTGAATCTTAGAACACTTTTTTATGTAAAACTTCTTTTCCTACTATTTGAGATCTTAAACTGAAATTGTTACTGATTCATTCAGTGGTTTGGAGCAAGTTTGTGTAGGGCTTGTGTGAATTTTAATATATTTTTTTCTTTATTTCAGTTTAGTGGGCACATCTAGGTATTCATACTTCTTATTTATGGGTATATGGGACAGTTTTTTCCTACTATTTGGGATCTCAATCTTAAACTGGAAATTTTAATTGATTTCAGTTAGTAGGTACAAGTTTCTTTGCTTTTTGTTTTTTGTTTTTTTTTCTGAGTTCATGTGAGGTTTCATATTATTTGGTTATTTCAATCAGTGGGTACATCTAATACTACTTAGTTATTATGGAACATTTCCCCCGTAACATCTAATTAGTACTGATCAAATGAAAATTTTAATTCATCAATTTTAATCAGTGGGTGCAGTGTTAATTTTAACTTATATTATTTGTTGATTTTAATCCGGGCTAGATCTAATATTACTTCATATGAAACATTTGCTTTCCTACTATTTTAAGAAATCAATCTTAATTAAATCGATGCGTACATCCAATATTACTTCTAACGGAGCATTTTCTTTCTTATATTGAGATATCAATCTTAATTAAACTGAAAACTTACATGATTAATTTCAGTTATTGGGTGCAAGTATTTGTTAGTAAGTTTGTGTGAATTTACAGGGAGATCAGGCATCAATTATTGGTGGAGCCATAGAATTTGTAAGAGAATTGGAACAACTTCTTCAATGTTTAGAATCTCAAAAGAGGCGAAGACTCTTCGGTACTGGTGGTGAACCTTCACGACCTATCAGTGATTCACAATCTCTAGCAATCCAACAACCTCAACCACCATTTTTTCCTCCATTGCCTCTCCCAAATGATCAAATGAAGCTTGTCGACTTTGAAACGGGACTTCATGAGGATACAGCAGAGAGCAAGTCTTTCTTAGCCGATGTTGAAGTGAAGCTCTTAGGGTTTGATGCCATGATCAAGATCCTCTCTCGTCGAAGACCAGGCCAGCTTCTAAACATAATAGCAGCACTGGAAGACTTGCAACTCAACATTCTACATACTAACATCACCACCATTGAACAAACTGTTCTCTATTCCTTCAATATCAAGGTACCATTCTTATAATATGGAAAATTATTTACACTAGTCTGAAACGACGTTTAACGCTCTTCATCAAATGAATGGTTGAGATGGGCTAATACTCCTAGGCTAGGGATTGGAAGAAAATTGTATCTCTAGAATATCTTCACTATCCATAGAAAACAAGCATTTTTTTTTCTCTCTAGGAAAGCTGTGTTGTGAATAGTTCAATTTATGAAACAACAGTTTATCTTTTTTCACAGATTTAAATGTTGAAATACTTTTGAATGTTTCAGGTGGCTAACGAATCGAGGTTTACAGCCGAAGACATTGCCAATTCAGTTCAGCAGATATTCACATTCATCCATGCAAACATCACTATATGATATGTTCTAGAGAAAAAGGATTGATTAAGCTTGTTTTAATTTAGGTTTGAGTGTTCTTTTGACTTACCACCTTAATTATGAGGTATATGTGATTACATATATGTTAGGATGATATATTTATATATAAACTTACTTCTTTGCTATAAAGACATGAGTTACCTCCATCTCATCCCTATGAGGTAGACCTATACACTAACATCAATCTGATTTAATTTGTTGGTTGTTATTGTCGAATCTAAACTTGATTACTATGCTTAGAAGATTAAGTCAAAATAAAGGATTAAGGGTAAATCACCACCTTAACTACCAAGTTTACTGAATCCAAACATTTCCGTTGACTTTACTAAGAGATGCTTATCAAATCATCGAAGTAAGTCCAAAAGAATTATTTTGGATTTCATGCTCGCACATAGAGATATGTACAATGCATATGAAATAGAATTGAAAGTAGAGACCCATATGCAAAGTACCCATCATTTGTGGTCGAAAAGAGAGAAAGAAAAGATTGTGTAGTTGAGTGGAGACAAATTCTGGAAGGGTTTTTGTGTGAATTAAAATTTGGTGCAATTATTTGATTTCAAGGTCAACGTGTGGACGTACATGGTTGCCTTGGGTTGACTTGTCAGACGACTTTCTTGGTTCTATTAGGCTACAATGTAAGGTAAAAGGTGCCAGAGGACCCACTGCCTGCTCATCAAACACCCTCTTGTTTTGAAGGTCAGGTGATCGGTCAAGCTGCACATCCAATCATTCCCGGCCAACCCAACATTTAAAACTTAATTTACATCTTTTTGGATTTATGTAAGTCATGGATACACTATAGAATAGATTAATACATATATGTTGCCCTACATGTAGAAAGTGAGAGATCATAGATAAATAAATTTGGAATGATATGTTTTCTACCATACATTAATATTTTCATAAAATTATGGCAAAATATCCTCTTGCATGAGTTAGATTGGGTCTATCATGGACTAGACTTGGGTATTAATAAGAATCATGATGATCTAACGCTCCTTTTTCGTAAGTTCTTTTTATGCTTCTTTCACAGAATCGTACAAATATATGTGCATGTGTATCCCGAAGCAATAGATCTACGGTAATGTGAAGGGAACGTATGAAAATGGAGCGTCAAATTATCATGATTCTATTAATAAAGGTAAGTTTAGAAAAGTTTCAAATATTGCTTGGATTTACGAGGATTGGGCTCAGGCTTGAAAGCAAGGTTCATTAGATGTTCTTGTTCCCTCCCCTTCTCACTTTCCTCTCTCTTGGTTCCCGCCTATGTTTTTAGGATAAATTCATAAGGATAGGATCGAAATTGAAACTAATCTAATGTGAATCGGATTAAGCCTTTGTACAATTAGGTCGGTTTACACTGAATCTCAATATGAGGATCCAAATCGATCTGATAACAATCAGATCATGTTTAGATTGGGACAAATATAATTTAATATACAAAATATTTTTATATATTTTCTCCCATATATTGGATCAGGGTCATCCTATCATATTGGGACGTGGCTGATCCATAATAGTTTCAATAAGCTGTCAAATCGGATCCTTTTCGAAACCCAAATCCTGGATTTAGATCCAGATTTATCGGAATTGATCAAATTTGGATTAGATGTTATCTATAGCCTTTCTATCTCTATTATTTAATTTCCAAGAAGAGGTCAACAACAAATCCTACTATGTTCACCCTCCCCTCTATTTTACAAAGCATTTCATGTTAGACCATGATTTTGGATGGATGTTTTAATTTTGGATGGATTCTATAAAATTAAAGAATGTCAATAATAAGGAATCCCAGGTGAGTTTGAATTTTGAAAAGATTCTCATTGGATTTTAATAGGACACCTTTATGGATAGGAATCCTATTAAAAGGGAAATTTTAGACCCTCAACTCTCATCTATTTAAGAAGGGACGGCACCCCATTATGGTAATCGTACATAACGAGAAAATTGAATTATGAAGGATGTTTTTTACAGTGATCTCCATCAATCACTACAAACCCTTAGTTGTTCCAATGATAGAGAGGAAGTCGAAGGTGAGTCTGTAGAAAGGTGAATCAATTTGATTCAAAAGTTTGGGGTATTGCAATTTATTCTACAAGTTTTACTATTGCTTGGTTAATAGCTCTAGGGGCGGAGCCAGGATTTTGCCCATGAGGGGGCAACCAAGAGTAGAAATTTTTTTGTGGGGATAACTAAGAGTGAAAAAAATAGTTGGGGCAACTAAGATTGGAAAAAAAAAATTGTGGGGGCAACAATGGCCCATTTTTTTTATCCGCCACTAAAATCCATCGCAATAGCTCACTAATTCATAGACTTTGAAAATTCTTGAGAGGGCAAGTGCTCCCACAGCCCCCACTCTAAATCCGCCCCTGAATGACACAATATACGCACTCTTCAACTTTCAAATTTAGTTTTGCATGTTAGAAATTTCTTGAGATATAAACGTGATTCCTAATTAAGATTTAGGTTCAGGTGGAATGATTTAGAATCATTTAAATCTCACATTCCAAGCTTGACCAACCCGACCATGTCATTTAGACCTTACAATCAAAGTCTAGATAAAGAAATGTACCAAGTTATGTTGGTGCTAGGATAAATTTTATCAAGGTGAGTGTATGAAAATGGATCAAACTTTTGGTCAAATTACACCATCAGATACAATTTTAAAATATTTACATACTTGATAAATTATCCATCTGTGAAAAATAATTTGTAGTGAATTTATCTTTTAGAAAACTTTTATCCAACAATATAGAACACCAGATGCTTCCACACCAACAAATCAAGCATGAAGCATTAGTGATGCTTCATTCTTCCTATCACTACCATTTCGTCTAGATATTGGTGGGAAAATAAACCTTTTTTCCCATTTATTCTCCTTCATTCCATTTCTTTGCTCAAGAATTCTGAGGCAACCTTTGATAGGACATCATCTGAGGCAATCTAAACTTCTTCTCACTTATTTTGTATGCTTTTTCACCACAAATTACTATCTACAAATCGTTAAAGATAGGACAAAAGATACTAATAAACTTAAAAAGGAAACATAAAATCCTAGATGAGAATATAACCCATCAAGGTATATGTGTAAGGCATATATGCACCTAAATGTAGGTTTAGTTTTTTTTTCTCTCCATCTATTTGTTTTGTACCCCTTAACACTTTTGATCATGCTTCCAAGTGATGAATAGAAATATCTAGTATATATAACGTGCAAAATCATGGGCCCAAATGAGAAAAGGAGACATTAAATAACACTTGATTACCTTTAGGGTGTTGGTGCAGTGGTAAAACTAGTGACGGGGTTCGTCCCTTTGGTAATGTATTTGAAATTAGGAAGCCTCCTGATTTATCCTGTTGCACATTGGGAAACTTTTGTGGGGGTTAAAATGTGCAATCGAAGGGATTAATCCATATCTCAAAAGGGATGTTGGATAACCAATGTTACATGCAATTGGGTAAGGATCTTCTCATTATTAGTATATCAAACTTTGGAGACTACTTTGTCCATTGGCCAAGCAATACAAAACTTCAAACAACATTGAAGAATGAAATTATTTGCAACTAATTTGCATCCAGGCATCTAACCTTACAAATTAAATTTGTAAAAGAAATAATGGAAAAAAATATATGAAAGGTATAATTGCTTTTAATTAGAATTTAACGTAAAATCAGATCTTCAATGAATAAATATATAGGGTCATGTTTGACAGCCAACTATTTGGCAAGCACGTTTTGTCCTAAATGGGTTAGAAGTTCTAGAATGGGCTGATTTTTGATGAGGACGATTTCTTCATCTAAAGTGGTTTACAAAAATTGGTCGGTCCATGATTCTTCAACTTGTAAACATGAAGTTAGAAGTTTAGGAATGAGTTGTTTTTTTTTTTTTTGTGAGTATGATCTCTATGGTAGATGATCTCCTCACCATAGAGATTATTCTCACAAAAAAATCATCCCATTCCGAAATTTCTAATCCATGTAGAACAAAACACATTGGTTAAATACTTGGTTGATGAATGTGACCCATATATATAACATTATATATTTGAGAAGTAAAGAATTAAGGGTCTATGTGATTGCATGAAAAGTCATTTTCCATGGAATTGGAAATACATGAGAAAATGGGTAGGCTGAAAAAAAATCGAAGTGTGTTATTCGATTGCATCTAGACAACGTTAGAAAAAAAATTTTGAGTAGGAGGAGGAATGAAAAGAAGAAGAAGATAAAAAAGGGAGAGAAAAATAGAGAGAGAGAGAAGAGGGAGGTGGCCAACGACAAGGATGATGGCGGTTGAAGGTGATAATAGCTTTGGTGGGGGGCGGGAGTAAGAAGAAAAATAAAAATATAATATAATATGAACTTGATTTGAGGATGAAATTGGGAGAAGAATTTTATTTTCTCATCAGAATAGGTGAAAAAATGAAATCAACACTTTACTAAAATTTTAGATAATGGTGAGAATCTATTTTTCATAAACTAAAACCAATCAATACATAGAAAATGTGATTTTCCATGAAAATGGATGTCCTACCCATTTCTCATCTGCAATCAAATACATCCTAAAATTATATTTTTTATTATTATTGAGAAGTTGGGGTTAAGGGGACCCCACCCCAAGAGGCCGAACTCGACAATTACATGCAAATAAAATTACAAAAAAAAAAAAAAAAAGACCATCCAATTAAATATATGCTAAACTTGGAAGTAATGAAGCCTCATTTTCAAAAATCACAATTTTTTTGTGAAGATGTGCCTAATCTTGCTAAAACATGTACAACTTTGTTTGCTTCTCTCCAATAGAATTTGAACTAATAAGATTGGAACTAGATAGAGATTTAATTTCTTTATTGCTTTGTAATAAAGTAAAAGAATACCTCCATGAGACTTCAATTTCTCTCTTTATTCATTTGATAAAGCATGAGGAATCAGAACTAATAAGGATCTTTTCAAGATTCTTCCTCTTTGCAAACTTTTAGATCTTCAAGAATGAGCATTAACTTTATTTTAATAATCTCATCTTCTTCACAACCACCCCATCCTCCAAAGACACATTTGCCATAGCTATCTCACCCAATAAAGTCGAATCCTCAACTTGAAGATGAAAGGAAATCATATGTATTAATTTTAATGGAACCCATCGATCTCACGACAATCCCATACCATTGAGATTGATGTTGGAACAGAAAAAACCTCACACGAGCATACCCAATTGTGCAAAATTTAGGATCCATAGTCATTATAGGCAATTAAAGGCATTCCATTGAAGATAACTCGAACATTGTTTGCAATGGCTTTTAGTATAGATTCTTTGACAATGGCAAGTCTTTGAAAATGCACCTATTGCTTCGCTCCAAAAGTGATAAATATGTTGGGTGCAATCAATTATATTAAGAAAATAAATTAAGTACTGAATTAAATGAGAAATTAAGTTGAATCCAAACTAAATATTAGGAGAAAAAATTAAAAAATATAAACTTTAAAATAGCTTATTAGTTTGTAGAAGTAAATTAAGATTAAGGCTTCACATTGAATGTGATGTCCTTAAGACAGATTTCACCTCTGTTCTAGTGCCAACAATTTATAGACGTATGTCTCCTAGGATACAATAATCTATAATAGAGAGGGTAGTACTCCAATCTCTATTTATGGTGAACCCGAAAATATCTAGTAATCTCTTTTTAATATATCTCACAAATAATTAAAAAAAAAAGAATAATTTAAACGTAATCGATTGGATGATTTTAGACTAAAAAATCTCATAATATTATCTTCAAAATAAAGCAGAAAAAAGAAAAATTAATTGATTTCCTTGGATTAACTCCAATAAATAAACAATGAGGAATTCTCATTGTTTCAAAGAAGTGTGAAGAAGAGGTGTCAAAAACTGGGGTGCCAATAAGCAAAATTTGATCTAATGCACTGGTTTGAAAATGACGTCCCAAACAAGAAGTCATTGGAAGAATTAAAATAAGTTATAACTTCTTAGGGAATGATCCCATGGTTAAAATGTAACTTATTAAGTTACTTTCATCCAATAAAAAAAACTTTGATTTTCTAATTCATTTTTCTTAATTTATTTGACAAAAAATTCAACAATCCCCCACATGAATGCAGAAAATAAAATAAATATCAATAAAATTAAAAAGCATATTTATATAGAGAGTACATGATGAAATTCATTTGCAGAATAGGTGTCTTTTGAACTTGAACCTTCCCTAGTGAAGACCAATCAAATTTACTTGACTATTCAGTAAATATGATATCTTAAATTGACTAATCGTTCTTATAAGTCAAGACAATAGATTTCACATAAAGTCTTTTCCATACAACAAGTTCTCATGATTGTGTTCATTACAAGTCCTGAACAACTCTTGGATTCATAAGTACTTTAGAGAATTTAGTCTTTAGAAAATAATTCTCAGAGAAACGACCACATTTCTTCACTTATATAGGTGACGCTTATAAAGAGTATCCTACTATAGTTCACTTAAATTAATAAGATATAGGCATCACTAAAATACTGGTATTAACCTTATATAATTGTAGGTAGCACTTTTACATCATAGAATTTGGGTATAGTGATTTTTTCTCTATTTAGTGTTATATTAGAATTGCTCATAACTTAGTTGTCCTATTGAACCTAAATCGTGATATCTCTAGTCAATTAGGTTAGATTTACATTAAGGTAATTTATTTATAAGCTTTAAACCCATTCCCCTCGATGTATTATAAACTTGCTCCCTAGATAATCCTTTAATAAAAGGATCTGTTAAATTATCTTGAGATCTCACAAAATCAATAGAAATAATTACATTAAAGAGCAATTACTTAACAGTATTATGTCTTCAACGTATATGTTGAGACTTTTCATTATATACATTATTTTGTGCTCTAGCGATTGCTACTTGACAATCATAATGTATACAAATTGCAGGCAATGTACTTGGCCAAAGAGGGATATCCTCCAAAAAATGCCTCGGTCATTCGACTTCTTCACTAGTCTTATCTAGTGCAATAAATTTTGATTCCATAGTGGATCGAGCAATACAAGTCTATTTGAAAATTTTCCAAAAGATAGTTGCACCCCTAAGAGTAAATACATACACACTGGTGGATTTAGATTCTTTTGAATCTGATATCTAGTTAGTATCATTGTAACCTTCAATTGCAGCGGGATACATCGAGTAATGCAAATCATAATCAAAAGTATATTTTAAATATTTTAATACTCTTATTAATGCTTCCAATGATCATGTCATGGGTTACTAGTGTATCTACTTAATCTATTAACAGAATAAGTTATATTAGGGCGAGTGCAATTCATAATATATATATTAAGCTACCAATCACACAGGAATATGCTAATTGTGATACACTATTTCTAACATTTTTCTTAAAATTTATAATTTGCATCGAAAGGAATTCTAATAGGTTTACAAATAAATTGATTAAATTTCTTAAGTACTTTTTCAATATAATGAGATTGTGATAAAATAAAACCATTAATATTTCTAGATATTTTAATATCTAAATAATATCTATAAAGCCTAAATCTTTCATATCAAAATTCTTTTAGTAGATTTAATATCAAGATTAGTACCTATTATTAACATGTTATCTACATATAAATAAACAATCACATATGAATTATTTATACATTTTACATATATACATTTATTACTCATTTATTTTAAAATCATTAGTTAATATTAAATTGTCAAACTTTTCATGTCATTGTTCAGGAGCTTATTTTAGACCATACAAAGATTTAACTAGTCTGTAAATTTTATGTTTTTGATTTTTAGTTACAAACCCTTTAAGTTGATTCATGTATATTTCTTCATTTAATTCACCATTTAAGAAAGTGATTTTAACATTTATTTAATGAATTTCTAAATTATACAATGTCGCTATTACTATTAACATTCTAATTGATGTTATTATAGTTATTAATGAATATATGTCAAATAAATCTAGTCCTTCCACTACAAAATTAACGGTCTTTACTGGCGTTTCCAAATCGCCGCCATATGCCAGGGAAGCGTCGGCATTACATATCAACGGCGGTTGGCCTTTAGCTTGCAATTATGGCGTCGAGGAAAGATATAACGGCGCTTCTAGCGGCGGTAATCGAACCGCCAGAAATAATATATTTTTTCCGACGGTTTTATGACCAATTACCAGCCATTCTAAAATACCGAGACAACTCTTTTGTACACGTGTATTTTCTATTACTGACGGTTATAAACAGCAGGCAATACATACTATAAACGGCGCTTTTGAAGAACCGCCACTGAAAAATGTATTAGCGGCACTTAAAAAACTACCGGTAATATATTATATTAACGGCATTTGGATAACCGCCGTTAAATAAGGTATTAGAGGCGCTTAACGATCTACCGGTAATATATAATTTTAACGGCATTTCCTATAAATCGCCGATAAATCAGGAATTAGAGGCGGTTGATTAACCGCCGGTAATACATAACTTTAACGGCATTACTGAAAACTGCTGGTAAATAATTCATTAGTGGCGCTTTAGAAACCGTCGGTAATAAAATTACAATACAGAAAAAAAAAATCCCTATTACTATAATTTTATTACAGTTAACCTGAAATTACTATAAAATTACAGTTAACCTGAAATTAGAACTATGACTACACGCATTTAAAATCCATTGTAGTATTTTTCAATTCCTAGAGGTACAGGGGTACTTTCAATTCCCATCATGTAAGTCACCAATTTATATTGTTTTCTAGTTTTCATTATGTTTTCTTTGTAAAAAATCCAGCTTAAATTGGTTTGCTGAACTTGAAAATTTATTGTCTTGTATACAACATCTAATTGATTATTCAACTATGAAAGACACTTAACTCAAAGGATAAAAAGGCCTAAAACAAATTGGAATGCGTAGAAAGATAAAAGTAAAATACGATAGAAGTTGGGTTCAAAAAATGATCTTTCAGCATTAACAATTTGTTAAAAAATGAAAAAAAAATAAAAAATCAACAAAGACCATTGCTTGATGATGTTCAATAAATTAAACCCAATACCTCTTTAGGATCTCCCAACATCGAGACAATGGCAGTATCAATAGCATCTTGATTCTCCAATCTTGAAGCTCTAGCAGCCATCAGTACAACCATATCCTTGTCAACACCTTTTGCGAAAACCTGTGGCAACATAATAATTTCTTGCAACATAAGTTCTAATGCAATGGAGCTATGCAAGTAAAAAGGATTTTTATAAGAGTACAAAAATGGAACTATGTAAGAGCAGACAGGTATAAGGATTTTTATAGACAGGTATAAGTTCTAGTTTTCTGAAGTGTGACTCTTGCGGTATTTTCTGTCTATATAAGTTTCACATGCATGCAAAAATGATAGAACATTTGAATTATAATCAGTAAAGAAGCAATCAGTTCTGGTAACAAAGACATAATTATCATCTTTACCTTTAGTGTTATAAATGGGGTATTAGGAGCCCGAGAGCAATCTGTGGAACCGTTGTAATCTTGAATCATAACCATTTAAAGACTTAGCCTGGTCATGGCATGAATATCTTCCCTCAAGTGACCTATTCTGTTTCCTTCTCATGTGAAAGAAGTCTTCAGTGTCCAAAACATAGGAGACCTGTCACACACAAATTCCAAAATAACAAACTTGAAAGAACTGACATGTTACTCCTCAACGACATTAAATTCATATATATCAAAACTAATGAGTATGGTAGCTTGATAACCCCAAGGGGTTGGTCTAGTGGTAGCCGAGCCTTGATAAGCTCCTTGGGAAGGGTAGGTCAAGTGTTTGAAAACCCACGAAGCAATGAATTCCTCGGGGCCACCTTCTACCCTCGACTCAACCAGTTGCACATAGGACTTTCCTAGGAGGGCCGGCGTGTGTGACTGGGGGATTAGTCTCACCTGAAGGGTGGGGATACCCACAATAAGCAAAAAAAAAAGTATAGCCGCTTGATACCTTGTATGAATTCACTACAAAGAAATCATGATGCGATGATGTTTGACCAAAGAAATCATGCATTTCCTCTTATCTAATAAATCCAACTTGCATATTTTGTTCTTGTACCACAAGGTTGTAGCTAAAAAAAATTGATCTACCTTAGCTGTTACTACAACATACAATGAAAACATAGATATTTCTCTCAAAGATTTGTTGACAACGCTAAAAAGAAACAAATTTTTGTCTCTATTTGAACAAGGGTGCACTTTAGAGAAGAGATCACAATATGAGAAAATAGTACCTCAACTTTATCATATCCAACTCTTCTGGTTCCAGTCTTAAGGTTGGTAACAAGCACAAATCCCACTGTTGCTGCATGCCCACCAGAATAGCCTACAAAGCACGTGGGTGTGTGTCCATCAGATCAGACCAAGCTAAGCTTTCTAATAAAAGAGGGAAGGAACCACCGATCAAACCTTTGATGAACTGTCGTGTTTCTTCCGCGTTAGATGGCTTTTCTCTGATTATCCCCTTAATATACCACCACCTACAAGTCAATTGAGTTCACAAGTAACATACATCCCAAAAAGTTTCATCCCCACACCCCTCTCCAACATATATATATATATATATAAAACCATGGTGGTGGCGGGGTGTGGGGGAGTTAAAGTTAATGTTCTCAAGGAATACAAAAAAAAACATGGTGGTGTCTTGTGTGTGTGTGTGTGTGTGTGTTGAGGGGGGGGGGTGATGTTCTCAAGGATGTTTACAAAACAATGTGTTCCATTACAGTAAGCTATCTATGATCAAGGATACCAAGGATGCGAGTGTCAGTTATAGATACGTAGCCAAACAACCAACATGGTGACATGAGACGTCCTTAAAAGTTTTATGATAAGAAGAATATTTGTGTCAAAATTGGGAGATGAGAAGACTCCTTCTGACCCTTAGTTGTACACATCTCATGCATGGTACCTACGCTAGTGGGACTCGCCAAGGATATTATAAAATGAAAGAATTTAATATCATGTAATAATGATCATTAATGCATATAATAGTTTCTTGAGCATTAGATCCAACTTTTGCAACATCTAATTTATATTTCTATATTCTCCCTTTGTGTATGTAACATAAATACACTTATTTTAAAATACACAGATACCAATCATTTGCAACTGGTGTGTCATTTGAAAAGAAGGGTATTTGTGCCTTTTGAAGATAAATGTATTTGTGTGGTCCACTTGAAGTGAAAATGTAATGCAATGCTGCTAAAGTTGGGAATGAAGAGGGTATCTGACCTCAACCAACCCGGAAACCCGAGTTGGGCTTGGGTGATCAAAGAGGACATCAAGTAGGGCTTGGTTTGGCTTCCAACCTGTCAAAGTTGCAGTACTACTATAGAACTTATTATAATCCTCCAGATATATGAAAGCATTACACTTTTAAAATTAGTTATTCAACTTGACCATGAATACTGTGTTGCACGTTCACATAGTATGACACTTCATAACTATGGGACACGCCATACCATACGCATGTTATATTCCAATGTTCATACATGTACAATAGCATAAGAGCTGAAAACATATTTCAATAGTGACTGAGTGCGAATGATGTTTTGGATTTCCCTAGCAAGGAGCAGTGCAAGTAAGAATCTCTGTATATTGGCAATTCTCTTCCCAGGCTATTTTTCTATTTTTCTTGTATGATACAAATATCAAAGTTTCTTACAAAATCAGAGGAAAAAAGGTCAATAGAAGTTAAGCAATATTTCACCTCTGTATGAACGAACTCTATGATCAAACATCAAACAGTACCCAGGGCAATTCATTGGCTTAAGTCCAAATTCTTGTTTCTCAACCTGCACAAGATACAAGTATGTTATCGAATCAAAGGAAGCACGATATCAAGGGCCAAAAAAAGGAAACAAAAACTATTTCATTGATGCATCATAGGAGGAGGGGGTGAATAGCTCTCATAGCTGGGCTATTAGATAGATCTAGAAGTTATGCTAGCTCCCACCTGACATGAGCATTAGTTTTCCTGAGGCTATTGCAAATTTGCTGGATGTAGCCAATACCCTTAGACAAAATGCAGCAGCGGGCTATAGACATGTAGTCATGTAACATTTGACAATAGTCAGTTGAGGTCACCATAGAGGATTTAGGTTACTATAGCAGGATATAGCTTCAAATCCAGTTTATTATGATAAGACTACCATACATAACTTGATTGTCACTTCAAGGAGAAAGTACCATTTGAAGAGATTTGCGTTGTCTAACTCGTTTGTATGTGGGGAAAAACCAGTTACTGTGGTTATAGTACCACCTGTTTGTGCTCGTTTCGGTGCTTTTCACATTGGCATTTAGATCCATTCTTTTGCTGATTCAAGAGAAAGATCTCAAAAGATTGTGTCTTGGTGGGAAACTCACTTCTGGATTTCTATCCTACATGTGGAGATATAGAAACTGCTCGCAGGATCCTCTTTATGAGATGCCTCAAAAAATGTGTTTTCGTGTAATAGTATGGTTCAGGTAGGAGTTTTGTAAATGAGAGCAGCTTGTGGGGAAATGAACCACAGATACAACTTTCTGGGTTCTTGGGTTCCAGCATGTCCACACAGGTCAGGTGCAAAGGGATAACGCATTGATTGTTCAATGATTGTAGGTACCAAATCAGGCCAAAACTTGAGCATTATAGATGTGTGGCTGATCTTCTCAGGTATAACAGGGCATGAGGGAGGCTTAGGTGTTATCAAGAGAGCAAATGCTAATATGGGGTGGCATAGCTGTTGCTCTTTGAGAGGCTTCCTCGGCCTCCTTGTACTTTGTTCTTCATTTTTTCATCAAATATATTACACTTATCAAAAAAAAAATATGGGGTGACATAGCCAAATCTTTGGTGAACAAAGCACATGGAATAAAGCAAACTTCTGTGAGAGAAAATAGGTGTTGTCATCCAACATCTATGCTGAACAAAGCACATGGAATAAGGTTTTTTTTTTTTTTTTGGGATAGGTAAATGCTTGATTAGTGGTCAGTGACAGGTAATATGGTTAGTGGTTAGCATGAGAAGTATGGGTTCAAGGGAGTTTGAACCTAGGACGTGGGAACGACTCTCCACACGTCTTACCACTTAGCTAACTGGCACACTGGCACTTTTTATAGCGCATGGAATAAAGTTGAGAAGGTGAGAGTGATAATGAGGAGAAGAGTGTCCTAAAGGCACCAGGGCACAGTATGCTAGGACAAAATTTAAAGATGAAGCTAATAAAGGAGCCTTTAATAATAAATGACCTATTTTGTTGTAATAGCACGATCACATAGTTACGTGGAGAAAAATAGGCGCATAAAAATGGAAAGCAATGAGATTATAAGATTAGGTGAAAGAACTATAAATCAAAAAGTGTTCTTGATAACTAGCATGTAAGAATTTCAACGTGTGTTGAATTGATGCATTTTGTTTGGGCTTGGGTTATGCAGAAAATCTCCCAATATGATCATTTGAAGAGGATGGGAAGAATCTTTTAGTTGGCCGAATGTTGATGAGACACACGGGATGGACCAAGCTCTACCTAAGCTTGGCTCGCAACATAAGTAGTTGGGACAAACACTATGCCACCCGTGATAGGCCTTAACTCGGTCCAAGCCTAGTAAAGATTGGGTATAGTGGGTGAGCATAAACTTCTATCTAAAAGTTAGGCCCAGGTCTGGCCAATTATCTAGCGGGCGTTAAAGCAAACCCAAGCCTGACCAATTATCTAGCGGGCGTTAAAGCAAACCCAGGCCTGACCTGACAGACCAACAAGATGTAGCACAAGCTCATAGAAGGATGGGCCTTGAAGCCTATCACACCAACCCAGCCTATTAACACCCAACAAATTAATGAACATCTAGATCTTACGCATGGCATCCAAATGGCCTAATTAAAATCTTACCTCAAATACAAACATGTTCTCTTTGTAATTTGCAGCATGATCGGAGGTTTCCTAGAGTTGCATATTGTACATGTTTGGTGTCAAAACCTGCCAAAGAGAACAAATGTGAGCGATTCAACTACTCAACATCACAAATTTTGAATGGCTTAGTTAACTAGAAATATAAATTCAACATCTTCATAACCTCTCTCCCTAAATCCCTGAGAAGGATTCCACAATTTATACAATATGTAGTTCATATAATGAATAAAAGAAACAACATGATACTCCCACACTACACTAAAATGGTGCAATATGTGTGTAGCACAAACGCTGCAAAAGAAGACTGAGGAAAATGAAAAGAATGTAAATAAGGACACGACTACCACTCTGTCCAAATAGAATTTTTGCAAAGCTACCACTCCAAATTTCAGTTGGGCACATTTCAGACAGTTTGAATTATAGACTTTGTAGCTTGGTTAAACCTATGATTCAATTGAGCAAATCTTATAAGAGACTTATGGTTTCAAAAATAAACAAAAATACATACAAAATAGACCATCACTTTATCATATATTAAACTATTATATAGTACAGCAATTTTATGACAAAATGTACTAATTACAAATGAATGAAATTTGATGTAACAATTAAGTTCCATTCAGCACAAACATAGGGACCAATCCTGAGATGAACATAAAGGCCTGCTTTCTTAACCAGCTTAATAAACTGAACTAAATCATATCTCCCCTACTAAAAATATTAAAATAGAAGTATCCATATGGGCAAAACTTCAACAAACAAAAATAATGCAGGAAACAAGATTATCAGAGATACCCATTTGTGAAAAATTCCAGAAAAAACAAAAAAAAATGCATAAAACAATAAAACAATAAAAACAGAGGTGGGTACCCCATTGACCAAAAACTTAAAAGAAAAATTGCAGAAAACAAGAAGATTAGAGATACGCACTTGCGAAATATTCTAGAAAAATAAAAAATTGCATAAAACCATTCAAGTGCTTTACTAGAAATAATTTAAATAATAGTTAAAGAAGTCTATAAGGCATCATAAGCTAGCATTGCACAAGACAGTGGAATCATTGCTTTAGTCTCCCACCAAACCAATAATAGATTTTAATGTTTCATTCCTGTTCAGTTCATCTTCACGATGTATTATGGAGTTTTTTATTCTTCATGATGGGTATACTAAAAAAATTTGTAGGTAAGTCCTATGGTTTTTCTCCCTTGATTTCTTTCCATGTATTAGCTTTATATTGGTTTGAGATTGGATATAATTATGGTGCTATATATGTGCAGATACTTTTGTCCACTGGAGTTGCAATATCCACTGCCCTGGCGACCTCTTTGCCACTAAATGGAAACTGTGCAGTAGGTCTATTTTGCTGATTTATGTAACATAAAAATTCCACATTTTTTTTCATGGGTGTTTACTTGAATTGACTTCCTTTGTAAAATTCAGATGCACTGAAGCATTTGGTTGTCTAGCTAAAGAAACTCTTTCTTCTATAAGTTGAATCTATGTAGTTTGTGCCTCATAAATTGCCATACATTTTGTGAATGCAAATGCTTTTACTTATTGAAAGGATCACCAAATGGTTTGCAGATTGGTAAAACAAAGGTTTTCTTAAGGGCTGGTCAGATGGCAGAGTTATATGCACAAAGAGCAGAGGTGCTTAGCATTGCATTATCATTGTCCAGTCTTAAAAATGCCTTATCTTACAGCACTATAACCTACATATCAATCAAGAAGGCATGGAAGAAAGCTTGTTCAACAACAAATGTTGTTACTTCACATGTGTTCATTTATGAGACCTATGTGTACAGTAACATAAAGTTATAAACAGAAAATAGTAAATCCATGTCAATATTTTGTATGAAAAATATCACTCATAAAGAAGCAAAGACCCTTAAAAGAGAGGAATCATCTAGATCTAGTTCTAGGGAACACTAAGGTATAAGCATTCAAAACAAAGTGCTCCTATTATAAGCTAAGGTTATTTGGGTGGGAACACATTAAGGAACAATAAGTTGGTGAATTTCAAGACCATGGAAAGGAAAACCAGCACCCAGCCATCTTATGAGAAACCCACAACTTAAATTTAAAATCCTTTCATGTGGGCTTACCTAGCATATGTTACATGGCAACCTCAAAATTGGTGGTGTATCCATATCAGATACGATTGTTTACAATGGGCTAATTTAATTAATATGTTATGTACCTTATATAACAATGCCATGATAGATCAAACAAAATATCTGTACACATGAAGCTGATGAAAAGTTACCCAGACATTGCAACAACATAAGCCAATTAGATCATTCATTCATTGAAAATCTAACAATGGTACAAAGCACCCTCAAACTTCAATGAGTGGATATCAACTTTGGAGCATACCTCAATTTAGCATTCATTGTCGCGCACCTTTTACACAACTATGTTTTGCTTAATTCATCATATTTCATTGATGAGAAAAGAAAAAACATTAGAAGTTCATCTAAACCAATATATAAGCACAAATATACATGTCAATCAAATTTAACACTCAAACCCATATATAATTAGGGTCTAACCTTTCTTGAGAAAAAGCTTTGAAGTAGATAGCTTGAAAGAATGGCCTTTGTACATGTCATCCTTCCGTGCTCTTGTGCACATTTGAGATACCCGTGTGTTTTTAAAATGTGTCCTATCTCTTGACCTTTACTATTATTAAAATAGAAACGTAAAGACCTACTAAAACTCAATAAAACCCATGAAGGCAGCATTATTGGTTTTGATCCTGCATATGAGTCCGTTATTCTGAAGGTATTGTGTATTTCAGAACATGGACCTCCTTCATAGATTTATGATATACTAAACTACTGAAAGTGTTTGTGTACTAACAATTTAAGAATATATTGTTATTAGGGTGCTGTTAATTTGTGTCCGGTACACGTTAAGGTGTATTAAATACACCTCCAAAATTTATGTTAGGAGCGGATGGAATTTGGATTTTCTACTTGTGGATTGGCATACACTATGTCAAAAAAGCCCATATTTGACGGTCTTAAAACAACAAAGAAGTCTAATCTGAAAAAGGAGATTTAGAATATATATGCTATGCTGATGATTATAAAACTAATAGTAAAGAAAGTAGAACAGAGTGGCTCATCAGCAACACAAACAAGATGTTGGCCAGCTTGAGCTAGGTGAAAGAGGGGTACTTACCTCAAGAAGTGGTCGGTCATGTTCAGCCTTAGGAAGAACAGATGAGAGTGATCATACGCACTAATGCCGCATCACCCTGCACAAGGAATGAGACATTATTTTTCTAATTGTACAAGAGAATTATTGGCTAGCATATTATTGTCAAACTTTCAGCTTAATTTGGGTTAAAAAAACAGCACCAGGTTCATTTTATCGATATGGGACGATGGACTATCCTATGTTGCTATCAATCTTGTTCAATGTAATGGTCTTCTTATGAGTGAACTACAATCAGATTTGTGTGCTCTTCTTTACAGGTTTGTCTTGTAGTGGAGATAGCTTTGCCAAGGAAGGCAGCATTATTGGTTTTGATCCTGCATATGAACGCCATTGTTGGAACCTAGAGTAACAAAACCACAACAAAAAGAGAACGCATTATCTGGCTGCAATTTTTTACAGATCTAACAATAAACAGAGATGACAGCTTACATACATCTCCTTTAATACTATTGTACGGTTATTTGTTGCAAAAAATATGCTCAAACGAAAGGCATGAATCTACATATTCATTCACCACGGAACTTATGATACATAGATAAGTTGACTTGAGAATATCATGTTGGTTAAGTACACAAATATTAGCAAAAGATTAAAGAATACCAAAGCATTGCTTGATGTATAACTAAGAGTACATAAGGTAAAGCAAAGGAGCAAGACCTGCAATGAAACATTGTGAAAGTCATTAATGTATTTATATGATTAAAATCAATAAAATTTTATTTAGAGTTCTATTTGAAACCAATAAAACATAAAAACAGGAAAATGTAGAATTCTTGTTACCTTGGAGAATTGGCGTTTATCTCTCACAGAAATGTATAAGGTAGGAAAAACTGGATGGGCAAAATAACAAAAAGCATATAAACTAATACCTGGCTGTAATTGGACCGTATAGGTTCTAGTTCGGCTGTTGGAGGAGCTGCTTCTATTTCAGCCAAAGAAGAATAACCAAGATAGATGGCAGCCCATCACAGAAAAGCCCAAATATCCTGCTTGAATATTTTGCAACCCTAAAGATTAAACAAAACATATTGGCCTGCCCACACACCACCCCATTAAAGATTAAACAAAACACAGCACATTTAATCATATAATACTAACTGAGCAACTAATAATTAAGAACAACACTTTATAATTATAAGTGCAAAAAAAATAGACCTAAAGAGATGAATTGGCTACAAAGAGAGTAGCCGAAGCCATGTTGTTGATTGGTGATATGTGAGAACAGCAGCAACAAGAGTGAGTTTGAAGCAATACAAAATATATGATGAGATTATGGATAACTTTGTGGATAAATGAATAGTTGTGGTCTTCACTCCCTCACACTACATATATCCTCTACTCTTCGTCCTCTTACCTTACAATTCCTTTGTTCATGATTGTATTGGACATGGGCCAAGTGTGTCACTGTTTCCATGTGTGGATAAGAAAAAATAAAACCCCAATAAAATCTACTACACATATAATCATGTATATATGTAATTTTTTTTTTAAAAAAAAGAAGAAATTGGATATGTTGCCTATCTTTGCTTGGCATTTTCTGACCCTCACTGACCAAGACTCTATAAGGGATTATTCGGAGTGTCCAAAATGCATGTTGTTAATCTTGAAATGGAATCTACCTCTAGATGTCCTTCACACCACTAGCCTCACAAATAATCTGAACCAACTTGAAGGTTAGACACATGGGGGATATAATCTGAAATTAGCATGATATTTTTTTTTAGAGTAGTTCACATAGTTTTTTTTCACTATGAATGAGAGAAAAACAGGCAAACTATACTAATACGCATGGGTTACACTATGCAACACCTGCTCATTTTGACTGACTGCACTACACAGGGTGCGCTACAAAAGGAAATAGAACTAGCAACAGAAAGCTAGCACTACTGAGCCAACAATGGCGGTGGAGTTTCAACAATTGGAAATAAGTTCTAGTTGAATTTAAAGTTCAACTGTTACCAAAAAATTGAATTCAAAACAGAAAGCACTACTGAGCCATGTGTAATGAGCTCACGACCTTATAAGCATAATACAAGGGAAATTTTCTGTCTTGACACTATTGTGCTTAGTGTCAACATGCATTCAAAACAGAAAGTTCTCGTCATATAGAAAGCAATAAAGTTGGAATGAATGGGGAAAGAGATTTTCGTACTGTCAGCAATACTAGTGAGTTGGGATTTGTCTTGGAATATTGGAGGAAGCTTGTATATCCCTAAAGCTTGTAAAGACCTAAATTTAGGCGCTAAACAACAGAAGAGACTCTAAATTGGGTCTCACTGTTGAAATTACCAAGTCAAAAGTAATAGGACAATAGTATTTTAATTATATCAAATACTATATGAATTTAGGTTCGGCGTTATGTTGCTTAATGATTTAGCAAAAATTATTCTTATGTGAGCATAAGGAGGACCATATGCAGCAAATGGATTGCTTCAGTAAATAAATTTAAACACCAACTTTCTTGTCAACTTTCTTGTTGTGAAATAGACTTTGGAGCACTTTTCCAAGGACTTCGGAGTTAAAGTAGCCCATGCATATAAGCATATCAAGCATTAATGATGGAATTGAGCATACTAGAAGTAAGAAAATGTCTATCAATTTGTTAAGACCTAACTTAACATTATCTTTTCTATTAGAGAAAATTAATTGTATTCAATACACAAAAGAAGGACAAGGATAACTATAATAACCATTCAACTAAAGCCAACCAAGATTATTCAGAATTACATTAAGAAGTTCTATTGCAAATTTGTTTCTTTTTAGAAAGAAATTAAACATATTATGGTCAAACCATTACTATATTTTCCAAACCATTACAACAAATGTAAATGAACAAACAGAGTTGAAGTAGTAAGAGAAGGAATGAATAAGCAAGTAATACCAATAAACTATCCTAGCATTATAAATGTTCTAAACTATCATACTTGGATACTTCAAAGTTATAGTTACCTCTTAAAAGCCTTGTACTATCAATAGTTAACAACAGAAATTCCAGCTCCAACAGTCATCCGGGCTTCGGACCACCCTTTTCCCTCCTCCTTTATCCGGGCTTGGGACCGGCAATGTAAAATATATAATTTTACATTGGCGGAGTTAAAAAGGGGTTAGCTAACAAAAAAATAGTTATAAAAGAAATCATAAAATATATGTAGGTAAAAAAGTCTATGTAGTGATCCATTTCATGCAAACAACTTGCACACATAAAGGATAAGAATGCCATACCTACTGATTTGCTAAATCTTCCAGTCCATTTCATCTATTTAGGCTAGTAATGGACACAATCCTAATTTTTAATATTTACAGACCATTATCATAAGTTTTTCATAAGTAAGCAAACTAACAAAATCATAAGTTTATCTCAAAAAGAAAGTATCATACACCATCATCCAAAACACAAAATTCACTTAATAAAACTAATAAAGTTAACTAATTTAGAAGTTTTTCTAACAAAAGAACGCATCAAATCAATCATCTGGCAACTGTGTCGATGAGTTCGGTGGAGTTGGGAACGTACAGCCCAGTGGAGTAGGGAACGTGTCACCAAACTACAATAAACATATCAAATTATCAGATATGTTATGTTTATATATCTAAAAATTAAATAAATATAAATTTTTTACTTACACATCGTGACAGGTTCATAACCATCTGTGTGAGATTATCAGACTCATCCTCTGAAGGGTCCATCTAAGACATGCAATAAACAAAAAAGTTAGCACACAATAAATTATATGAAAAATAAATTAAATAATTAGTAGTCATTTCTATCCAAATAAGCATACCAATTAACATTCTAAACTTTGATTGATTGTGGAACCCTTACAAACAACAAATCATGAGTATAGTTTTTAATCTTCAATGTCAGTATTGTCTGAACCATCAACAGAATTGATTGTACGTGGGGGTTGTTCAAATAACAATTGAGAAGGTGCATCGAGAGTAATTCCTGGTACATCATCTCTAACCCAAATGACATCACCATCATCACCTTGTTTAATGACATTTCTATCTTGACAAACACCAAATGGCTGAGGTTCCCATATATCCTCTTCTTCATCAATATTCACCACACTCATGTCATACAAGTCTCTAGGTTTAGCCTTCACAACAACATGCCAATCTGATTCTATAGGATCTTCTACATAGAATACTTGTTGTGTTTGTGCAGCTAAGACATATGGTTCATCTCTCGATTGTAATAATAGTCGATTGAAATTCACAAGTGTGAACCCATGCTCATCAACCCTTATTCATCTACCCATAACAGTAACATCAACCCAATCGCACTTAAACAGTATAAACTTAAGACTTGGAGAATACGTCAACTCAATAATGTTTGTTAAACGTCCGTAGTATGTTACATTTCCTGTTACGGGTCTTTGATCTCTACTACTTGCATAACTTGTAGTGGATGCAGTAACTGCAATCCCACTATTTTGACATTTACAACCTTTCTCCTTGTCTGAAATACAAAATCTAAATCCGTTCAAAACATACCCCTTATACCTCTTCGTCATATTTTGTGGACCTAAGCTTAGGCTCGTAATATCATCTGATACGATATTTTTCGATTTCCTCAACAATTGCACCTATTAGTAACCAAAGAGGATCAATATTATTACATTATTGAAAATAATATAATATAGTTGTAATTGCACTTTGAATCATCTCACTTACATGATTCTTGAACCAACTAGTAAATTGTTTATTCTGTAACTTCTGCAAGTCATGAGCACGTGTGTGTGGCAATTGCATCATAATCGATCGCATGAGTTGTCTGTTTAACCATTAAGTATTACACATGTTAGATTGTAGAATATGTTACATTTGTATATAATGTTAATTGTGCCGTAAAAATATCAACTTACTCTATGTAATTGGTAACTTTGTCATTGTTGATCAATATGTAACTATGTGCTTGTTCCCTTTCCAATTCACTTAAATGAAATGGCACTATACTTCCGATCGTGGAATAGTCGTAATTCCTAAGTGGCCGATTCAACCTTGTCTCAATATTATGTAGATATCTCGAACAAAATGCCAGACATTCCTCAGCCAAGTACCCTTCAGCTATTGACCCTTCCGGTTGAGCTCTATTACGTACATAAGACTTAAGTCTGTACAAATACCTATATCAAAAAAAAAATATGTGACTTAATTCATTGGTAGGACGGCGAGAAAATGTATTAAACTCGTAAATAATGTGCACCTTTCAATGGGATACATCCATTGATATTGAACATGTCCACCCAATCTTGCTTCTTCGGCCAAGTGGATTGGCAGATGCACCATAATATCAAAGAATGCAGGCGGGAAGATTCGTTCTAAACTACATAGTGTCAATATAATACGTTCTTCCAGTCGATGTAGTTCCTGAACATGACATATCTTGAAACATAATTCACGAAAGAAACTACTCAATTCAATGATTACGGCAATGACATTCTTGGACAGTGATCGTCTGACCGCCAATGGCAATAATTGTTGCATTAAGACATGTGAGTCATGACTCTTCAAACCAGTTATTTTACGCTCTTTTACATTAACACATCTGGCGATATTGGAAGAATAACCATCTGGGACCTTAATATTCTTCAGTACCTTACAAAACAACTCTTTTTCACGTTTGTCTATTGAAAAACATGCAGTTGGAAGATATACCTTATTTGTTGAAGACACTATTTGTGGGTGAAGTGTGTTCCTTACGCCCATTTCTACCAAGTCTAGACGAGCCTTTAAGTTGTCTTTCGACTTGCCTTCTATATTTAACAACGTACCAATTACATTATCACACACATTCTTCTCAATATGCATCACGTCCAGATTGTGTCTTAATAAATTAGTACTCCAGTATGGTCATTTGAATAATATGCTCAACTTCTTCCAATTAAATGGCATGATGTCCTCTCTTGCTTGTCTTTGTCGTTTTCTCGCAGTGTGTTTTCCATACTTGAATACAATTCCATCCAACAGGTTTACAATGTCATATCCAGCCACATAGTTTGGTCGGGACCTATTTTCTATCATACCATCGAATGATTTCTTATCTCTTCGAAACCTGTGTTGCAGTGGTAAAAATTTACGATGTCCCATGTAACAATGGTTTTTTCCTTTTCGCAAATAACGACTGCATGTGTCTTTATTGCAAATCGGACATGCAAGTTTTCTTTTTGTACTCCAACCTGATAGCATCGCATACCCAGGAAAGTCACTAATCGTCCATAGCAAACCTGCACGCATCTGAAATGTCTCATTTCTTGATGCGTCATATGTCATTAATCCACTTTCCCATAATTCTTTCAATTCTTCCACCAAAGGCCTCATATATACATCTATGTTGTTTCTAGGACCAGTAGGACCAGGGATTAATATGGACAAAATCATGTTTGACTGTTTCATACACATCCATGGGGGTAAGTTATATGGAATCAATATCACAGGCTATGTGCTGTGACTAATGCTCATAGTTCTGAACAGATTGAAATCGTCACTAGCCAACCCAAGTCTAACATTACGAACATCTAAAGCGAATGACGGATTGCAATTATCAAAATGGCTCCATGCTATTGAGTCTGCTGGATGCCTTAAAAGACCATTCTTGGTTCGACACTCGTCATGCCACCTCATGTCAGAAGCTGTCTTTGATGACATAAAAAGTCTTTGCAGCCTTAGTTTTAATGGAAAATAACGTAGTATCTTAGCTAGACTTTTTTTCCTTTTCCCTCTCGATTGATCTTCGTCCATTTTCCATCTAGAAGCACCACATGTGTCACAAACTTGTTTCTCGCTAGTCTCTCTCCAATATATCATGCAATCATTGGGGCACGCATGTATCTTATTATAGTCAAGACCTAAATCTGAGATAATCTTTTTTGTCTGACTGAAATTTTCTGGCAACGTCGACCCATTCGGGAGCACCTCCCTCAACAAGTCAAGCAACATTGTAAATGACTTATTGCTCCATCCACTAAGGCACTTGATGTGAAATAGTTTAACTATGAACGATAATTTGTTGAATTTTGTACAACCAGGATACAACTCTTTCTCCATATCGTTTATCAACTTGTAAAATTTCTCAATTTCTACGTTTACCTCGCTATTTGGTATTTCTATACGATTACCAGTTACATTACATTCTGCATTTGGCATTCTGAAAATATCATCCAATAGATCTCCCATTCCATCCCCACTTTCATTTCTCATTGCATTGTTTGATCGATCATATGAATCTGAATTCTGACCTCTAGATGATGACGACTCAGTATCTTCACCGTGGAATAACCATCTAGTGTTATTCTTGTCGAACCCGTAACAGATCATATGGTCATATGCATTTTGTTTGTTCTGGTAGTACACGTTATTGCATTTAGAACATGGACACTTCAACTTCTCGTCAACAGTGGCTCCACGTTCAAAAGCAAACTGAATGAATCTTTTTACCCCTTCGATATATTCTTGACTAATCCTAACACATTCAACAAGTTCATGCGAACAATACATCAACATTACAATATGGTGACATCAAATCAATCATGATATGATATATCAACATACCTCGACTTTCGAATCCAACTCTTATCCATTGTCCGTAAAAGAAATTGACACTGAAACACAGAAACAAAAAATTCATAAAAAAAAATGGGGTAAGATCGAATGTATTAAGTTTCATGTGTAGTGTGACTCCATCCATGTATGTACGGTATGTTCTTTCTATTTATTTATTATAAAAAATTATATATATTTTGTTCTTATCTTCTAACCATAAGTAAAGTGTATGATTCAACATGATCAAAAGGTTTTTAGGAAAAAAATTGACAAGAAGTTAAAGAAAATGGTACGTCAGTTATTTTTTATTAGTCTCTTACAGAAGATTGCGATTAACAGTCTGTTTGAATTGAGAAAAAAGAAGAGAAGATAAAATATGCAACTTTCCCTTCCTTTCTCCTGTTTGGATTGTTAAGTGGGGAGAGAAGAGAAGAAAAGTGGGGGGAAGAGAATGAAAAAATGTAAAATTTGATTCTCTCCAAAAGTGGAGAGACGAGAAGGGAAGAGAAGAGAATGAAGTTTTACATTCCAATTTTGTCTTAATTATTTTTAAAATTTTCAAAAATAGGTAATATTGGCAAGCCATCCATAAGGTTATTTGCAAGCCATCCGACAGGCCATCCAATAGGCCATCCAATAGGCCATCCGACAGGCCATCCGACAGGCCATCCGACATGCCATTAGGCAAGTCATCCGACAGGCCATTGGACAGGCCATTTGGTAGGCCATCCGACATGCCACATTGGACAAGCCATTAGGCAGGCCATCCAACAGGCCATTTAGCAGGCCATCCGACATGTCATTGGACAGGCCATCTGACAAGTCATTGGCTATGCTTTATAAGCAATCAATAGGGCACAG
Organism: Akebia trifoliata; assembly: GCF_017979445.1. Lineage (NCBI taxonomy): Eukaryota > Viridiplantae > Streptophyta > Magnoliopsida > Ranunculales > Lardizabalaceae > Akebia > Akebia trifoliata. The sequence goes on along the minus strand of NC_141382.1, from coordinate 37,924,552 downwards.
AAGTGTAATAAAATATGAAGTTAATATATATTCTAGATTTATCGAGTAAATCTAGAATTAAGAGAAATAAGATTACAATCTATCCAAAAAAAAATAGAGAGAAATAAGTTTTACAATCTGATTAGGTGCTTACATAAAGTTATCCTTCTTTGATCCACTATTGCATAATCTACACTTTCATCTAATGGGGCAGTAGGTTTATCAATCTTGTTAACCCTCCAAATTTAATTTCAATAACTCAAATTACCAGACAAATAAGAAAATTCCAACCCTCAAGAAATAGATCCAAGTTTACGCTATAACATAAACTAGTAAACAATAATATAAGATTTCGTGTTGAGACATTCCTCAATACAAGTTGGGTATCTTTAAATATCAAATTACTAGAAACAGAACAAAACCCATAAAACTTAACCCTTAATTATTAATCAAAAATCAAAAAATTTCTCCATAAATTTCTTAAAACCTGTATAAGCATACCCAATTCAAGATTCTACACAAAACCCAGCATCCAAGTAACAATTTTACCAAAGAAATGCATAGTTCTATAAAGAAAAAGGAACAAAAACTTCAAAATTCATGAAAAAAAAACTAGTTCAATAATACCCACTAGAAGTTGGGTATCTATAAATATCAAATTACCAAGAACAGAATAAATCCCATAAAACTTAACCCTTAATTGTTGCTACCCCACACTCTATTGATCAAAGATGCAAAGTAAGGCGAATCAAAATATCGCATTGAATTCTATTGCATTTAAAACATGATATCAAATGGAATATTCATCAAAGTCATGATACACTGCCTACATTGGAGTATACTGATAAGCATAGATTTATTTCCTTGAGATACAAGTTTAAAAATCAATGATTCTCTATGCATTGCCACTTCAGCGTAGTGTCCAATGCAGGTAGTCCATCATCTTCCTATTCATAATCTATTTATTGTTTTAGAGTGTCTAAATGGCACATCGAAAACTAAATAAGTCTTTTGTCGATCTTGCATTTCTCTCCTAAATTTGAGCAAACTCTCTCAAACTGTACATTTTTTAAATTGGTCACATTTTATACATTGTCTTGGGCACCATAACACCATTTATTTTTAAATGATCAGAATACACACATTTTCAACTTGTTGAGTAAAAGGACGATTCTATCTACTGATTGACATAAATAATCAAAATCTCCTTATTTTACGATCAATTGAATGTGATGTTAACAATACATCAAAAATATTTAAAATAATCATTATAGTTGTTAGAGATAGTTATTTGAAGTTATAATGATGTACAAAAGATATGCTAGAAGTCTGTGATATTGGACTAATTTTTAAAACGAATGGAACACGATCAATTTATTTTTATTTTTATTGTAATATCCCCGAAATACTCCATTAATGATATCCAAGACATGCAATTCCATTAAAAGAATGTGACCTTCATGATTGGAGTCCAATGGTCCCTATGTACTTCCATTTCTATAATCTTTTCTTCCTTGAACACATCATCAAATATTTCATCTCTATTAATGGTGTTCTTGTACTAAGGGTTTTATTATCTCCCAAATAAACTAAACATGCATTTAAAAAAAAAAAAAAAATTAAAACATGCAAATTGATCACTATATTTCTACAGGATTTGATAAATTTAATATTTATTTTTCTCTAATAATTTGTTAGAATATTTTGGATGATTGAAATCATAAATCCTCTCCTCGCAAGAGCAAGAGTCCAACCTCTCCACAGAAGAGCAAAAAATCTTTCCACGCAAAAGTAGGATTTTGGAGTTTTTCACCAAAAAGTAAAAATCTCTCTATGTAAGAACAAAAATGTCAATGAACTCTATCCAAACGTTTGCTAGCTCCGCACAAGAGCAGAAGTTGTCAATAAGCTCTATCCAAATACAATGTAAGTCATCAAAGGAAAAATAAATCAACCAACCAATTTCTACAAAAAATTAGAAGGAAAATTCACACACCTAATTGAATTCAAATGTATCCCATAAAATATTCAACTCTTAAAAATCTACATCAATTTTGTTACAAAATACTGAAGTAAATCATACTTGTGGACATAGTTCTATTAAGAAAAAAATTCATAGTTCTATAAAGAAAAAGAACAAAAACTCCAACATTCATGAAAAAAATAACATTCAAGAAGTAAATGAGATTTATCAAAATAAATGATATTTAAAAAACAAAACCTTCACAAACCTCAAATTTGCAGAGCCTTGGTAAAAAAACAGCAACGAGTTGAGCTACTACGTCTTTTGTAGCGATGAAAATTATAACAAAAACGAAGAGGGTATGAGAAGCAGAGATTGAGAGTTAGGGTGAGAGAGTGAAATAGAGAGAGTGCGATATAGACAGAGAGAGAGTGCGAGAGGAAGATGGAATGAAACAGAGGGTGAAATAGAGAGAGTGCGATAGGAAGATGGAATGGTGTAAGAGGGAGAGAGGAAATAAAATCGAAGCTTGGCGCCAAAAATAATTGGTGATTCGTCGTCGATTTCGCAAAAAACGCCACTGATTTCATCTTTTTGGCAGCGGTTTGCAGCAAAAATGCCTCTAATAGAAACTCTCTATTAGCAAACTCTTTGGCTGATTTACATATGAATTGGGTGACGTTAGCAAAAGTTGGTGTGGTGATAGAAACTCTTTTGTTTTACTCTATTTAAATGAGTTGAGATTCAACTCTATGTAAGGTTGTCAACGGATGCTTATCGGATCGGATGCAATAATATCTGAATCCAAATTCAGATTCGAATCTGACGGATATTCTAAAATTCTATCCGAATTCAAATCCGATTATCCTATCAGATATAACATAATATCCTATTCAAATTCGAATTATTTGTATATAAAAAAAAAAAAACATAACTTTTCCTTATTCAATTAATTTTTCATTATTAAAAATAATTATTATATTATTTATATAATAAATAAATAAAATAAAATAATATATATTATAGTATTTATATAAAAAATTAATCAAATAAAATAATATATATTATATATTACTTCGAATCGGATATTATTATATATTATATATTACTCCGAATTTGAATTCGATATCAAAAAATTTCTGATAATATTCGATTTTTCGAATTTTCAACTATCCATTGACACCTCTAAGTTTATGAACATCTAAACTGAGTCAGGTTTTCAAGTGTATTTAATCAACATGAAATTTTACACAGTTTTTAAACTCGAGAGCTTGAATCGAATCAAATGTCCAACTACTTCTAAGGATAAAAAATTTGCAAGTCTACTTAGATGAAATAAATAAATATATTTAACATATAAGTATTTTTAAGATACATCTAGATGTATCTCGACCGAGTCATCCTAAAAAATGAACCACATTGAGTCAAAAACTCAACCAATTTAATCGACTATATATGATATTTTTTAGGAGATCTCCTAAAAAATATCATATATAGTCGATTAAATTGGTTGAGTTTTTTACCCAATGGGGCTCTTTTTTTAGGATGACTCGGTCGAGATGAGGAGTTGAGTCAGTTGATCTGCCGAGTTAATCGATGTTATATCGTTTTTATGCATAAAAAATTAATCGAATTAAGTAACGACATTTTTATAAACACGCCGATATTCGTATGGTATTACCAGCGGTTTAATAAAATAATGTCGTTGTTTCATGTGTATTAGCGGCACATAATAATCGACGTTATATCGTTTTCATGCATTAAAAATTAATCGAATTAATTAACGACGTTTTTATAAACACACTGTTATTCGTATGGTATTACCAGCGGTCTAATAAACAATGCCGTTGTTTCCTATGTATTAACGGCACATAATAACCGCCGTTAAATCATTTGTAATAAATTTAAAAATTCATCAAATTAATTAACGGCGTTTCGATAGAAACGCCGTTATTTATATTGTATTACCCGCGGTTCTATAGAAACCGCCGTTGTTTCCTATGTATTAACGGCACATAATAACCGCCGTTAAAACATTTGTTATACATTTAAAAATTCATCGAATTAATTTACGACGTTTCAATAGAAACGCCGTTATTTATATTATATTACCCGCGGTTCTATAGAAACTGCCGTTGTTTCCTATGTATTAACGGCATATAATAACCGTCGTTAAATCATTTGTTATACATTTAAAAATTCAGCGAATTAATTAACGACATTTCGGTAGAAACGCCGTTATTTATATTGTATTCCCCGCGGTTCTATAGAAACCGCCGTTGTTTCCTATGTATTAACGGCACATAATAACCACCGTTAAATCATTTGTTATACTTTTAAAAATTCATCGAATTAATTAACGGCGTTTCTATAGAAATGCCGTTATTTGTATGGTATTCCCAGCGATTTACTGGAAAACGCCGGTGTTGGTCAACAATTAGAGGCGATTTGTATAAAACGCTGTTAACATTCCGCCGCAAAAAAATGCCATTTTTGTAGTGTTCCTTTTATAATTTTATCCGATATTTTCCCAATTTTATCGACTTTTGCCGATTTTGTTTTTCTAAGCTCTCTCTTTTGAGTAGCTTTTTCTTGCCGAATTATTACCGAACTCCGACTTTTGTCACTATGGAAGGAAGAAAAATGTTTTTCATGCATTGTCGACCGGGTGTTAGTTTACTCGTGAAACTCGTCCGAGTCATCTCACAGTGTGGTTGCCGAGTCTAGAAAATAAAACCAGATTTGGAAACACATGATGCCACAAGTGTAAATAAGTTGAAACTTAAGTCCAAAACTCAAAACCATTCCCAATATAAATGAAACCCTAAAAAAACCCTAATCCGAAAAACCCTAAAAAGGGGACGAAGAGATCGAAACACAGAGTCGCATTTCTCCTCGCAGTCTCGCCAGCGATCATGGTTTCAGGTTCAGGAATTTGCGCTCGAAGAGTGGTGGTTGACGCTCGCCACCACATGCTTGGCCGATTAGCCTCCATTATAGCTAAGGAGCTCCTCAATGGGCAGAAAGTTGTGGTGGTTCGATGCGAAGAGATCTGTCTTTCAGGTGGTTTGGTTCGACAGAAGATGAAGTATCTTCGATTCTTGAGGAAGAGAATGAACACCAAACCCTCTCATGGTCCAATCCATTTCCGTGCTCCTGCTAAGATTCTCTGGAGAACCATCCGAGGGTGGGTTATTCAATTGAATCCCCAACCTTATTTTTTTTTTGGATCGATTTAGTGTTTTTTAATCTAATTGTGTTTATTTAGGATGATTCCTCATAAGACGAAGCGTGGAGCGGCGGCTCTTGGTCGGTTGAAGGCTTATGAGGGGGTTCCACCTCCTTATGACAAGATTAAGAGGATGGTCATCCCTGATGCTCTCAAGTCAGATACTTTTTTTTTTTTAAGTTTTTTTTTTTTTTTTCTTTAATGGGTTGGTTTTATCTTACTGTGTTTCTATGTTATTAAGAAATTTGAATTTGAAATATGGTTTTGTTTTTATAATTGTTAGGGTTTTGAGGCTTCAGCCTGGACATAAATATTGTTTGCTGGGCAAGCTTTCGTCCGAGGTTGGATGGAACCATTATGACACCATCAAGGTGAGATTTTGCTACTTGGTTTTTGTTGGTTTGCTTTGTTTTAGTTCTAATACCCACTTGGCAGATTTTGAAAATTGTGATCGATTTGTTGTATCTATATATAAGCGGAATTGATTTTTATGAATTTAAATGTTTGTCATCTACGTAAAATGAGCATCTACTAATACTGTTTATAACAGAAAAATTATGTAGATATGGATATATATATAACTATTAAATTCATATAAATCTGTTTGTAAGGATTTGACTCATAAGTTTGACCTCCACGGATGAGGTGATGAGATGGGAAATGGAGTTTAAAAGCCGCTTTCTCTTTAGTGGTATCCAAGATGTATTACTTAGAGTTGGTGGGTATGAGGTTTTCTTGGATTTCAATTATTCAATACGTTCAGTTTAACTTACTGTGTAAACAGTGAGTGAGAAAAAAAATATTTATGGGTATTTAGTTTCTACTTGTTAGCTAAATAAGTAGGAAATAAGCCTGATACTGCTAGTAGAATTGACATGGTTCATTTCCTTTTATTTCTATCCTCCAAAGCTCATTAACTGTATTATGGATCCTATAGAATTTAAGTTAATTAACATGTTTCCTTATGTTACTAAATGAACAAAATAAATCTACAAGAACATTGCATATATTGCTTTTGTTGTATTGAGATTACTGCTTCCCGTAGACACTTGCATCGGTATAAGTAGCCAAAATAAACTATTGAATGAGCTATAAGATTATAGGGGGATTTGTTGTTAGGAATGCCAATGCTTGTACACATAGTAACACCAAGGGCATTTTTTGTTCTAAAAAAACGTGTCTTGGCAATTAAAACGATAAAAAACACATTTTCTGTATGTAAAAGTTGGGCTTATTTTAGAAATGTCTCATTTTTTACGTTTTAAACATGTAATGTTTTTTTAATATAAAAATAAACTAAAACTAAATACTTTCTTTGTAGCCTTATGGATTGCTTGTGATTTTATTTATGACTGTTGTTTAATGTTGGATTTGATACATAATAGAATTTGGTGATTTATAAATGTAGCAATATGGGATTTGATGATTTTAATTTTATATATATATATATATATGATCGATGAGTAAACTTTTTTAGCATCACAACATATATAAATATATAATTATATTCGAGCACATGTTATGTTGAAAACATATAATAATTAAAATGTGGGTTTTTTTTGTTTAGGTTTTTAGTAAATAGGAAACTAATTGCACATAGTTCTTCTTGGAAATCCTCCATAAGTGATTACCAGGATTTTATCTGTGCATAAAGTGAACAAGAAAACCTCTCTGCTTGAGTCTTCTCCTCAAATCGAATGGAGATGTGCTCCAATGTTGATGGCTTATATGCATCTTTATTTTGTCAATCAAACACAAGTTGTAGTGTATAAATAGTTGTTCTTGCGCATAGATCTCCTTGGAAATCCTCAAAAAGTGATTTCCAGGATTTTATTTTTTGTGCATAAAGTTAATCAGAAAACCTCTCTGCTTGAGTCTTCTCCTCAAATCAAATGGAGATGAGCTCCAATGTTGATGGCTTATATGCATCTTTAATTTGTCAATCAAACACAACTTGCAGTGTATTAATAGTTGTTCTTGCACATAGATCTCCTTGGAAATCCTCAAAAAGTGATTTCCAGGATTTTATTTGTTGTGCATAAAGTTAATCAGAAAACCTCTCTGCTTGAGTCTTCTCCCCAAAGAAAATGGAGAGGTACTCCAATGTCGATGGCTTATATTCATTTTATCTATCAAATGCAAAACTTGTATTCTTTGTCTTGCTATGTTATTATGTTGACATTATTTAGGAAGAAAGTTAACCGATCTCTACATATTTATTCACTGAAAATTGGGGAAGTGTTCAAAAAAGATTTAACTGTTTTTCTAGGTTCAAACCCCTTGAACCCATGTCCTAGGTGGTAAGACTTTTGGAGGTTGTTTCTATGTTATAGGTTCAAGCCCCTTGAACCCATATTTCTTATGTTTACTATTAACAATATTCCTGTATAACCAAGCATTTACTTATTAAAAAAAAAGATCAACTGTTTTTCTGTTTCTGAAAGCTTATGAGAGTTCATGTTTGATTTCGGACCAGCAAGAGAAATACATTTGACTTGTTTTGTAACATAATTCAATTATCTATCTTTTACTTTGTTGAAAAAAAAGTTCCCACTCTGCGCTCTAACCCTTCTAATAGCAGACTCATGTCGTATTACTTGTGATACTTATCACTATTTCCAAGTACTCTTAATCATCTTTAAGAATATTATTAGGCCGTCTTGAAATTAATTAGCAACCTTGCAAGAAAAAATCATTACTAAAACATATTTCCTTTGGTGTGAGTGGTTCTCTTATTATTTGTCATTTGATTGTTCAACAGGAACTTGAGAAGAAGAGAAAGGAGAGGGCCCTGGTCTCATATGAGAGGAAGAAGCAGCTGATGAAGCTGAGAGCCAAGGCTGAGAAGACTGCTGAGGAGCAGCTCGGCCCACATCTAGATGTCCTTGCCCCCGTTAAGTACTAAATCTTAGCCAAAAAAAAAGAACGTTAGTTATCATAAGAAATGACAATTTTGCATAGATTCGCTTTCTTAGTTCTATTGAATTATTTCTTAGTCTTGTCACTGTTTCCTTTCTTTCTATTTGTCTGCAAGAGACTCAGAAGAGCTACATCATGTTATTGTGTGCTAGTTTTTATTTTTGGTTTTTTGGGTACCTATATCACTTCTCTAAATTGTCTCTGTTTCTCAATAAGCATCAATCCGCGCATTGTGACAATTAATTATGTCACTAACAAACTCGATTTATTAGGATCTTTCAATGGGTGTTCAGTAATTTGCCTCACCTGGTTTTGGTTCCATGAGTTCATAACAGAAATTACTGAAATGCCATTATCTTCCACCTGCCAAAAACCTTTCAGTTTATTTTTTATTTTTTTTCTTCTAGTCCATTGTCTTCAATTGTAAAATTTTGTATCCTCCTCGACCTCAAGAGTGTTTAACTCTATTTCATCCAACATTGAAACCTTGAGAAAAAAGTTGGCACATGGGTAGGTTGAAATCTGATAGGTTTTTTTTGGAAGAAAAATCAAGTGTTCTTTGCAGAGGTTAAATATGAGGGCCTTTTGGCCATTATTTGTACTCATGGAAAACCAATGTCAAGGGCTCATGGAGTTTTTTTTTCCCTCTGAATTATGTGCAAATGTACCCCATGGAAACTGATAAAAACAGATACTAAATCTTATCCCTTAGATTTGGGACTGGCTGAAGGAGATTTAAACATGCCGTGGTTGCTTATCGAATGAAACCTTTCTAATTGTAGACCGAAATTCACTTTTATTGGTATCCATAATTTTGCTATTTTGTGATGAAAAATTTGCTCTCGGGAAATCTTTTGCAAAATTGGTTTTTTGGTGTTTGGTTGATAACTTGATATTCCAAAGTGCAAAGTGATTCATGGTTAAAATAAAAAGTGGCAATAACTGTAGTTTATTCCATCTCATGAAATTTAAAATACAAAAGTATCCCCCTTACTTGCTATATTAACATACATCTGCATTTACAAAAAAAATATTTATATGTTTATATGTTTAAATTAGAAAATATTTATCATCAAATAAACTATTTAAATTACAAAAAATACTTCCAATACTTGTTACAATAACGTGCATATGAATTTACAAAATACCCCTTATGACCATGAGTAATTTTTAAAAACATTGAGGGGTATTTTTATAATCTTAATAGGTAAGTTAGACATTTCTGACGTGGATGTGTGTCATGACAATAGACAAGTTATGGTATGACACATTCACGTCAGAAATGCTGCTCACGATGTACATTATAATGGTACTTCAACATTATTCGACCAAGTAAATGTATCTTTTATTTATGAATTCATGTGCATGTCATCGATGCAAGCACTAAGGGCTAATTTGTAAAAAAATTTTAAGTGAAGGGTCTTTTGTAATTTCAATATGTTAACAAACCTAACTTTGGTGGGGTATTTTTATAAGTTTATGTATGTATTGTAGTAACAAGATTGAGAGTATTTTTGTAATTTGATTGTTTTTTTTGATAAGGAATATTTCAGTAATTTTGACATATATAGAGGTTGGAGTTGAATAGTTTTGCAAATGATTTAGGGTGTTTTTTTTTGCCACAAATCATTTAATCTGAAAAAATAGAGGATAATGGCCTATTATTGGGGTTGTTGAATCTGAAACACCCAAAACCTTCTCATTTCTGTCATTATTGATATGGAATTATGTCTTGCAAAAGGACTCAAATACTTGATAAGGTAGAATTCTATATTATTAGAAGAAAAACACTTTTCTTACTCACTTAGTAAGATTTTAAGTCTTACTAAATGTCGTTTTGCACACATGGATTACATTCGCAATCCAACACCACAGCCCTTTAGATTTCATGGAAAAAAACTTAAAACAAAATAAAATAAAATATATAAATAAATAAATTTGGACTTGATCCAAGGTTTGAAATGGACGTTATTGAACTTCCACGAAACTCTCAAATTTAAAATTAAAATTCAGCAGTAATTTTTTTTCTCAAAGTTCATAGAATTTCGTCCTCTACAACCCAGTGACATTGGATTATGCTTTTTGAATGCCACAAGATGAGGTCAACGACTCTTAGTAAGAGTTGAAATCTTACTAAGTTAGTAAGGCTAGATGAGTTTGCCCTCCTAGCATTTGTACCTGGAAAAGTATAGAAGAGGTTATCATGGATTCAGGAATCATTAAAATCAAAGTGTGTTTCATCCTAAAAGGCAAGGGTTTAAGTAGGGTTGTCAATGGGCCAGGCTGAGATGGATTTTGACTGCTCGGATCGGTGTTATCAAGCCTCAAAATCCTAGTCCAATCGCAACCCATCTATAGGCCAGGTGAGCCCTATAAAACTCTTTTTTTCCCAAAAGTTTTTTCCCCCCGAAAGGGCCATAACCCAGCCCTAAACAAGATTTGGGCCTAGTCAGGCCCATCTAATAACTAAAAATTCTCGAGATTAACTTTTGAGAGAATTGATTCTCACTGATCGAGAAGAATAAGAAAAAAGAAGTAGAGACCAAGGTGAGGTGTTATTGTAGATTTTCAATTTCTTTGTCTCTAACCTTATTTATGAAAGAAGAAAAATGTGAACGGATGTCGTCGTCTCATAAATAGTTAACCTCATCAATGATAATGATATGCAGTACGAGTTGGCTTGGTCACCCAAGTTCGATGTGTCATCCACGCTAATCCTATGCCATAACTTCTCATGAATATCTTTGTTTAAGTACCTATCACGATGTCCTATGGGGTCTCCTTCCCAACCACTAAATCATATCTCATTAATAATTTCATTCCTAATCATATATATAGTCCATCATGCTTTAATTTGATTGACGTCGTGTCGGCTTACATATCCATGGTAGACCTGTTAGACTTTCAATTAGCTTGACAGGTACAAAATAATGTACAAAACCATGCATTTCATGATAGTTGCAAAATTATCCCTATTACAGTAACAATACTCTAAAAATAGAGAGATACTATTGCCACACTAACTTTTTCTAATGCCACATAAATTCCTTTGTAAATCACAAAAGAATTGCATGCAGTTGGTGAGGCAATAGTAACTCTCTAAAAATATCTTACAATAAAAAAAAATAAAAATAAAAACATGTTCAAGTAAGTCCCTAAAAATAAAGTAACCAAAATATCCTTTTGAAATGAACTTCCATTAGATTATGTTTGGTAACACTTAAGAAGTCAGAAGTCTGGAAATTAGAAATCAGACTTTAGAAGTTTCATTTAACATCCACCATCCCTAGTTCAAAATCTTTGAATTTTGATTCTGAAATCTAAAACGAAACAAACAAAAATAAAATTTATGAAGTCTGAATTTTAAAAGTAGACCACTTCCATCAGACTTCAAAAGTGTTACCAAATACATACTTATTTTGCCCTGGCAAATTTTACAAAAAGTAATGTTGCAGAGACTTTCTACGACACTGCGTTAGACACTGAGTTGACGTAAACTCATGCACTCCAATATAAATGCTCTTCACTTGTTTCTCAAGGAAAAACATCTATGGTTTTGTACACAAGTCCATGTCAGCTCAATGTCGTAGGTAGTCACTTTAGCATTTTTCTTTTACAAACAAGGGCATGGCCAACTAGACCTAATAGTAAATTGAGTGAAGTTGATGCTATAAAATAGCATAGGCAATATTCCTACAACATAAGTTCTTGAGGAATATATTATGCATAATCGATACTAAGTTTATGGTGTCATCTAAGATTGTCAATGGATGGGTGGACTAGATTGGTACCAAATTGGTACAGATCCGAAAAGAAATTTATAGACCCAAAGCTGATTAGATTTATCATTTTGAGTTTGGATCCAATCTAATATAGTTTGTGTTATTTTGGATCCGTGAAAAAACAATATTTTTGGATTGATTAATAAAAGTACATATAAAATAAATGTGGATCACATTTAAATAAAATATAAATATACATTTTCTTTTATATATTTCAAATGCATCATCCGATGGGAGGATTGTTGATCCAAAACCAATCCAATAAGTTATCAAGTCGGATCCTTATCGAAACTTAAATCCTTTATTTCAGGTATGATCTGATCCATTAACAGTCCTATTGTCATCTTTATGTTCGTCTAGTAGGAGTAGGACTGTCAACAGATGCTTATCGATTCAGATACAATAATATCCGAATTCAAATCCAAATTTTTTATTTGATATCCGAATTTGAATTTGAATTTGACGGATGTTCTAAAACTCTATCCGAGTTCGAATCCAATTATCTTATTAGATATCGGATAATATCCAATTAGAATTCGAATAATTTGTATATAAAAAAAAACATAATTTTTCCTTATCCGGCTGATTTTTCATTATTTAAAAAAAACTTATTATATATTATATTATTTATATAAAAAATTAAGAAAATAAAATAAAATATATATTATTTCAAATAAGATATTATCGAATTCGAAATGTTAATATCCGAATCTGTATTCAATAAGGATTCGAATATATAAAACTATCCGAATTCAAATTTGATATCCGAAATATTCGAATATATTCGATTTTCAGAATTCGAATATTTGACTATCCATTGACACCACTAAGTAGGAGCATAGTAACAAAGTTTTTATTCGACAATTATTCAATGATTTGATTAATTCGAATAAATTTGAAAGAAAAAAATGGGCATAAGAATATATACCTAAAAGAAGTCGAGAAGTGGGATAGAATAACTTTTTTAATTAATCAGTGATATTTTGAAGAAATAGTCGATTTTTTTTATCGCAGATCGATTGCTGGTTTTTTCGACTGAACCTCCTTTTGATGATCTTTTTTTCTAAATTTCTCAAGATGATGGGAGGTATCCCACATAGAGGCGGGCATGATTTTGGGCACTTAAAAGTCACTATTTCTGCTGAAGAAAGGGAGACAAAGTTTGAATAAAAGTCCAAGCAAAGCAAAAACTATTATTATTCATCATTTTCTTATAGCGGATCCAACAAGTATCCTATGTACCCTTTTAAGTCAAAAATCTTAAACTTTAAGGATCATCTAACGACTCTGTCACCACCTTTTTTTTCTTCATAAAGTAATACACATTTTAGTTTCTCCTTTCCCTATGGGACATGGGTCCAAGTAGTTAATATAATATACTTTTGAGTGATTTAGACAAAATCATACCCCCTCAATTTTTAGTGAATATTTGAGATATCCTATATTTTCAAAACGATAACATGGCCCCTTGATCTCGGTCTTCTCTTACAGATTAATAAAAATGACCTAAATGCTCTTATCTTCAATCTCTAGTCAAACCCTTGACTTTTTTCCTTAAACAAATCTATGATTTTAAGACTCTCCAACCTCTTAATATAGTTAATTATTTTTAGAACTGTGCTAAATTGACTAAAAAGAAAACTCAAATGCACTTAATTGACGTGGAGTGTGCACAAAATCATTGATTTTTCTTGAGATACTCAAGAAAAATCAATGATTTTGTGCACATTCCACGTCTGTTGAGTATTTTTGAACTATGTTAATTACTTGATTCGTGGGTTCACTTAGTTCAATATCAAGTTCACAGTTTGTCAATTTAGTATCATTCTTATTTTTAATATATTCATCGTCATCTTTTCAAATCCATCATTTTCAACCTCACCTTACCCTCTTACATAAAATCCTTCATTTTTCTATATAAAATTCCATCATCTTCTACCTTTTCAAAAATCTTATATTGTTCTTAAGATTGAAGGTTGAAGTAGATAGACTTGTAATTTTAAAGATGATAAAGGGGGAATTTTTTATGAAAGAAAAATCAAGAGAAAATTTTCAAGTCATTCTCATATTAAAGTTAATTTGAGTTTAAAAAATCTAAGTCATTGATTTAAAATTTTAATTGAAGTCAAATTTAAATATAATTAGCAATATTTCAACAATTATCATTTTTGAATCAAACTCAATGTATGATTAGGGAGTAAACTCCAAGAGTCTAACTCATAGGTGCCTCGTAAGCTAATGAGTGGATCCCACCTAATTTGCTAGGGTTTTAGCATCCAAGATACTCCATTTCTGATGCATTGCCCTAGAAAAATTTTCCCTTTCAATTTGGTAGGTTAATTAATTAATTTTTCTCCATCTTATTTAGAAGAGTTGTGATTTTCTGACACCCCCTTTGACGCACATTGCCATACTCACCTGGACGTGGCATGAGCTAGAATCATAGATTTTTCCATCGGGATACACAATTGTATATTCTCATAAATATGTGCAGATGTGTTCCAATCTATAATTCTAACGCATGTCACATCAGAGGCGTCAGAAAATCATTATTCTATTTAAAAAGGTGGCAATTTCTTATTTTCAAGTTTCCTTTAGTAGGTTAGAAAGGATGGCATAGTTATGAACCCAACAATTCAAAGGGCTCCTCCTCTTAGGATTATATTATTTGCTAATACCAACTTGATCCGATGGTCATAACCATTTGATCTATAAACCACATTCACATACGGTAGATACATACCGAACAAATCTTTACATGGGGATCCACATGTGAAAAAATGTATTCAGTACCTGCTAAAATAGTGTTTATGAGTTCGGTCCCGACTTATCGAACATACTTGAAATTTTGGATTTTTTATTTATGCAAACAGTAAAGATAAAATCAATTTTTAACATGTTCATTTGTAAAATGATCAAAAACAATTCCAAGAACAAAAGATGATGAAAATAAATAATAAAAACTCACTTCTATCTATCAAAATGATTAATTATATCAAATAGTGGTAAAAAATTAGATTTTAATAAATAGTGTTCTCACAAATTGATCAAAACACGATCGTTTGATGAATCTCTAAAAAAAATCAATTGGTTATGAGGATTCAATTGAACTTTCATCAGATTTTTCAATATGGATGTTTCAGTAGAGCTTGATATGCTTCGAATCAATAGGAGAGAAAAGTTGTGCTTGTTCGGTGAGGGTTAGGTAGGTGTATGCAGTAAAACACAATAATACCCCAAAAGTGTATCTACGTACTTATTGACATTTAACGTTGAGAGATTTATCCTTCAAAACTAATTGTTGCACTTTTATTACAAAATCTCCCTTGGAGGTCTAACAAATCCAAGGGAACCTTACTTTGTAAATTTTGTTACCCATCAAACCTCACTTTATCAAATTTCTTGCTTAGCAAACCCTAGAGTGGGGATCCACGTCATAAATTTCTAAATTTTGTTTTTTTTTTTTATGAACATGATTATAAAGGACAAAATTCTAAAAACTTTAAATAAAGAAGTTAAAAACAAAAAAAACAAAAAAAGATTTAATTTTCACAGTCAAATTTTAATTTTAAATTTGAGGGTTTGCTAGCCATTCATTTTCAACAACAACAATCAAGCTCAAGAAGGTTTTTTGTTTTTTGAATTGTTTCTCTTGAATTTGAGTTTTTCCATGAAATCTAGGAGGTTGTATTGTTAAATTGCTAATTTGATAATCCTGTGGGCTCAATGAACCTTAGTAAGATTTCAAAATTTATCAAGTTAGTCATGGTAGTCACATTAATAAAGAAAGGTTCGAGCCGGTAACAAACGTATAAAGTAGGGGAGTTCTTGTAATAAAATTGCAACAGATGGGTCTGCCCGGTAAATCTCTCATAACGTTTAAGTGGGTGTATCGAGCAAAAAGTGTGTGTATATAGCGCTGGACAAATGAAGACTTCCGTGCAAAGTTGATTTTGCTCTTCTTTTTGTCTTGACTGCTTGGCTTATTTCTCTCTCACTTTCAATTGAACAGTTGGCTTTGAAAACTAAGTCATTAAGACTTAATCAAACCCTCATTAATATACTTTGACACTGATTGGCAAATTTGAATTTTTCAAGTAAGCTCTTGGAAATTTTTTTTTTTTCCTTTTAATACAAAAAAAGAAAAAAAAAAAAAAAAGATGCAAGGGGTGTGTTGGTCATTACACAATGATATTTTTGTAAATACTTTGTTTGATAAAAAAAACCTATTGTAGAGTGATACCCTTCCTTTATAAACTAAAAAAGATAAAATAATAAATAGTTTTCAAAGACAATTTTATAAAATTTAAGATTGCAAAGAATGTTAATGATGGTTTTAAGTCAACAAGTGAATAAATAAAATTTCATTTTAAAGACTAACACTAATATCAAACATCTTACAGGGAGTGACTTGAAATCTTAGAAAAAAAAAAAAAAAAAATTAAAGAAAACTAAGCAATTGATTATAATTAAAAATATTAATTAAAGGATTTTTGAAGATTACTTAATTAAAAAAAGATACTTTTGTAATTTTGAAAACTAAGCAATTGATTATATTAAATTTAAATATAAAAGTGAGGGTAGTTATGACCACTCAAAGTCTTAATGGTCCCTCAACCAACCTCATCTCAACTTATAATGTTGTTGAAATATCCAAACTTTCCATTTTTTTCCATTTTCTTCATATATTTTGGTTTTCCAACGATGATTCTAATTATTTTCAACGATTTTTATTTATTTTTATTTTTATCATGAATGATGAATGAAAATGATATATTTCTAATTGTGAATATCTAAATGTATTTATTTATTTATTTCGACAAAATGAATAATGAAACTGAGATTAAAAAAATTTATACAATGTCGAGCTCTGAACTTTTAATTTATTGTGAGTTCATTAGTTTTATTTATTTATTGTCAAGCTCATCAATTTTTATTATTGAGTTCAATAATTTTTTTTTAAATGTCGAACTTGACAATAAAAATGTTGAACCTGAAAATAAAAAGTAATGAGCTCGACACTAGTAAAACCCACCTATTTTCGTTTCAATTGAAATGATAATAGATATTAGATTGAAAACTTAAGAATTTTTTTTAATAAATGATTAGGACGAGGTTGAAAACGATTAAAGATGAGATTCAATAGATTAAAAATAATTTATCAAAGTGGTTAAAGAGTTTGAAGATGACTTGTCCTGAGAAGAAAAATCAAGGGTTTTCAATACAAGTGCATTACGATTATTTTCAATAACATGTTACAGTGACAAAGATCAATGGCCGGGTCATCAATTTGAAAACATAAAGATCTCAAATATTTAAAATAAAATAAAAATGTAAGGGGAGCACATCATCAATTTTAAGGAAACAATAAAAAAAACTCATGTGTTATGTAAAGGAATTCTTCAAAACTTCAAGCGAGCCGTATAAATATTCACAAAAAGTGAAGGGATACTCATATAGTTATATGTTCAAACGATGACATGCCCCTTGACCTCAATCTTCTCAAACGGTCAACACTCAAAAAATCATCCAAACACCTTCATCATCAATCTCTAGTAAAAAATCCTCGAGTTTTCTCCCCAAAAATCATTTGGAAGAAAATCCTAGATTAAATTTTCTACCCAAAAATCCTATTTAGAAAACTTTTCTTCAACCTTTATAGTAAATTATTTTCAATTTATTCAGCTTTATCTTCAATCCATGGTTGTCAACCTTGCATTAACCCTTCGTTGAAAATTGTAAAATTTTTCTATAAAGAAATTCCATTATTTTTTAGTTCCTTAACTCCATGTTCCATTGAGGTTTGAAGGTTGAGATAAACAAAATCTTAAGGTAACAGATGAAGGCAAACCCTTTTATTATTATTATTATTTTCAAGAGGTTGAAGATAACTAACAAGAAAAATCAAGGATTTTAGGTAAAAGGTTGAAGACGAGGACATTTAAGTCATTTCCCATTAGTCTATCAGAGTAGACAGATGTCAAGAGGGCATACCATCAATTTGAAAACACAGGAGAGTATTAAAAAATATTCACCAAAACATAATCTAAAGTGGGTAAAAATAAAATTAAAACCACTTTTAAAATGTATGATTGATTTGAAGATTTCAATTACCCCAACGGTCGTGTCGGCTACCTTGCTCTCGACTGTTGAGGTCAAGAAAATTGAACTCAACTAAACCAAACTGAAAGACTTCTACGACCCTAAGAGAGAGAGAGAGAGAGAGATATGGAAGAGTGGGGTGTAGGTGCTCCTATCATGCTCCCTTTCTGTAAAAGAGGAAGGAGGAGGAGGAGGAGTCCTCCCAACAGAAAACATCATGATCACTCCACACCTCTCTTAAACCCTAATGATTACAATGAGGTGGACGAACTCTTCGATTTCCTTTCTTCTCTTCTTATAATAAGATTTCTTGGGTTTCTTTCTCTCATCGAATTCGATGGATTTTTGGTTCTTATATCTCTGCTTTTTTCTTCTGATCCGCACCTTTGTTACTGTCTCTTTCGCAGATCAAGATGGTACACTCTGTTTTTCTCTCTGATTTTTTAAACTTTTTTTTTTCAGATTTAATTCTATGTTACTAGTGTTGAATTTCAATTATATTACTGAATTTTGAAATTGACTTTTTAAATTTATGTTTGGAGCTAAAATTGATTTTCTTCTAATAGATTTCTTTAACATTAATTATCTGATTCAATTCTGTGTTTTTTTTTTTCTCTTTCTGATATAATTGCATGCTTCAAGTGTTGAATTTCAATTATATTAGCATCTTTTGAAATTGAACTTTTAAATTTATGTTTGGAGCTAAAATTGATTTTTTCCTGATAGGTTTCTTGAGTCTTTTTTTTTTTTTTTTTTTGAAGTAGAAATACGAATTTCATTGATTACTTTGCATTTATTCTCTGATTTAATTTTGTTTTACTCTTGACATAATTGCATGTTTCAACTGTTGAATCTCAATTACATTAACACATTTTTATTTATAAAAATAAAATAAAATTACATTAACACATTTTTTTAATTGAAGTTTTAAAATTATGTTTGAAGCTAAAATTGATTTTGTTTCATATAGGTTTCTTGAGTCTATCATGCGGTGCAACTATGGGTTTCACCGATTCTTCAAACATTTCATGGATACCCGATGGTTCTTACATCACTACCGGCAATACTACTACTGCTAACTTAATTGAGGGTAGTTCATCGTCTCAAGTCCCATTACGGTTCTTCCCAGATTCTCAAGAAAGTCGAAAGTGTTACAGAGTACCTGTAGAGAATATGTCGTCGCCAGTTCTTGTTAGACCCCAGTTTATATACAAGAATTATGATGGACTAGGGAAACCACCGGCCTTCTGGGTATCTCTCGGCACGGCCACCACCACAACTGTAAATCTGACCAATTCGGATCCATGGGTCGAAGAGTTTATATGGCCGATTACTAAAGACACACTCCCGTTTTGCTTGCACTCCATCCCGGATGGTGGAT
Source organism: Akebia trifoliata (assembly GCF_017979445.1). Lineage (NCBI taxonomy): Eukaryota > Viridiplantae > Streptophyta > Magnoliopsida > Ranunculales > Lardizabalaceae > Akebia > Akebia trifoliata. The sequence continues at coordinate 37,905,197 of NC_141382.1, read as the reverse complement.
TTCCAGTTATTTCTTCTCTTGAAGTTCGCCCGCTTCCTCAAGGATCTTACAGAAGTGGCATGGGTGACTTCCCGAATAAGTCGTTAAGGAAGTGTTATAGAATTAATTGTGGTTACGTCGACGGGTCGATACGGTAAGAACATCTTCTATTCTTTTATGTACAGAAAACGTTTTCATTATCAAAAGAGAGCTGCAACCAAGAAAACAAATACAAAAATCAACTGGGTCTATGATTATTATTAGAGAAAATTTCCCAAAACGTGATCAACTTTTGACGAAATTCCCATTCTGGCTCATTGTTCATTTTAATTCCCAAAACATGAAGAGCAAGATTGAAGGTTTTTCAAAGTGACAATCTCGCTGATATTTATTTGAAAAGTGACAATCTTGCTGGTTATAGAAGTAAGATCTCACAGGTTTGCTACTTTTTAGTGGGATCGTCATTATATAAACTAGCGAGATTGTCACTTTGAAAGACCTGCGATCTCGCTCTTCATGTTTTGGCAATTAAAGTGAACAGTGAGCCGGAATTGGAATTTCGTTATATTCAGCTCATGAAATGGTAATTTACTCTTCTTATTATTTGTTTATTAGAGTCTTTGATTGATTTCTATGAAATTAGGTACCCTTCTGATTCTTATGATCGTATATGGGATGCCGATGAAAACTTTTCTCCTCCTCAATTGTCAACTGGGTTCAACATTCAGCTTTCTTTCAATATGTCAGGCCTTGGGGAGAGCCCACCCATTGATGTTCTCCAATCAGCAAGGGTTCTTGCACGGAAAGATGATTTAACTTATAACTTCCCTCTTGATAAGCTCGGAGATTATTACATTGTCCTGTATTTTGCTGGAATTCTGCCTGTGTCCCCCACGTTTAGTATTTTTATTAATGGGGATATTGTGTGGTCGAACTTTACTGTGAAAAGCTTTGAAGCTACTGCTCTCTTCTTTACAAGGAAGGGCATCAGGAGCTTGAATATCACTTTTCAAAATATCAGCTTCTACCCACAAGTCAACGCGATTGAGGTTTATGAGATTGTTGAGATTCCCTCAGAGTCTTCTTCGACTACAGGTGTTGTAAGCACTCAAATTATCAGTTTATTTTGAATGGTTGAAATTCAACCTCATTTTTCTCACGACCTGTTTACATGTGATGCAGTTTCAGCACTTCAGGTGATCCAGCAAACCACTGGCTTAGATTTAGGCTGGCAGGACGATCCATGCTCCCCAACACCATGGAAACATATTGGATGCGAAGGAAGTCTTGTTACATCATTGTGAGTGTAATATTTTGGTTGGTTTATCTTTATTTCTTTTGTCAAAATGCTCTAATGAGTCTTATTATATGGTTTTATTTCTTTTCTTTTTTGTATTTTAATTCCTTAGGGAGCTTTCAGACATTAACTTGAGGACAATCAGCCCGACTTTTGGTGACTTGCTAGATCTCAAAACTCTGTAAGCTCTTTACATTCATAGTAATACTAAGAGATTATTTATACATCTTTCCCACTCGGTTTCTTTATACACCTTTTCATTATTGTCTTTTGGCGGAATTATGCTTCAGGGATTTGCACAACACATCACTTACTGGGAAGATACAGAACTTGGGTAGCTTGCAGGAACTTGTAAATCTGTAAGGCCTTCCTTGATAATATACAATATGAAAGTTTACTTTTTTTCTTTTTTCCTTTTTTCTTTCTGGATAACGCAAATTAAGTAAAAAAGAACATGAACTGAATGTTGCAGGAATCTGAGTTTTAATCAGCTAACAACTTTTGGGTCTGATTTCACAACTTTGGTAGCCTTCAAATTTTGTAAGTTCAAAGCATCACATCACTTTAGGTAAACATACCTCAAGTATTATGTTAACTCCACCATAGATAAACTCATTGGTGATGTACATCACATGATTGGGACACTTATTCATCATCATAAAATCATCATTCAAGCATCTTCCAAACTATTTGGGTTTCACTAGACAAAGCCATTTCATTCTACCTAGGGAAGTATATTTTCTTTATTCATGTCTTCAAATCCTTTATCACTATCTTGATGCACAGGTTTTGGCCCGACCCCTCTTGTTGTTTTCAAATTGTCCCTATGTGCTCCTTACATATGCCATCAATGGCCTTCTTGGTACATGACATGACATGAACAGATCATTTCAATTCAGTTTCCATTATTTTTTTGGGACAATGACTGCAAAGACTTATTTTTTGAAACTATGTACCTTTCTAAAAAATATGGACTCTTTAGTACTCAATTTATCAAATATTAGTCTAAAAAGGATTTTTGAAGCAAAAATACCATAATTACCCTTTCAATGATTTTTGAAGTTTAAAGAAACATGTTTATTTGAGAATATTTGAGCTACTCCTATGTTTTATAATTAGTGACATGCCCCCTAATTATGGTCATCTCTTATAGATCAATTTTTAAAAAAAAAAACTTGTTTCTCTTACCAAAACTAGTAATCTTTAAATCACATAGATGATGATTACTACACCAATGATGATGATGGAGATGCGTATGATCATCATCAAACTGATTTGGTCTATGTATATTAGATTGATTAAAATATATAAATAATTTTAAATAATTAAAACATAATTTTAAAACTCGACTTGAATGTTCATCGAATTGATTCAACTAAAAAATTAGCAAATCGACACAAATGAGTCAAATGAAATTATATTGAGTTTAGTTTTTAATAAATACAATATTTATTTTTTTTATTTTTCATAGAAATATTAATAACTAAATAAATTGGTCAAGTTTTTTATTTGACTCCCTATATTTTTAGATCAAATACTTTGTAAAGTTGTTAAAAGGCTATTTCTGGTTTTTTTTTTATTTATATAAATCTTCAAAAGATCCTTTATAGACTAATATTTTATTAAGTGAGATTTAAATGGTCTGTATTCTTTATTAGGGGACTATTCGGTACATATTCCCAATAAAGAGTCCTTCAAAGTCATTCTCCCTATTTTTTTCACCCATTGTAGCTACTTCCGGGTTCCCTTGGATGCACTCACTTCTTATTTTATATTCTGAAAACATAGATAGATGCACCAGCCCAGACCTATTCCTTAAAATCTGTACCTGCAAGGGGACACAGAAGTTGATACTAACATTGGTTTCCTTTTATTTTATATGAAGGGACTTGCAAAACAATAGTTTAGAAGGAACAGTTCCAGATAGCTTTGGAAATTTGCAGGGCCTTCACTTATTGTAAGTGACCTAATGATTTCAGGTGATGATCTAATTCTTATATGTGGTTATTCTTCATCATATATGATATACTGCTCTACAGAAATCTGAAAAATAATAAGCTTCGAGGTCCCCTACCGCAATCTTTGAACAAAGAAAGTTTGGAAGTCAGGTATGAGAATTGATATTGTATGGTTGCTTATTTATATATTTCAACCTATTTATGCATCTATTTGGTGCAGAACGTCAGGGAATTTGTGCCTTTCCTTCACCTCAATAACATGCACCGATCTTTCGGACAATCGTTCAATTGAGACACCCCAGGTTACAATCTTAAGCACAAGGAAGCATAACGGTCATAATCGGAAGGTGGTAATAATTGGAGCAATTGTTGGAGTCTTATGTGCTGTTCTCTTTATTGCACTTTTAGTATTCGTGTATAGAAGAAGGAAAAGGGGAACTGAAATCAGATCTACATCAAGTATGTAAGCTTCAATAAAGATATGCGGTATCGTTATGAGATTATCACTGCATTCTGATCACCACTTTTAATGTTCAGGGACAACATTGGAGATGCGGAACTGGAATGCAGCAAAAGTTTTATCTTACAAAGAGATCAAAGTAGCTACAAACAACTTTAAGGAGGTTATAGGACGTGGTGGTTTTGGATCTGTCTATCTCGGAAAATTTCCTGATGGAAAACTAGTAGCAGTGAAAGTGCGCTTTGATCGAACCCAACTTGGGGCTGATTCATTTATCAATGAGGTTCTTATCTAAACACTTGAAGCATTCCTCCTGATTTATTACTTAGTAAGAGATACTTACTCTGCATATTAAATTCTTGTCATTTACTTTAGTGGCAAGTAATGTTGTAGACAATGGAACCTTGGAGCATTTTGACTAATAGAAACCAAAACATTTAGTAGTCATCGGTTCAATTCGAGTTTACCTGTAAACAAATGGCCATTTTAAACAATTAAAAAAGAATAAGCAAAAAATAAATAAAAATACAAGTATTAAGCACACTGAGCATTGTATATACAGCCCATTTATCTAATGTGGTTGACATATTACATAGGTAAAGAATTAAAATAAGTATCAAAATCAGTTCAAGTATGAATAGAGAACAAGAGAGCTTTGGTTGGAGAAGAGTGTGAATAGAAAACATGAGAATTTTTTAAAAGACTCTCAATTCAACATAAATAATAGAGTGAAATGAAATGTTTGACATAAAGAACTAGATACATTGATCTGTGTTACATCCCTATTAAGTAGAGAAGGCAACCACATGTAGTTGCACAATCGACAACCACCCTAACCACTTTAACTAATCCAAAAGATGATTCGGTACATCTCAATGTATCATAAAAGATTACATCTTAACTACTACTCTAACACCCTTCCACAATTGTATGTTCCTTTAAATAAGGGACGTGCGATTGATTACATAATATCAATACCCTCGATTATGCTTGTTGGAGATCACTACCGATTTGTTGACAAATCCGATTGCCAATTGTATGCCGATGAGATGAAGAGGTCATCTTGATTGTTGTCTGAGAAAGATTTATAATATGCCCATGTGTATCAAAGATGAAAAGCATTTTGCTCAACTCAGATGGACCTCAATTGGGCCAAGATCAATTTAGGCTTGACTGAAACCAGGCGGATGTTAATCTGAAATATCTGATGATCAAATGGTCTCTAATGGACCAAGAAACATGCTCAATGTCGACTCTTACGTGGGTTCGATCATTGGTGATGACCTCCATGGGCCTTTAAAAACTATTGGACTCATCACGAGTCAATTGGGCTTTGGGCTTATTTGTGATTCCTAGCAATAGTGGTCTAAATCTTTCCATTTTGTTTTTATACATAAATAAAGATAGGGATGACTTGGGCAGTGGACCATCTAGTTATGAAGCTAGTGACTTATAACATACTGAAGTAACTCAAATAGTGCCAAAAGAGGGGGTTTGGACCAAAATGAATGAGTTAGACATCGATAATTAGGCAAGACATTGATTGATAGGCCTTTAACAAAATAGAGTTGTGGGCTTTAGGCATTTTTTTTAAAATAACTTAGACCACAAGATAACATTACCGTAGAAAACCATAAAGAAAGGGTGTGCTTGAGTAAGTGGGATGTTTGGGCAACATGAAATATGAGGAGTCCTTTATTAAAGAGACGGGTAAAATGTGTTCTCCCGTCTCATTGTTTGTTGGATGGAGATCCTCAAACATTGTTTGAGAATAGTGTCTTCCTTCTCTTCAATCTCCTTTCTACAATTGTTTTAGTGGCTAGGGAACAATGGTGATGGCCCTAAGACAACACTATCAAGGCTGTTTGAAGTTGATGATTGATTCCACCCTAGAACTTGGTAGGGCATCAGTCCACAGTCTAGATAGCCTTCTTCATTTGTTGTATGCCTTCTCTAGAGATATCATATGAAGAGAGCATGAAATGGATGTGCAGGTGGTGGCTGAATGTAAAGTGATAAGAGATGATGTAAGGTGAAAAGAAAAAAGATAATAAAGGCTTCGAATGGTGGAATAGAGATGTACGTGATATCTCTTCTCTTTCCTTTTTTTTTTTTGGTGATTTTGATGAGGGTGGTGGAAGAATTTAGTACACTAGAGGAGTACATAGAAAATGTTTGTTGTATGATCTCAAGGACTTTATATGAGAAACAAAGTTTCAGAAGTCATGGGCTTTTACCAAGTATAGAATCATGGCCGACCATATGACAAGATCAAAATTGGCCAGGGCTTTGATACCATGAAAAAGACTCTCAATTCCTATTAAGTAGAGAAGGCAACCACATGTAGTTGACAACTGACTAACCACCCTAACAACTTGAACTAATCCAAAAGATGGTCCGGTACATCTCAATGTACCATAAAAGATTACATCCTAACTACTACGCTAACAATTTTGGTTGGAACTTATTATTGAGGATATTCAATTTTAGATTTTCTTGTTTATTCGTTCAGGGTATTTTGTTATTTTTTAAAATTTTCTTTCAGATGTAAATCCAAGATATTTTTGTGAAGAGATCAAATGGCAATTTTGATCCTAAGATCCAAAGTTCAGTAGATAAACCCCTCTCCAATCTTATTTGAAGATGAGAAATTGTTAGTAGCACTTGCAATGGTCAACCAATCAAACAAAAGGTCACCCTAGGTCTTCCTCCCTACTTCCTTCTCTTTGATCTCTTTCTTGTTACCTATTACTGGAAGAAAAATTGGATATAAAAGTGAAGGAAGATAAATGTGTGAAAGCTGTAAGTATTACACTATGATATAGCTTACAGTGTAATCATTATTTATAATGGAACTGAAATGCCCTTTACAGGTCATAGTAGGACTAAAAAAAAGATGATTGTAACCATTTGAACTCTGGCCTTTCTCAAGACCATTTTCCATATTTTTCATGATCATATGGCCCCTCCCCTATTCAAATCTTGATATCAAGGGCCTATTGATCTTTTAATCATTTAATGTCAGAGAGAATCATTCTTGTTGCCAATTATAATTTCTTTAGTTTTGATATTTGGCATCATTGAAAACCTATTCATCATTGTTTGGCTTGTAGTTGTTGTTATAAGCAACACGTGTTTCTAGTTCTTTGGTCAACCATTATATGGTCTTATTATCATCTATAGACACTGGAACATAGTGGTAAGGTTTAGTTTGTGCCTTTCTCAGTGTTACCTTGGCACTTTTACTTGGCCATACCCATGGTTTAAAGACCCGTTTTGTTTTGTAATGTTTCGTACGAAGCATTTCGATTTTTCAATTAACGAGACGGAACATCTTAAAATCATAATTTTTGAAGTTTCAGTCATTTTCTATATGATTTTCATGATTCGCAGATCTAAAATAGAGATTTGGGGGGAAGAAATAGAGATCTAAGAGAGTGAAAACTGAGGGAGAAAGAGAGATCTGAGATCTGTGAGATCAGAGAGAAGGGGGGGGGGGGTACCTGGGTGGCAAATCTGCTTATCGCCTTCCTTCTTCTCTTCAACATTCTGAAAAGAAACTGTAGTTGTGTCTTCATCTCCATAAGATTTCAAAAGCATGAGATGCCCTTGATCATGGTCTCTTGTGGAAGACTTGGTCATTTAGACCAAACCTCTCATCTTTTGATAAATTTTTGGTATAGCCATGTGTTTTAAAACTGGTGACATAACCCTTGACCACAATCTCTTGGGAGAGACTTTGATTTTTAATAATTATTGGTGTTTCGAATGTTTCAGGAATGATTCGTAATGTTTCGGGAATGTTTTGATTTTTTAAACAACCGAAACATCGAGACGAAATGAAATTTTAAACAATGGTCATACTGACATTTGTTGGCACTTGTTAACATGGCACGCCATTTCTGGACATGTACAACAAAATGACGTGATTTCGTCAAAGTGTCTCATTTTGTTATAGTAAAACAAAATGTCTTTACTTGCTGCCAATAGTCTTTCTTTGGAATTCTACTTAAGAGCCTCCCCTCCTGTTTGTTTTAACAACTTATCTGTCGGTTTCCTTGCCAGGAGCTCCCTGGCAATGATGGAGTAACCAACCCACCTACTTTGGTGGGGCGGATTTTTTGTTTCACAGTAAGACCTGGACAATTATCCCTACACTCGGTTGCTAATGAGTTTACGTCTATTCGGGAAACCGTTCCTTAGGCGGAATGCCCCTTCTAATTTAAGGATGGAGCCTGCAGAACCAGGTCCATTGAGATCTTTCTCTTCCTCAGGTGACGATAACCCCTCTTCTATGGAAGAAGCAACCAGAGATTCAGAAGGAGGGGGGTCGCGAAAACTGTGGAAGCACAAGTTCATGTTCCACAGTTTCAAGTAGTTTCCTATTCTATTCTAAGGGGAACAAGCATAAATCAGGCCCGGGTGCAACCGAACTTGGTGATATAGTTCAGAGAAATTCTAGTGGAGCATGGGGCCTGACCGTAGAAAACCATGTCTTTCGAACCGAACGCTACTCCCATCTTCCAAATCAAGAAAAATGGGCTTGTGAGTGATCCTCCCTGGTATTCAATACAGGGCAAAGAAGAGGGGGCATCTAGAGGGGACTCATTCAAGGTTGGACGAAAAGAGGCTTGATCCACTTTAGGACCGTCAAAGATCTAGTGTTCTTTTAGGAAAAATTGTATCAAATATCATCAAAAGTATTATAGTATACAACCAAAATTGCTTCCTTAGTTGTTATGTCAAATAATTTAAGTTTGGTGATGACATACATAATTTAACTTTTCATCTTTCTTTAAAGTAGTGTTTCCAATTAGCTCTTTAAGATCTCCTGTAGTTTTTGTTTCATTAACACATGCATCATATCCTATATATTATATTAAAGAATTTGCGTATCTTGTTCTTTTTGTCTTCTTTCATTATTGTTTCTCTATTTTTATGAAAGTAGTAGGTGCTCTTGTAAGCATGATCTCTAAAATAGTTTTGGATTGTATTCATTAGACTTTTATTTTTATAAGGTCATCTTTGTGTATTTGAATTTTCGGAGTGGGCATGCCAAAGACTTGTTAACAACTTGGCATTTGGTATATGTGCCACATGTCTAGGTAACACTGGCCTCCCTTCACGGAAGAGCTAGGGTTCTTGTCATCAAGATCAAATCCTTTACTTGATATATGTTTTTCTGGGAGCCTAGAAAGTCCCCAAAATTGTGAGCAAAAAGGACTAGAGATCTTTCCCTACTTTTTGGATGTTTGTAGCCTAAGGAAAAAACCCCCAAATCAACAAGGATTAATGACATCATTTCTGTCCTAAAAATTCATGAAAGAGATGTGTATTGGGTTTGATCACCATTAAGTTTGTAGTTCATAGCCAGAATTCAACTGGGAATTCACTCCTTTTGCCTTCAGCTATCGTATGAATTTCGGTCATAGCCACAACTGATTTGTTTGAGGCTAGAGTTCATTCTTAGACACTGAATTTTGTCAAAGACAATGGAAGAAGATCCGCAACAGGTCTCTACAAAATAGTTTGGCCAAAGCTCAATTTAGCTTTAGACTTGAGTCAAGTCTCCGAACTAGGGCCAACCTATTGTCGGTCTCTGCCCATCACGAGGCCTGAGGCTGAGTTTCCTCCTAGCCCATCCAAACTAGCTCAACATCATTCTAACGGAGCCTGGATACAGTGAAAATCAATACATCTCTAGAGATATTCAGTCTCCTGGAAATATTAGGGTCTGTTCTTTACAGAAGTCAGCTCCAGTTCCAAAAGCTAGCTGTTCGAAGAAGTAGAAACCCAGAGCCTAAAAATCCACATCCAGCAGAAGCTTGCTCGTTACAGAAGCACTTAAGCTAGAAATTGATGTTCGTTTAACAGTTCTTTATTACTGGATTCTGGTAAAATGACCAGAATACCCTTAATATTGATAATGCACCTATAATGCACAAAAAATGAGCAAAATACCTTCATAAATATATAATTATACTAAATATATATATATATATATAATAAATTTATATTATAAAATTATAAAAAAAAATTATTTTTAATTTAAATAAAATTTATAATTCTATCGAAATTTCAACAACATCTCCTCTTAAAAATGAACATATGATAAAGAAAATACCTACATAATACACAATTCAACATCCACATAAAGATGAAGGGTGTTTTGGTAATAAAGTAGTGAAGATGAATTGCTTTTGGTCTTGGTAATAAAGATGAAGGGTATTTTGGTACTCCCCTTTTGTTTTCTAAGGTTAGGTTTGGTTGAAAATTTGATTAAAGATGAAGGGTATTTGGTAATTCCCTTTTGTTTTTTAAGATTAAGTTTGGTTGAAAATTTGATTAAAGATGAAGGGTATTTTGGTAAAGATGAAGGATATTTTGGTAATTCCCTTTTATTTTTTAAGGTTAAGTTTGGTTGAAAATTTGATTAAAGATGAATGTTATTTTGGTAAAGATGAAGGGTATTTTGGAAGATGAAGGGTATTTTGGTAATTGGTAAAGATGAATGGTATTACCCTTTTGTTTTTTAAGGTTAAGTTTGGTTGAAAATTTGATTAAAGATGAAGGGTATTTTGCTAAAAATGAAGTGTATTTTGGTAATCTCATTTTATTTTTTAAGGTTAAGTTTGGTTGAAAATTTGATTAAAGATGAAGGGTATTTTGGTAACTACACTTGAACCATTTTACGTTTTTGGCTTCCCGCATAAGCCATTTGGAGAAGCTCCTCTTGGACGACTTCTTTTAGGAGTTACTTTTGGGCTTCAATTGAAATTCGCGGGAGCCAAAAAAGCTGAAACGAGCATCATTATCTAACTTTTTTGGCTTAAAAGCAAAAAAAACTGGCTCCTGAAACTCAAATGAACATAGCCTAAGTCTTGCTGGCCTGCTTACAATTTAGCATAAGGTTAGCTACCCGTTTCTTTTCCCTTGGATGAATTCTAAATGGAAAAATTCAAGTAGGGAACTAATAGGAAATAACCTGAGGGGTTCATTAAGATGCTGGTGAACTAGCAGACACAGGGAATGGTCCCCAAAAAGCTAACAACAATCGTTGACCGGCTATTGATCATCTTTGCCTCAAGTGGACTGTATTGGAAATCCAGTTCGAGTAATCACTTCTAAGGTAAGGACGAATGAAACTAGTTTGCGAATGCTTGGTTACTTCCTCTTTGCCCTTTTTTTGAATATCAGAATGGAGTTATAACTTCTGCTTGACAGGTTTTGTGCCTTCTTTAAGAATGAGGCAATATTCCACCAAGTAAGAGACAGGCCGTACATATCTTCCAAGGACCGTGCAAAGATTCAGATTTTGTGAAGAAGTTGAGCCAAGCCACACTAGCGAGTCGTCCGATCCATCACCCAACCATCAGGATTTGTTTGAATCATACTGACATTTGCGATACAATTGGCCTAAAAGACCTCTTTGAAATCAATTCCTGTTATATACATGCCAAATCCTGTAAATGGTTTTCAGTTCTTGCTTACAGGGGGGATGTGTTTGAAGGGAATCATTTGGTTTTTTCACCAAAAGATTTATCTAAATAATCATCACATGGTTCCGAGGATGGAACTGGTTTTGCAATGTGGGGTTTTTATTTTGGGCTTCACACATACAAGTTTCTTAGAATCACTTCTTCTGAGAAATCATTACTCTTATCTCTATTTAGTTATGTTCTTGTTAAATTATATCAGTATTTCTTCATAATATTATTAATGGAAATTCAGCTTTTAACAGAAGGTTTCATGTGTGCTTACTGTTAATCTGCACTTAAAACTAGCAATTGGTTTTAGATTTATTCATTTATTTCCATTATGTGAGTTTGCAGGTCTATCTTTTGTCACAAGTGCGCCATCAGAATCTTGTATCCTTGGAAGGATTTTGTTATGAATCGAAGCAACAAATGCTAGTTTATGAGTATTTACCTGGTGGATCATTGTTTGATAATCTTTACGGTATGCCGTAATGAACAATTCGATATTTCTCTCTCCTTTTTTAAATCTCCCACTCTTGTAGTGTACTTGGAGCATCTCTATTTGTTATTAAAATTTGAAATAAGTCACTGTTTCAGGTCCAAATAGTAAAAAGTCAACATTAAGCTGGGGTCGCAGACTCAAAATTGCTGTTGATGCTGCAAAAGGTAAAATTTCTATGCTATATGTAACTTTTTAAAGCACAGATGTTTTTAGAAAACATAAATAAAGGGAACTTTATGTTTTCCATGCGTCAATAATTAGCTTCACTGCATACAATTTAATGATCCTGAAAGATACTCTATGGTAAATAGAACATGGATCCTGTAAATAGCTATAGGATATTATCTAGTGTAACCCTGTACTACAATGTGTTGAGTTAATATGTGAAAAGGTTTGAAGTTCCATTAGCATGTGTCTATACAGTGTGGCTTATTCCCGTGTCTAGGGGTATAAAATTGATAGCTCTATATGAGTGATGCCGTCTCCAGGGGCAATTGATTGCTTTTTGAGTGATGAGTGATACATATTGAACCCAAGACCTTAAAATCCTCAACATCGTCATCATCTTATCCCTGGTATTGGGCCTGCAACATGAGTCCTCCATCATTCAACTCTATCCTGAGCCATTTGTTTGGTCCCTGTCAGAATCAAATAGTTCAAAACCATATCAAGGTTCGTCTAGTGGGGTATGCAACTCTCCTTTAAGATCCTTTCAACTATCTTTAACATTTCCCTCCACTTTTGTTTCCTTTCACATCATAGCCTATTTTCCAAGCAAAAATCACAACTTTTTTGTAGTATGTTGGTCTGGAACTCATCCATTCCACATCAATTGAAGGATCTTCATTGGCAATTAGAAGGTCAGTTTTAGTTTCTATTTGTTTTTTTGAAAATAAATGGTATAGAACATAGTAGATACAGCAAAATGGTTGTTAAGCCATAGACCTTGATCGATTTACTAGAATGGTTGATACATCACACTGCATGAAAGATCTAAAGGATCATCATCATAATCAAAGCCTTATCCCCAAAATTTGGGGTCGATTGAATGAACTCTATTCCTTCATCAATTCAGTTAAGCCATGTGTTCCGTTTATGTTTTTAAATAAAATTTAGTTCACTTTGTTTTTTGCAGTTGACCCATTTAGTTGGTATAAGGTTTTTCGTGATCATTTTATCATCATCACAACTCTTGTCCCAACATTTTGATTCACAAAGATGTATCCTATTTCACCACAACTTTATCTAGAGCCCAATCTTCTATCAAGGCATGGCGATGATGATGACAACTTTTAGTATTTTCATCAAAAAATTTGGGTTGATTTCATGGGTATCAGCCAATATGCATGCATATCAATCTCAGTGTACCGAGGACTCAGTGATTTAGTGAAGAGTAGCTTTTAGCACATCTTAGTAAAACTAGAAGATCCTACTTATCAATTTAGTAGGTTTTGTTCTGCTCCTTGGATATTTCCTTTGTATCACAATTGTCAATGGCCTATGCACTCTCAACATAGCATCATCTATATTACGCTCACAATATATACTTCTCTCTCTGAATCTTGTTTCTTTGGAAGGTTTGGACTATTTACACAACGGAAGCAATCCACGTATCATACACCGTGATGTGAAGTGCAGCAACATCCTCTTGGACTCGGAGATGAATGCCAAAGTCTGCGACTTTGGCCTCTCTAAACAAGTACTCCAGGCAGATGCGACTCATGTGACAACTGTTGTCAAGGGCACTGCTGGTTATCTTGACCCTGAGTAAGTCTCTGAAATCATATTTTAATTTATTCTAGATATCACTCGTTCTTACTCTCACTTTTATGTGCAGATATTATTCCACCCATCAGTTAACTGAGAAAAGTGATGTTTATAGTTTTGGCGTTGTACTTCTGGAGCTTATTTGTGGGCGAGAACCATTGAGTCATGTTGGTCCTCCAGATACATACAATTTGGTGTTATGGGTATTCTCAAAACTCATCTTTTAAGCCAATCGATAGTTAGTGGATATTCTTATTATCTATATTTTATAGAAATTCCATAGATCTTCATAGGGGTGGAAATGGACTCCTAAATCATCATCATCCTGAGAACCATCTACACCACACTTGGGAATAGCCTTCTCCTCATTGTCATCATCACTAGATCTGGAATGTCACCTTTGCAGCCATTATCATTAGTAGACTCTAAAATCACGTGTCAGGCTCATCAAAAAGTGTTCTTTTTTCCTTCTGTGGGAGCTGTGATACTGCATTAATGTCCTTTCCATTCGATTTATCCAAACAATTATTCTATGATTTTCTAAGACTTGTACTCTCACAATCTTGGGTTCGATGGGTTCTTGGTAGTTGGACAATTGTCTACCTCCATTACGTAAGTAATAATACTGTTCACTGAGATAGTCTTCTCTTCTGCCTTGCCATTGCCACAGTTCCTTTTTCTTTGGTAGGTAGGCTGGGTATAAACCTGAAATATTAAGGTTGAATTCCTCAGCCAGTCTTTTTGAGCTATGTTTTCTCATTGAAAATGTGGGAAAAGAAAGCAATTGCGCTCTCCTCGATTGCAAATTGCTGTAAAAATTTTCATTACCACACGATTTCCTTAAGAAATGGTGCAAAACTTTCCCAATCCCCCCCCCCCCCCCCCCCCCACACACACACACACACACAAAGAAAGAAAAAAAAACACTGCAAATACAAGTGTTGCTGCAGCACATAACTTTCTGAAATGTACTGCATTTTGCAGACCTGCCAACTAGGGCCTTAAAAGCTTATGGAATTAAAATTTTCCTTGGAAGCCATTCTATAATTTTAATTCTTCAGTAATTTTTGTTTATGCATTTTGTTCATTTTTTGTTGGAATCCATTACGACCTCATTTTAACTTTAGAATTGTGGAATTCGATTCGATAAATGCAGGCCAAGCCTTACTTGCAGGCCGGTGCTTTTGAGATAGTGGACGAGTGCCTGAGAGGAAGTTTTGATTTGGAGAGCATGCGAAAGGCATCCTCAATTGCTACAAGGTCTGTAGAGAGAGATGCAAGTCAGAGGCCAACAATAGCTGAGGTATTGGCAGAGGTCAAAGAAGCCTACAGTATTCAGCTTTCATTCCTGGCTTCTATGGGACATGTAAATGAATATTAGTTATTAAATTAAACTAATGAGGGCCGAGGGGCAAGAGTTACCAAAATTAGTATGTATGTATGTATTTATGTAAGACTAAAATTTTCTTTATAATTTATTTAAGAGTTTGTTATAAAATTTTCAAATATATAGTTCAGCTTTCTAGCGTGTTGCCATCTAATGTAATGTAAGTGCATTTTTTTAAAAAATTAATATGGATTTTGCATTAACAATACTTGCCCATCTTTCATTATAATAGTCAATATTTTATGATCTGTTAGATTATTATTTTTCAACCTTTCCGCGTCTCTCCTTGACCTTAGTCAACAGTGCTGACCAATGATGTGTTGTAGGGGTAGAATAGTTATTTACTTTCTATTATAGATTTATTAATATTTTTCTATTTTGTATATGGGTATGTCTGTCACTCCCATGTTAACCTAATATAAATATAATTTCCTTGAGGCATGTTAATTATTTATACTCTCCGATTTTCTATTTTTCTTTTTTCTCAATCCGAACTTAGGGTTTTACATTCGCAACCTTATGCTCTTAAGCTAGTGTGTTATTACAATATAAATGTATTTTAATCGATTAATAGAAAATGACCTAAATGCTCACATATTCAATCTCTACCAGAAAACCTTTGATTTTTTTTCGTAAGATCACTCTTCTTCATGATCTTCAACCTCTGTGATAGTGGCACATTGTTTTAATCAACTCAACCTTATCTTTAATTCATTGCCCCTTTGTAGAAAATCCTAGATTTTTCTTCTAAGTATCTTATTCTACTCTAAAAATCCTTCCATTTCTCTAATCAAAAGTCAGTCATCTATTACTATTCTACGCCGATGCATCTTTTTTACCTTACCTTCAACCATTTTACAAAAACACTTCAACAAATCCTATCTTTACCTTAACGTTTAAAGGTTGAGATAGATAGTCTTTAGGTGAGGGTATTTGGGTCATTTTTCATTAGTGTATTAATGTCTGAGGTCAAGTTAGGCATTTCATCAGCTTCAAAACACAAGGGGAAATCTCTAATATTCACCAAAATATGGGGGTGCATGGCTAAATCACCCAAAAAATAAATAGTTATATTTCGATTTTTGGAAAGGTGGCAATAAGCACAGATTGGTTTTGTAGTCTGGAAATAGGAACAAAAATATTTCTGTTTTTGAAAAATCTGTTTTTGGTATTTCTTTCTCATCTCTTCACTTGCTGCTGTAAAATCTCTGATACCAAAACCCCATGAGAGAATCACCAGGAGGTCAGTTTTTCTTTCTTTCTTTTTTTTTTTTTTATTTTCAAATATAATTTCATTTGTAACTTCATCTCTTTTACCAGGAGAAGATTAATCACTTTTCAGAAAACATAGTTTTATTTTGATTCCTTCTCTACTTAGTTATAAACATTAATTAAAACACTTGTTAAGTCTCAAGTTTCACTTAGTATTGATCCAAAATGTTATTTTCTCTTTTAATTGCTTAGTTGGTTGATGCTATTGGGGTGTGGAATGCCAATCTAGGGCAACACTGTTGATCAGTAATGCTTATCTTATCTGTATATATAAAAAAGAGATTCTATTCCCACACTAACTTTTGCTAATGCCACCCCAATTCATATGTAAATCACAAAGAATTAGCTGACACTTCTTAGGGTGGCGTTAGCAAAAGTTGGTGTGGCAATAAAAGCTCCCGTGTATAAATATCTTAAATTGATCTACTATTATTGTGTTACCTTAGGCAACTTTGAACACTCGTTTCTTAATGTGTCCTTATTCTTGTCAGCCACACTCAGTAGAATCCTAATCATTTATCATTGGGACCAACTAGTTGCACACCACCCATTACCAATTGCACTCTATCACTTAAAAATTCCCCTTTGCGCTCCATTTGGATGATTGCCTTATCAAAAAAATTTGAATGATTGCATCCAAAAATAAAAAATATTTTGCAGTCCTTTGTTTTTCCTTCTTCCCCAACCATGTCCACATAAATTATTGTTGGTTCAATCATTTTGTACAGTCTAATCTACTTACAAACATTACAAATCCCTTGTAATCATCATGTGTTCGAATTGATAAACCAAGGGTTGGTTTTGATGATTTTAAAGTCATTGTGAGGCTTAAGAAACTCGTTGGAATCCATGTCGACACTTCGGACTGATTTGCGATCATAGAATTTCAAGAGATAAGATCCAAACATAGACTTTTATCAATTTCTAAACAAAGCCTAAAGCGAAAGTGGAAAACCAATACCTTTAATTAGTACCGAAGAGAGCATGAGCAAAATCAATCTCAAGGAAAATAGAGGACAAACATAGAAGAAGTAATGGGAAGATGAATAAGCCCCTAAATCGTAATATTGCCATAATGAAGTGCAATTAGTAGGCTAAATTTGAGGCTAAAAAAAAAACAGTTTTTAAATGTTAGAATGCAACCAACAACTATTGGTGTGCAACTAGTCAATCCCTTTATCATTTTATCTAGTGGAAAAATCATCGTGAATTTGTGTGTTGGGTGCAAGGAAAATGCTGAAAATGTCGGCCATCTTCCCATTCACTCCCTTTAGCTAGATCTATTTGGTCCCATTTTTTATTGTTATTCCATATATTTTTTAAACTTTATTCTGTGTTGGATGTTAGATTCAGATTCCTTTTCTTTTACTTTATTGTTTTAATTTAAATTTGATTTTTAAAAGACTTTGTGACTATTGAGAGAATGAGCTCAACGGTCCAATGCATTAAACTCGTTCGACCTCTTTTTGTCCATTCTCCTTTTTTCTGTAAAAAGAGGATCCTTCTGCCTTTATATGAGCTATTAAATTTTATGAGACATAAAAAAAAAAAAATTTGCTTTATTCTTTTGTCATACTTTACCATGGGTACACAAATTGAAGTGGTGAAGAAGCTTGAATATCTGGGAGAATATTTTTGCATAGAAAGAGTGGTTTTGAGAACGATAAAGAAAAGGGTCTACAGGAATTATGATCTCTTCCTTTTAGGAGCAGAGGAATGTCTTGTGACCTCTAATGATGAAAAAGAACTTACAATAGATATTCATACGTTCTTGTAGAAAGTACATCACTTCTTATACTTCGGGTGACTTAAGGTAAAATATACATGGGTAACACAAATGTTGCTAATATAGTTGGCGTTGAGACATTTAGTTGGAAGTGAATGATGGTGGTAGGTTGGTACTAAGAGATGTGAAGCACATCTTGTATGTGTGGATAAATCTGACTTCCTCAGGAACCCTAGCTAGGCAAGGTTACATGACATGCCTTGGTTTAGCAATGTAAAATTTCTAAGGGTTCCTAGTAACTTAAGACGTTGTTAAAGGAAACAATTTTTATTATTCAAAAGCCAAACCAATTAGGAAGACTTGGTCTCCAGTCTTGAAGACTTATTCTTTGAACTATGGCATATAAGGCTTGGCCATATGAGTGAGAATAGTTTGGAGGAACTATTTTTTTAGGACTAATACTTGGAGTAAAGTACAAAAGTGTTGATCATTGTGAACATTTTATTGTGGGTAAACATAGGAGAGACATTCGAATAGAATAGAAAAGGAAGCAATCAGAAAATTCTTGATTAACGTCCTTTGTATGTGATCTATTGAGTGTGAAGGCTTTTGGCGGTGCATCTTACTTTGTTATATTTATTGCTTGTGCTCTAAGAAATTGTGTGTGCACCTCTTGAAACCAAAAGAGGGACATTTGCACTCACAGACACAGCAGGCTCCATACTATTCCATAACCATGTGGGTATCAAATAGTTCTCTTATCCATTCCTCAAAATTACTTCATGTATCTTTCAGAAAACTTTCCCTTGGTGCCAAGGAAAACCTTCACCTACCATGCTCAAAGAAGATAGTTTGTACCATTTAACTTCATAGTACTTATCTGCATCTTCACCCCCATCAGTAGTAACTGAGATAGAAGTCTCATTATCAATGGCACCATGTCAAATCAACAGACACTTAAAGAGTTGGATGAAATCTTTTATAACAGCACCCACGGCTCAGTTTGAATTCATACATTAGTCACATCACCGTTACATCTTCCTCAGCAGTAATACCAGCTGCACGCAACTATAATGGTTTCTGCACAACACAGAAACAAATGGCCCCTAAAGATTTATAAGAAAATCATAATCTTTGGGTTTTGTTGTCTTAAAGTATAGAAGAAGAAAATTAACGGAAAAAGATAAAGAAAGAAAGATTTGTAAATTAGAAACACAGGATCACCGCTTTGATACCAGGGTCATGAACAAAACCAGTAAACTACTTCACCTTCAAAGTAGGAAATCAGACCCCTCAAATATCTAAGCTACCCAATAGATCCATCCACAAAAACAAGATTATCATCTGCAAATAATAAGTATAAAACTGTAGCCCTTCCTTGTTTGACTATAAATACCTCTAACCTTCCTCTCTCAACCACTTTATATAGCATTTTCCCCAGGACTTCCAACACCAACAAGAATAAGAATATAGATAAAGGATCTCCTTGTATTAACCACTGATAACTCCTAAGAAAGCCTGCTAGAATGCTATTCACCAAAATGGAGAAAGATGTATTGGGCACACACTTCATAAACCATATTCTCCATCTAACACCGAAGCTCATTATTCCATCATATAATCCAAAAATCTCCAACAATACCTTCCTTGATCCTGAAGTTGATCCAGAAGTTGTGCTGTCTTAGCTAAGGACACCTTCAAGAATTTGCCCATCTTGCACAAAAGCTCCTTGTTCCAAAGCTATAATTTGGGGGAAATTGTTTTGTCTTGAAGCTAGTACTTTTGCAAATTAGAAATATCTACCGCATCCTGCTTATTGGGAGTAATCACCCAACAAAAAAAAAAAAAAATACAATTCTCCCTAGTCTAGGAATGCTCATTCCTCGATTCTCTAATCATTCTTATGAAGTCATTTTTATTACCTCTTGATAGCTCTTAAAAAAATCAATAATGAACCTATTTGGCTCTGACATTTTATCTTCAATTGTGCCTTTAATGGCCTTCCAAACCTCACCTTTCTCACAAGATCTCCTAATTCATCTAGCTTGATCAACACAAATGACCTCAAATTGAATATCGTCCAAGAACTTACCGTAGAAATCCACAATCTCATTTTTAACACTTCTCGCCTTTCATGATATTTTCATTAATCTTAAGTTTAGATATTAGGTTTGCTTGTTTGACAGCGTTAACCACCTTGTGGAAAAGCTTGGTATATTTTTTTTTTTTGATTGATAAAGAGGAAAAACTTGGTATTATTATCCCCTTCCCTCAGCCACTTGACCTTTGCATTTTTTCTCCAACTAATTTCTTCCAACTTTGAGACCCTCAATAACTCTATTTCGCATTCTCAGGCCTAAGTTTTTTCTTCCATAGAAAGACCCATTGATTCCTATTCACCTTCCAACTTTCTTGATATCTTCCAAGACTTCCTTCTTTGGTCTAGGATCCACTCCCAAATTTCTCCTTGTTCCACACTTTTATTTTTTCCTTTGGCGCTTTTAATATTTCCCAAAGCATTCCCCATCTCTTCCCCTAACAGAAACCAAAGACCTGACTTATGTGTCTGAAATCTGATTTATCTTCCCCTCTACTTCTTGGGAATCAGAACCATATAAATAGTTGGACCTATAATCTAGGTAAGCTCCTGCTTAGTATTCCTTGGTCATCGTCGTGAAATCATTTTTTATTACCTCCTAATATGCCTTGATGAACCATTGTAAACTTGTCAGTCCCTAGAGCCATGTTTTTTATTACCTCCCAAACCTCTTCTCCTCAGAAGGCTTGTCCATCCACCTTCCTTGCTCTAACTTATGCTTTCAAACTGAGCTCCATCCAATAGGGGTCTATCATATCACTATCAAAGTATAGGGAGGTGTGTCACAGTAGAATATTCCAAGATACTAGCAATCTAATATACATAATTTGTTGTACAAGACCTTATATAACTTATGTTGTCAACTGATTAGATACACCAACCACCCAAGATATGATCATTGGATGCATTAATAGGGTGTTGAGATATTTTTAGTATATCACATCTGTTTTTCAAACCTGGAGAGGAGTCAAAGTCCACGAATGGATATGTCCTCATTTAGAAGGTGGTATTGTTTCCTAGAAATTCACATAGTGGACTTGCATTGCTCGAACCACAATGGAAGTTGAATACATTTCTTTTGACGAGATTAGTATAGAAGTAGAATGGCTGAGAAACTTATTGGTGGACATACCTTGGTGTCCTAGGTTGGTGCTTTCCATTTCTATTCATTGTGCTTGCTAGGTTGTGATAGCTAAGTTTAGGAACAATACATAAAAAATGACATATCCTTACATTGGAGGCACAACTCAATAAAATTACTAGGCTTTAATGAAATTATCTCTATTGACTTTTTGAGAACAAATGAGAATTTATTGGATCAACTAAATAAAGGGTTATTGTTGAATAACTCTTATTTTATTAGTTTTAAAGGTCTTTTGTCCTTTTTAGTCTTTTCACTTATTAGACAATGTAATCACCTTAAAACCTAATTAGGGCTTAGTAATTAATCACTTTTTACTGTTCTATTATTTTCAACTTAGTATTAGAGCCTACCTCCATCGCCTTTCCATCCTCCTTGCTATAACCTTATCGCACTTCCCTTCTCTTAAATCCACCTCAAAACCTCTCGTTTTAGTTTAAATCATCACCCCTACGGGGTTTTTTTACTCCATCCCTAATCACAACATGCGATAAGGTCGTTAGACTTCATTGAAGCTTTACGGCAACAACAGGGTTGCTATTCTTAGGCTAACCGATGGCCCTAGAGGCTTGCGGCAACAATTTCTATGTTGTTTGCTACAGAAACTCGTAATAGGGTTGCTTGTTTGAGGCCTACGACACAACAAGGGCATTGTTTAGGGCCTGCAACCACAACATGGGCATTGTTTAGGGCCTACAACCACAGCAAAGGCGCTTGTTGGAGCCTACGACCACAACAACGGTGTTGTTTGGAGCCTCCGACCACAGCAAGGGTGTTATTTGGGGGCTGTGATCCCAACGGTGTTGTTTTTTGGGGCTATACTCACAAGTGGTTGTTTGAAGCTTACGACAATGACATAACTGCTTCTTGGTGCCTTACGATTGAATTAATGATTGCTCGAGTCACCCACAATCGTGTTTGATCACTTTCCATGTCTTTTACAATCGTGTATTGTCACTTCTAGGGTGTTGCGACCAGTTTTTCTTTGTGAGTAGTCCCCTCTTCTTATTTGAACTCTCTTCAAATCAAAGCACCCCGACTCTTTGATGGCTTCCTAGACGTCCTCTTCCTCAATCACCGGTAATAATGATGGATCGAGTGGTCTTCCCTCTCATTTGACTGACTTTCCGGGCATCCAAATTACCCCTGTGAAATTAGATGGTCCTAATTATCTTCTTTGGGCACGATCGATTGAAATGTTCATTGGTGGAAAATGAAAGATCGATTACCTCACAGGGGCGGACAAACAACCTACACCGACCAACACTAGTTACTCCCATTGGTTTGCTAATGATTGTATGGTTCGTTCTTGGCTAGTTACATTTATGAAACCACACATTGCTGTTGATTTTATGTTTTCCACGATAGTAAAACAGATATGAGATTTCGCAAAAAGCATCTACTTGCAACGTCAAAACAATGTTTGGATCTTTAACTTAGAGCGTGAGATCTCATGACTTTCGTAAGGTGACTCTTCCGTCACCATCTATATATCACAGCTATGTGCTCAATGAGAAGAGTTGAATTTCTATTCCTCGTCCTATGCATAGAAGATGCGTCGATTCTCGATAAGAATTGAGTTTTTTAATTTCTAGCCGATCTTCGGGATGAGTTTGAGTATGTGAGAGTTCATTTATTGGGTATAGATCCCTGTACGTCCCTCTAGACTGTGTAGTCTTATGTCTTAGCTGATGAGAGTCATTGTACAGCTGTTCTACCTTACTTTTCTAGAGACCACTCTGCTATGCTTGCTCGTATATTTTTTCCACAGTGTCCCAGCAGATCTCTGCCTAAACGTCAGTGACATAAGTGTGATCATTGTGGAAACTTGGGTCACGTGAAGGCCCGTTGATATGCTCTTCATGGTCGTCCTTATTAGCACCGTCAACTGTTTGACCGATCCTCAGCTCAAGTAATCTCTCAGTCGACTTCTGATCAAGCTTCTCTTCAGCTACTACATCCTCTTCGAAGTCGGTATCTATGTCCCAGGCTGAGCCTAACAAGTTCAGGCAATTCTTCAATCAGATGGAGACTTCATCTCAGTCGATTTCTACTTTCGCTCACTCAGGTACCTTTATATCTACACACAGTGTTTCCACCACTTCCTCACTATGGATCATTGATTCTAGCGCCTCAAATGATATAACTGGTACGTCCTTCCTGTTCACAACATATAGTGTTTGTTCTGGTCATTGCAAGATCCGTCTTATTGATGGTTCTCTGTCTTTTATAGTTGGTCAAGGTAATTTTTTTATTACACCTTTTTTATCCTTAACTAATACATTGCATGTTCCTCAACTTACTACTAATCTTATATCTATTAGTAGCATTACCAAAAATTTGAATTGCAATGTAATTTTTTATCCCTTTCATTGTGTCTCTCATGATATGGGGTTGAAGAGGATGATTGGCACTGGACGTGAAGTAAATGGCTTGTATATCTTGGACGCACCCGTTTCACCTAAGACACATTCTATTTCTCAACCTAATAGTAGTAGTAGTTAGTTTAATAAGGCATTTGAAATGCGTTGGCACTTATGCATAGGCCATATTTCCTTTGGATATTTGAAACACATGTTCCCTGTTTTATTTAATAATAATAATTTGCTTGATTTTTCTTGTGAAATTTGTCAATTAGCTAAATAGTGTGTTCTCATTATCTTATTAGTTTGAATACTACTGCATCTGCTATGTTTGACTTAATTCACTTGATGTATGGGGTCCTTCTCCCGTCATCTCCACTCAGTTTTTGCTATTTTTTCTTGTTCATCGATGACCACAGTCGTACCACTTGGGTCTATCTTATGAAACATTCAAGCAATTTCTTGCTATGGTTCATACCCAATTTGGTCCTACAGTCAAGACTTTCCGTTCTAATCATTGTACTGAGTACACCTATAATGAGGTATTGAAGATTTGTTTAGAGTCTAGCATTGAGCATCAAATATCCAATGTTAAGACTCCTCAGCAGAATGGTCAATTAGAAAAGAAAAATCGTCATATTTTAGAGTTAGCTCGTGCTTTCTCTATTGGTAAGAACGTGCCACAATCTTTTTGGGCCGAAGCAGTTCTTACTGCTGTCTATCTTATTAATTGGACCCCCTCTCGGGTTCTTCAGTTTGTCACGCCCTTCTCTAAGCTCTATCTTGATTGTCCCTTGTTTCTACTTCCTCCGTGTGTGTTTAGGTGCATTTGCTTTATTCAAATTCTTGACCAAACTTGTACTAAACTTAACCCTAAGGCCGTAAAATGTATCTTTTTGGGTTATTCCTCTACCTAAAAGGGATACCATTATTACCATCCTTCTTCTCGAAGGCATTTCATTTTTTGGGATGTTTCCTTTTTTGAGCATATCCATACTATACCCTGAGTCAGTTGGCATTCAGTTTGAGTGGTTCCTTCTAGATTCCCCTGATGATGATCTTTCTCCCTTATTATTTTCTCTTCCCATGCTTATTCCTCTGTTTTCATCCCCTGTCAGTTTGTCCCCTCCTCAATTGCAGGTTTACTCTCGGCGGTCACACAATCCTACCATCACTTCAATGCCAGACCAGCTCACTTCCTCGCCTCCAGCTCCGCCTCCTACCGTCCTTTGTGATAATCGTCCTATTGCCACTCGCAAGGGTAAACGCATTTGTACATATCTAATTTTTAATTATGTATCTGATTCCGCTCTCTCACCTCCTATCAGAGTTTTCTTGTCTTTATTTTCGTTGTTTCTCTTCTTAATATTGTTGCAGATGCTATTTCCCATCCTGAGTGGTGAGCCGCTATGATTGATGAATTGAATGCTCTTGAAAAAACTCAGAATTGGGATTTAGTTCTCTTCCGCCTGGGAAGAAGGTTGTAAGATGCCGCTGGGTGTTCACCATTAAGCATAATCCCAATGGTTCTATTGCTCGTTATAAGGCCCGTCTAGTGGCTAAAGGTTATATTCAGACTTATGGGATTGATTACTAGGAGACTTTTGCTCATGTTGCCAAGATGACCACCATTCGAGTTTTTTTTTTCTGTTGCTGCTATCAGAGGGTGGCTCCTTTTCCAGTTAGATATCAAGAATGCATTTCTTAATAGTGATCTTTAAGAAGAAGTCTATATGGTCCAACCTCCTGATTTTCTGACTTCTGCTTCTTCTAGACATGTTTGTCGTTTTCGTTGTTCTCTCTATGGACTAAAGCAGTCTCCTCATGCGTGGTTTGAGCGTTTTACCAAGGCAATGCATCAATTTAGTTTCCATCAGAGTTCTATTAATCATACCCTTTTCCTGTGTCACTCTTAGGGTAAAATTGTTGCTTTGATTGTATGTGGATGATATTGTCCTTTTTAGAGATGATTGTGATGGCATTGCCGAGGTAAAATTCTACTCAGGACGTCAATTTGAGATTAAGGACCTTAGGCATCTTCGCTATTTTTTTGGCATTTAGATTGCGCGATCCCATTCTAGTATCTTTATCTCTCAGCGTAAATATGTCCTTGATTTACTAAGTGACTCTAGTCAGCTTAGTTCTCGTCCTGCCGATACTCTTATTGAGCAGAATCACAGGCTGGTTGAGGGGGAATGTTTGATAAATATTGGCCAGTATTAGCGTTTTGTGGGAAAATTGATCTACTTGTCTATGACTCATCCCAGCATTGCCTATGCTATTAGTGTTGTAAGTCAGTTTATGCACTCTCCTCGCATTCTTCATCTTACTGTTGTCTATCGTATTTTTAGATATCTTAAGGGATATCCTAGTCGAGGTATTTTGTTCACTAATCATGGTCATCTTTACGTTGAAGCATAGACAGATGCAAATTATGTTGGTTCAGTGACTGATAGACGGTCCACTTTTGGGTACTGTACTAAAGTTGGTGGCAACTTGGTAACTTGGCCCAGTAAGAAACAGGATGTGGTTTCTCGGTCCAGTGCTGAGTCAAAGTACAGAGTTATGGCATTTGGAGTGTGTGAGTTGTTGTGGCTCAAGACCTTACTAGCTGATTTGTGTCTTCCAATGACAACCCATTTTTCACTATATTGTGATAATAAATCAGCTATTAAAATAGCGGCAAATCCGTTCAGCATAACAAAACGAAGCATATTGAAGTTTATCGACATTTCATTAGAGAAAAGATTGTTTCTGGGCAGATCTGTACTCCCTTTATTTCTACATCTCAGCAACTTGCTGATATTCTTACTAAAGGTGTTAGCAAAGCCGCCTTTGAAGGTGTCTTGTCCAAGTTGGGTGTTGCTACATCCACGCACCAACTTGAGGGGGAGTGTTGAATAACTCTTATTTTATTAGTTTTATAGGTCTTTTGTCCTTTTTAGTCTTTTCACTTATTAGACTATGTAATCACCCTAAAGCGTAATTAGGGCTTAGTAATTAATCACTTTTTACTGTTCTCTTATTTTCAACCGTTATTTAGAGAATTAAATGTGGTGTTCAAAATCAAGAGATGAGCATATGAGTAATACAAAATAAATAATCTCAATGGGAACTTAACATATGTGGCTGGAGATCCCAAGATCTAGGTTCAACTGGAAAACTACTTGTGAATAATTAGTGCATCACATTATACTCTGAGAAATCTATCTCCTTTCCATCCCCTATGCTTGCATATAGTGCTACTTGCATTATGAAAGTGTGAGTATTAACTCTTATATATCTTGCTTAATAACTATGGTGTAGTAGGATTCTCTAAATATTTCACCTATTTGAGTGTAGAAATGGGGCCACTTGTGAAAATTCAAGCTGATTCTCTTAAGCGTTCACGAATGTTGGGATTTGCTCATGGCCAAAATGAGCACACTCCTAGAAATCAACTACAATTAAGGAAAGTTTTAGGTGCATTGACTAGTATGTTGTCTTGGTTTATATCAACACTTCAGAGTTCAGATAGCTCAAGACATTGCATTCACTGGACAACTTCTACCCAATAGACTTAGACTTTATACGTGAAGGAATAAGTCCAAAATACACCTTTTACCCACAGAAGAAATTTCCATCTCAAATTCTCCTTTCATTGTGATTTTCACATGTGAGGAATAATTGTATGTTGTAAGGTTCTTGTACTCTTTCGTGACTTGTTGGCCTTCTTTGGGCCTACTTTTAGGTGGAAAAAGAACATTTATTTTAATATTTCTTAGTGGTCCCATATCTTGTGTGTGTGGATATGATTTCCATAAGTTAAGGTGAACCTTACAAAACTAGAGTGAATGTAAATGATGACCCCAATATGATCTTTGCATTAGTTTTAGATGTTTTCTTCTCTTCTATCTTAAGGGCACTCTTAGTCCCACATTGGATAGGGATAAGAATGGTGGGAGGTATATATGTATGTTATTTCTTCACCTTTCTCTTGGCAAACACCCACTCAGAGGAGATAGAGTGAGAGGACATATGCAGGCCTGCAATTGTGGGTGGCATAAACTCTCTCCTTTTCATCTTTTTTGCTCTGTTCTTCATTTTGTGAAAGTGAGAGTTCTCTAACAACTATTACGTAACATTTGACTGAAATCTTGAAACTGTAAGTGCAGCCTTTCCAAGATTGTCACTGTTGAATATGGGAGGTCCATGTCTTAGTCGACCCAAATCAATAAGTTAATCTACTTTATTTTTATAGATTCAAGATTATGTCTACCATTCCTGGATTAGTTTTGAGGAAGATTTCTTCATCTTTATGTTTCGAATAAAAGTAGTCTCTCTTCTTTAGTTCTTAATTTCTTTGTTAGTTAAACAAAACCATTTTTTTTGTCATTGAGACCGAAATTCCCTCCTTATTCCAACAAGAAGTAGAGTAACCCTGTTTATAACCAAGAAATGGAAGGAATTATGGAGTTGATATATAACACACTACTTCATCACTAAATCATCATAATGGTACATCCAAAGACAACTCTCTCTATTTATCAAAAAAAAAAAAAAAAAGAGACAATTCTCTGTTCTATTTACACTGAATAACTATAGTAGTATACAAATGAAAAAAAAAAAGAGATCTATATTTTTTCCCTAGTCTTCAAGATTGTTATCTGCTATAGGAGAAAAACCTATTATATATGTTGTATTAGTTTAATGTATGCCAAGAGCTTGAATTCTTCTGATCAATGATAAAGAAGTAGCATTTCTACGCTGCCATTCTTCCCTTCTCTCCTTTCTCTGCGCTTCTTTCAACCACTTATCATTCCCGTCAAGTGTGCTGACAATCTGCCTCATACTCGGCCGCAAATCTGGGTCAGAACGTGTGCACGCCATGCCCAATCTCACCAACCTCACTAGTTCCCTATCATCATAGTCTCCATCCAACCTCCAGTCTGCTAATTCCACCAATGCCCGCCTCCGGACCTCAAATTCACGAACCTTTTTTACTAGTAACACCTCGGGCTTCCGGAAGTCAACTGCCATTCTACCACTCACCACCTCAAGCATCACGACACCAAAGCTATAAACGTCGGCCAAGGGAGTTGCCTCACCAGAGTCTACATATTCTGGTGACATGTAGCCAAATATCCCACGAACGGACCCTTCTGGATTGGCAACAATATGATGGCCGTGCTCATTTCGTGTCAGGAATTCAGCGAGGGCGAAGCTACTAAGACGAGGGTTCATGTCGGGATCAAGAATGATGGCAGAAGAGGTTATGTTTCTATGAATTACTTGCTCATCCCATTCCTCATGTAGATAAAGTATAGCTGATGCAAGTGATTTTATTATGCTGTACCGATGACGCCACTGTAAGATTGGGTGTCCACTCTCATGATGAAAGAGGAGATGACTGAGCTGATAACGTGCTGAGTAATCATAGACAACAAGCATCTCACCTTGCTCAGTGCACCAACCACGGAGAAGTACGAGGTTTCGGTGACGAAGTCTTTTAAGGTTTCGAAGCTCATCTGAAAAACGGGCTCTTAGTGCAGGACATGTCTTCATCCCAAGACGCTTCACTAAGACATGGTGATGGTTTTCGAGGTACCCATGGTAGGCAGTACCGAAGTCCAACTCTGCAACTCTCCGGTCTTCTGAAAAATTGTTCGTTGCAGTTACGATTTCCTTATAGGATATTTCTTGCGGTGTGTCAACCGAGGGGAAAGTGATTCGACGGTGTCGGCTACTGTCACTGCAAGAGCTTCCAATGTCATCATCCCCATTGTCAGCAGTCACAAACATTGTTCCACCTGTCGCTGTTGCATAACTAGATGTGGTAGTAGATGTAGCAGATATGGTTTTGGTGGTGGTGGTGTTGGTGTTTGATGATGACGATAAAGAAATGTAAAAAGGGTGTGAGTGGAACAATGGGAGAGCGGGCAATTCACCACTAAAATTACCCGAAAGTGCTTCCACCACCCATTTCATGGTGGGCCGTAATTGTGGGTCATTAAGCGAGCAAAGTAAGCCAAGATGGATTAGACGTTTCATGTCCAAAAATCTGTATGATCCTTCTCTTAGCCGACTATCGCCGGCTTGTGAACACTTTCCCTCATCAGCCAGCCGCCGGACCCAGTCAAGAAGCACAATTTGCTCATCTGGGTATGTAAGATCGACAGCTCGTCTACCCGACGCCACCTCCAACGTTACAATCCCAAAGCTGAACACATCGGATTTTGCTGTCGCCATGCCACGTCTCTGGAAGCTCTCGGGTGGTAAATACCCAATTGTTCCACCAATTCTAGTTGTCTCTGCCAATCGAAACTGGCGACTGCTGTTGGCGGATGATGATGAAGGTAGTAATGGTGCGGTGCTGGTGGGGAATTGAAGCTCATGCTCTAGCCACCTAGCCAAGCCGAAGTCCCCAAGCCGGGCATTGTACTGAGAGTCAAGCATCACGTTACTTGTCTTCACGTCACGATGGATGATTTGCGTTTCGAGCTGCTCATGGAGATAGAACAGTGCTGCTGCAAGACCAGACACAATTCTTGAACGACGTTCCCAACTGAGAGGTTCCATCCTGGGCATATCCGGTCTTCGAAAAAGTATTTGGTCAAGACTGCGGTGAGGCATGTAATCATAAACAAGCAATAATTGGTCTTCATGAATACACCATCCCCTCAAGCGGACAAGATTACGATGGCGAAGCTGAGCCACAGCCATTAACTCAGCCACAAATGTCTTCTCGAACCTCTCTCCTTTCTCCGCTACACACTTTACCGCCACCACGGTCCCATCACTCGGTAACACCGCTCTATACACACGGCCGAAGCCTCCACTACCAAGAATCTCGTCCTCACTAAATCCATTCGAACCAATATAAAGCTCGGTGTAGCTGAATATCCTTGGGTTATTACTGCAAGCCTTTTCTGATAGTTCCACACCTACCATATCCTCGAAATTGCCCGAAAACTGTTTTTTGGTACAAAACGCGAACCATCTCCGATCATAGAGACGATAAAGTAATTGGTGAATGAAGGAAAGAATCCGCCCATGGTAGCAATGTTGTTCTATATGTTTTTTGCTCGAAACCCGCTTCCGATAACAACCGGATGGCTCGATTTCATCGAGATCATCCGGTAATATGAAGCAAAGGTGATTAAGCTGCATGGGATCAGTTGAAGAAGATGGAGGGATGAAGGAAGGAAGGAAGGTGTTTGTTATGTGTTATGTTGTGTGGTTTTGTTATACCTTTTCTGTGGTTTTTATTCAACTCTTCCTTATGTTTGCATTTTGACTTAAAGGTATGAACCGGCCAACAATAACCTACTACTTCTATTGACATCAGCACAGAAGAAATTTTTGAATTTTGGGTGATTTCTAAGTTCTAGAAAAAACACAATCCTTTGATTTGTTGTGCACGTGTGAACACAGTCCTTTATAAGAGAAGGTTCCTTTTGCCCATTTAAGACATGGGACCCAATTTATCGTTTTTTGATAACTTTAAATAAAAGGAAATCAGAAATGAGGGCCCACTTTAAATCAGGCAATTGTGGACAGCTAATCATGCCGGACATCATGGAGAAACTATTTGATGTGTCTCCGCCGTATAATAGTCGATGTCATCGTACCTACACCTGTCATCTCATGAAGGTATCTTCTTTCGGTGGTTGGTTGCCTACAACCTATCTCCCCTCCCTCTTCATTTTCATTTTATTGGAATGTGTGATGGGACATGTGTAATTCATTTGGGACTCTAAAGTCATAGATTTTGAATTTTCCCTACAACTAGTTGAAATTTTATAGGGAAAAACAAATTTTTTTTAGATGTTAATGTGAAAGTGGGGTTTTCATCTGAGTGAAATATTACCTCACAAAGACTTTACCATCTAATGATGATGACACCTTTCCCACATTATATCATTAATATAATATAAAATATATAATAATTTTTTATATTCGATTTTATCTTTAGGTAAGGGCAGTTTGGTAATAATTGGAATCAATATTGTACTTCATAGATTGTGATGATGATTTTTTTTTTTTTTTTTTTTAAATAAAACTAGTGAGTGGCACGTGTGATTGCATGAGTTACAAAAGGTAGTATTTATAATCTTAGAATTGTCTTTTAGGGTTTGTATGATTCCAATGGAAAATAAACCTAAAAATATAATTTTTAGATAAATGATGACATATTTTCATTGGAATTCATTTTTTCTAATAAAAATCGATTTTTTGATCTAAAATGTTTTTTCCTATCACCCATGGGAAAATGATTTCCCACTTCTAATGTTATTCTCTCGTGATTTTTCCCACCCACAAAACTCGGCTTGGATGCCTAAGTTGACTACTCATGAGTTGAATTGAACCAAAGTTTCTAATCTAATTCAATGCATTTTTTAGTTGATTTGGTCAAGTTGACAATGTGACGATGATTTGTAGAGTTGAGTTTTGGGCCCAAACCATCTCGAAATCAAATGTATGAATTTTCAAATTATGCTAAAATCCATAGATAAAGTCGTGCAATTAAATGATGGAATTCAAATTCCTTGCAATCATACAAACGGTTAGTTAATCTGAGATATTTTTAGAAATTTAAAATTGATTGATTAACTTTAGACCATGTGCAATTTTATATGATAAAAGGATATTTTAAAATTTAAAAATATAATAATGTGAATTTCTATAAATAATATTCCCCTCTCACATTATAATAGGAGACCAAGGCATCCCTAAAAAAAGGAAGAGATATTGAGTACAAGCCCCCTCTTGGTTATCGATAAGGATTTATCCCTGTTATGTGGGGTATTGTATGTATCAGGGGGATTTAAATGAGATATGTTGCTTTAAAAGGTCGATTGCCTCGCCCTTACTAGTCAGGGTATGGGTTTGGAATCCCTGTCATCAAATAATAATAATAATAAAGCTAATGTGACTCACCCATGGGTTGATTAAGTGATGAGGATGAGCACGTTCATTGTGGGTTAGGCACACATTTTAGGCTCGATTTCCCTCTTGGATTTTTCTTATAATTTACTTGGAGGACCACGGTGGTGGGTTGATGTGATAGTCCTCCTCGAGATTACTCATGGTGGGCACAAATTGGGCCGGACACTCGGTTGGCTAAAAAATTTAATAATAATAAAGTTAATGTGATTCATGAATATTTTTGTAGTTTTAAAGATTTTGTGGATTTGCATCCCAATATTGACCCACTCTTCTTTTTTTCTCATTCAATACTTTCTCCTTGAACGTTGTTACACTGTACGAAATATAGCGTAGCAAATAATAAACAAGTCAACCACAATTAGATGAAACACGTTTTAGAGCATAATGTTGCGTTCCTCTGTTTTCATTTTGTACTTTATTGTAACATGTCATTCCGTACCTTATAAATGCATAGATGTACCCTTGGTTCATAAGGTCAATTGGGACACATGGTGTCAGAGTGGTGGATTAATGTGAGATTTATCTTATTGATTGAATGGAAGTGGAGGAAAATAATAAAAAAAAATGAAAAAATGAAAAGTAAAAAAAAAATGAAAGTAAAAGTTAAGAGGTTTATTTGTAAATTATGGTGTAAAATTTTTAGTCCCGCATCGAATAAAAATAACTAAAAAATATAAATCTTATATAGAAATTATCACATAATGTAAGTGTGAGAAAAATATGAATCAAGCCCTCGTGCACATGAGGGCCTATGAGTTTTAAAAGAGATTTGGACCCATTAATCCAAAAAATCTTAGTACATGTGTGTACATACGATACGCTATGTCTTAACTCTATAGACATGTGTGTATGTTCAAATAGTCACAATCCAAATTCTATAACTCTTTTCAATAGTCTTGATGATTATCTAGAGAAACACTTTTAATTCTATAAATTCTCTTTTCATTCATTCAATTTTCAAGATATTACTTGCATAGTTTCCTTCTATTTTCAAGATATTTTTTCGTGTATATTTCAAAGTATAATTCATAGTATAAGTTCATTTGTATGTGTATATTTAGAGTGTTGTCTTATACATGTGTGAAACGTTGTATTATGAGAAACAGACGTCTAAAGATTATCGCACATCACAGGGGCAAAATTTGTCTTAAGACTATTGTGTCCAATACAAACCTCACTCATTTCAACATTAAGAAAATATATTTTATAGTATTTAGAATATATTTTATTATTTTATTTCACAATATTTTATGTTTATCGTCTGTAATCTAACATCACAGGCGTTAACAATGGGGACCCTCCATCATCCCAAATTTTATGATCCTACTTTTCACCACTTGTAATTTAGAAAAAAAACTTTGACTGAAATGTTGGGGCCTGAAATAAATTCAAAATGCCACATGTCTTGTAACAACAAGGGTTTTTTCAAAATTTTCTATTTTTATACTTCATCAATCAACAATTCATTGGAATTCTGATAACTGTATAGTGGATCCCATAATTAAATTGGACGGTTGTGATGAACTACATGTTTGACTCCTTTCTTCAAGGTCTCTTGAGGTGAAAAAAAGTTGACTCAATCAGATAAATGTAACCATATGATATGCTCCAGTAATTCTAATGACTAATCATGGACCCCAGTTTCAATGATTCAAGACTTTTTTATTTGAATGATTTACGAAAATGGCTAGACTTTTTCTTCAAATCACTTCTAGTTGGAGAAGAAGGTAACCAAACCTCCTCTAATTTATAGAAAGAGTTCACTCCGCTACAGAAAAAAAATATTTATTTTTACCAAAACGGTTTTATATTTATACAATCACATTTACTATTTACTTATTTACCCTTTGAGCTTATATTAAACTCAATGGCATAGAGGTAAATTCATTGAATAATGTATAATTGTTTCTAAAAAAAGAATATAATTACAAAATCAGGGTATATAATCATTTTCAAAAATATTAAAATAGTCATTATATTATGACACGACGCCCACTCTCACACATGCCTCATTACAGAACCATAGATCATTTGTCTCAGGATACACAAGAAAAAGATTTATGATTATGCATATCCCGAGGCAAATGATCTACAATTCTCTGATGGAAGGGGGTGGGGGTGGGGGTGGGGGTGGGGGTGGGGGTCGGGGCATGAAATACATACTTGTTCTAAAATAAATTATTCAAAATTAAATAACTTATTCTTATGAGATTATTATAGGCCATCTCCCATTGAATTTATCCAAGGTTATCGAATTATTTATTCTCTTTTTATCAAATTGGATCTTTATTCAAACCCAAATCCTCGATCCATATCCGAAGTTTTCGATTTTTTTTTTTAAAGCCACTTGTATGTTTAAAATGAGGTACCCATTTAAGTATAAAAAAGTAGATAATAATTAAAAAAGAAAAATTAAATTAAATAAAAAGATGTTATCAACAGCCACCACCAAATATATAGTGATCACCAACTAAATCCTCAACCAGGATTTCACCTAACCAATAAAGGAGAGTTGTTAATTGAGAGTGACTAGTATTCCTACCATTACCAACCATAAGATAATCCTCATCCAATGGTGAGATGGACATGTGGGTCCCATGCACGGCAATCTTGTTTATAGATGGGTGTAGTAGTTGAGTGAGTGGGTTTTCTTTTGGTGGGTCCCATCGAGGGTAATTCAGTCACTTTCTATTATTATTTCATAAGATACCATGTCATCAGTTTTAATTTCAACCATGATGACAAAATTGGGATTTGGCAAATTATACGAAGTCTCTTCGATTTGGTAAATTTGGTTAAATTCGAGGAATATAATAAGAAAAATTACTTAAAGAACACTCGTAGAAGAGTTTCTTTTTAAATAGTCCTTAAGTTTTGCATGATAACTTGACAAAACATTTAGGTGGTGTTTGTTAAACTGAAAAAAATAAGTGCTGAATAGCATTAAGCGCTGAAACTTATAAGCGCTGAATTTAAGTACTGAAAAAGTTGTTTGTTTAGATGCTGAATCATGTTTGTTACACATTACTTGAACTGATAAATTGTCTTTGTTACCCTTACAATCATATTATATATTGTTTGTATGTTTTAAATACTTATTTATTATCAAACACAATGAAATATATTATTTCTTATAAAATTAAAATACAATTTATTTTTAAATAATAAATAATACTCAAATCTTCAATTTATAAATAATAATTTCTATTTATAAAAGCCCACAAATTTCAAATTAAAAATAATAATGTCATACAAGTCACCAAAATTTGAAATCAACTTTAAAAAGAACTTAATTTTGGATGACTAATTTTCGATGGAAATGAAGGATGTGTAATTATAAAAGCACCCTATGAATTAATAAGGGCAACCCACACTATAGTCATTTTTTGTTTTGTTTTATATGGATTAAAGTTTTTGGAATGAGCAAATTTTTAGTGAGGATGGTTTATATGGTCTAGAGATCATCCTCACCAAAAATCAGCTTATTTTGAAACTTCTAACTCGTTAAAAAATAGTTTTAAAAAAAAAATGGACAATTTACGGTTCTTGAACTTGTTTTGATAGGGTTAAAAGTTTCAAGATGTGCTAATTTTTTGTGAGGATGATCTCCTCATTGTAGAGATCATCCTCACCAAAAATCAACTCATTCCAAAACTTTTAACCCATATAAGACAAAATAATTTAGCTATGGTGTGGGTTTATTAATTTGTGGGGTGTTTATATACTTATCCATGGGATATAAGAGGTAATATCCTTTTAAGAATAAGGGCATACTTGTCCGTGTTGAAAAAAGCGAAGTGCTTACCGCTTCAACACTTATTTTCAGCATCAAAATAGTGCTGAATTTTTTTCACTTATTTTCAGCAATAAGCACGAGTAAACAAACGCGCTATTTTGATAAAAGTGCTGAATTTAATTTTTTTCAGCAATAAGCACTGAAAAATAACGCAAACAAACACTGCCTTAGTAAATTTTTTTTTCTTTTTTAATGGTCCCTTGTATTGTTGAGTTCATAACTTTTACTGTCAAACTCAACATTTTTTTATTTAGTGTCGAGTTCATCACTTTTTATTTACTGTCGAGTTCACCATTTTTTTTAAAATAAGAAGTGGTAAATTGAACACTGGTAAAATCCACCAATTTTTTACTTTTGAGGTTTTTCGACTAAAATACATTAAAAGATCTACTAAAAACTTGAACTAATTACTTGTTTAAATGATTTCAATTCAAAAGAATCATTATTGACCGATTTTCATTCAAAAATTAAGAAAAAAAATGAAAAAATCCTTCTTTTTTTTTTTTATACATACATTGACATTTTCAATTTAGATAATGACTTCTTTTTTTTCTTAATATCCTTTCTAACGAAATGGAGTTTTTGAAACTCAACTGAAATGTTAAAAATTTATTTTTAAATGAAAACGATTAGTTCAAATGGTTAGGACATTCAATCATGAGAAATGTGAGATATGAGGTCCAAGGGTTATTTAGAAAGAAAAAAACTCACTAAATGTCCTACCAAGCAACCTCCTAAAACTTAGGGATTATTTAAAAAGAAGTCCCTCCACGAGGGTCCTTTAAGTAATTTTCCATTATAATATATCAATGATATTGTTTGGGTTTCTTACCAATATCCATCTTTTTCAACCTCCTTAAATATTGTTATTGAGATTTGAATGTTGAGGAAAATCAAATTTTGAGAGCAAAGGATAAAACTATTATCATATTTTACGATTAATTGATAAATCATTATTTAATTTGTTGATTCATCAATATAATCGACTAAGTCTTTGGACGATCTCTTAATAGTCAATTTGGTAATATTTTCTTTTCTTAATAGTCCTTGTCTCCTTGTAACTCATCTCATGTGTATAATATTTTTGAAATACTCAAACTATCCTTTTCTAATCTTCTTCACTTAATTAGGTTTTTCCATTGCGATCATTTTTGACGATCTGGTCATTTCAAACACTCTTTGATCATGAATGACAAATGAATAATAAAATTCTCTCAATTTTGAACATTTAGACGTGTTATTTATTTATTTCAATGAGGGAAAAAAATGATTTATGCATTTTGGGTATTTCAGAGAGATTTACCCAATATTGAATTCAAAATAACTAAAAGTAAAAAAGTTAAAATCTCAATCACATTTACAGTGTTGAGTTCACTTTTTAGTGTCTATTTTAACAATTTTTTTTTTGATAAGTATAATTTCATTCATGAAGGTAAAGAATACAATACAGACAGGTGACCAAACCAAATAGTTCCTAACAATCTTCCAAAGCTTCCCACTTGAATACAAAGTCGTCATAGAAAACCACTTTAAAGTCCAGGTATAATTTGCACTAGAAAAATAAAATCCTTAAAATGTTTAGGGTAATCTCATGAAAGTTTGAGGACAACCTTCTAAAAATTCTCTCATTTCTTTCTAACCAAATTCCCTAACAGATGGAAAAATAAAGAAACCTCCATAAAATGTTCAATCTCCTTGAAAAACAAGATAAGTCTCAATTCTGAAAATGATATAAAGTTGTATTCAGAAGAACCCAAGAAATCATAAAAAGACCAAAGAGATGCCTCCAGATGGCAAAGGACACCTCACAGTAGAGTAAAATGTGATCAACTGATTCGCCACTGACTAAACAAAGAGCACAACAATTGGACGTCATAAAATCTGGAGAAATAAGAAGATCAAGCGTGGGTAATTGATTCAAAGTGGCTAACCAAATGAAAGAACAAACCTTATAAGGGGCTTTAGAACCTCAAATAGTAGTCGAAGAAACTGGTTAGGAAGATTATTCAGCTTTGTAAGTACACGTGCGAATGAATTAATATTGAAGTTTGCTTTTTTGGTACAGGTCCACTCCATCCTATCTTCTTCTGTGATATTCCAATATTTTTATTGTCGAACTCGCCACTTAATGTCGAGTTTACCACTTTCTATTGTCTGTTCAACATTTAATTATTATCGAGTTCAACGATTATTTATTTTTATTTTTATGAAAATATTGTCAAATTCGATAGTAATTACATGTTAAAGTAGACAATAAAACCGGTGAACTTGACACTAAGTAATTAAATGTTGAACTGAACAATAAAAAATGGCGAACTTGACTTTAAGTGGTAAGTTCGATGATAAAAATGTTGAACTAAACAATAAAAAGTGATGAGTCCGACACTTTAATGTGAATCAGATTTTTTGTTTTTGTTTTTCTGTCTTCAATACCTGGTAAATCTCCTTGAAATACCCAAAATGCATATATCATAATTGCAAATCAAAAGTTACGGTATAATCATAAAATAAATAAAAAAAATTAGAATCTTCACTTCCTTCTTCATGTTTTTTAATGAAACATTGAAAAAAAAAATACATCTAAAGGTTCAAAATTAAGAGAATATCATTCTCCACTTG
This sequence comes from Akebia trifoliata, assembly GCF_017979445.1. Lineage (NCBI taxonomy): Eukaryota > Viridiplantae > Streptophyta > Magnoliopsida > Ranunculales > Lardizabalaceae > Akebia > Akebia trifoliata. Next base: position 37,866,426 of record NC_141382.1, on the reverse strand, counting down.
TCATTCATGATCAAAGATTGTCGGAAATGATTGAAATTGCCATTGAAAAACCTAAGTGAAGAAAATGAGAAAATAATAGTTTGGGTATTTCAAAGACATTATAAATGTGAGGGACTATTAAGAAAAGAGAAGAAAAATAATAGGACTGTTTAGAGACAGCTCAAAACTTAGGGACTATTTAGAAAAAAGTCACAGTACCAAGGTCCTTTAAGTAATTTTTCCAAAATAAAATAATTGTTAGGACTTTGGAGAATGCTCAAGCCATCACGAGTTGAAAATATGATTTTAAATTTCGTCCGAATGATCTTGGTATCATCCACCAATGAGATGAGTTGACAAGTAGTCTCAAAAACATGGCTCTTTTAATTCTAAGGCATTTTTTTAAATCTCGTCCGAGATGACTAAAATAAATCGGGTTTCTCGTCCTAGACGACCCGGTCTCATTCATGGACGAGAAAACAAGTTTTAAAACCATGGTTGAAAATGGAAAATGTTGGTGAAAAATGAAAATGACAATGATTACACCCTATTGAGGCATTATAACCATTATCACAAAATTCTTCCAATTTGTTCAAAAGCTTGGACAAACATAGCGAACAATGGTTTTTGTTTGATTTATTCACCATTCTTGGAATTAATCACCAATTCTTCAAATAAATCAGCGAATTGTTAAATTGAAAAAATGATTTTTTTTTTCTGACAAACCAAACCAGCCCTAACATCCGCCACTCTCCATCTCTTGAAACCCCAACTATGTGATACACTTATTTTATTGTTTTAAAAACATCATTTTTATAATCGTCGATTTATTTTTCATTTAAAAAAGAAAAAAGAACTTGTTGATCCAGCCCTCTAAATCAGCATCGAAACCTGATCACAAAGATTTGGGGTTGACTAAACAACTCATGTACATCGATTCAATTCTATCCAGAGCCACGTCTTTTGTTATTGAAAGTGTGTTTATATCTACTTTCACTGTGGGACTTGGTAAATTGCTACCATCAGCTGCTCCGAAAAAACAGTACGTTTGAACGCCATAATAGCCAATTCTGTATCCAAACACATCTTAAAAACTACTAAATATCGTCGTGAGTTAAAAAAGTTCAGTTTTTCTCAACCACCATAGGGATGAGATTGATTTCAAAGTGATAAAAAAGCTCGAATGATGTGACATTGAAAAAGAGAATTTACCTTCGGCTTTATTTTTATTTTTTATTTTATTTTTCCATATGAATCACCAATGATCAATAAAATATTTATAAAAAAATAAATGGAAAATTACAAAAGGAGATGGGTACTTCAACGAAAAGTTGCAATTACCATCGGAAAACACATCGAATGGAGTCCATCTGGAATGGCCCTTGAGGGGAGAAACCACTTGTACCTTGAGAGTTCATCGTAGCAATGCAAACTCCTTAATTGATGAGCAAAATCGGAGCAGAACTAACTTGTGTAACGTTGATGTAGGAATAGAAACAATGCCGTCAAAGTTGCCATGGCATATGGAAACACAGTCCAGATACCCTGTATGTTTGTACAAGTTGGATTCCTTAGTATACTACTACACAAAAGTGGAATTTCTTGAAGAAAATGGATATATGATGTGTACCACTACTGTTGCAACACTAGCAAGGGCCACCACTGGGTGCTCTCTCAGCAAGAATCCAATCCCCAACTGACCTCAGAAACCACAATGAACATATAAATTTAGTAACTAAGTTGAAAAGTAGGTACAAAACAGAAAAATAAAGTAAATTTGTTCATGAAAAGTTTAATATTATCTTCAAATTTTTAAGCCGAGACATTTGAGTTTTGAGTCAGACCATAACAAACAAAACATTGACCTTGAAACTTCGGGAATATATTGGATTGTCTCAAAATGTTTTGGAATCTCTAGATCAACAGTCTCGGTCTCGGTTTTTCCTCCTGACTGAGGCATTGCCTCAAAGATGAGATTTTAAACTTTGAATGTGAGGTTACTCCTCACCCCTATGAATGCCCTTACTAAAGTTGCAGCACATATATTCTATCTTGGTTCTACCTATCTTAAAACCCTAAGTTTTTGACATTTCGCGTTAATGGTTCTAATTTTGCATTTATTCACTATTTAGTTTCATTGACCAACACTATATTTAAGAAAAACATATACCAAGAAAAATCTCCTTAAATTGAGCATTTTATCCATCCACAACTAGTCCAATAAGGTATGAAATAGGGTAGACCCCACATGCAATCCCATTATAACTGAAAATTCCCTTGACAGCCATAACCTGTTGTTATATTAGTTACTTCTCCAAAATACATGTCGATATAGTTGCTCGAAACTTAATGTTTCTTAATGTAAACTATTGTTACATTGGTTACTTCTCCAACATACATGTCAATATATTTGCTTGAAACTTCTTGTTTCTTAATGCCCATCAAACTAACTCTCTAGGAACCCTATCATATATTTTCTCTTAATCAAGAAAGCAATTTGCAGATTTTGTTTACTTTCATGAAATTTCTTGAGTACGGTTTAACACCCTACCATGAAACCAAGTTGGCTTTCTAGTGTTGCAGTTTCTTAACCTTTCTCCATCATTCTCACCCATAATTTCATGTGATTCATTAAGCACCATCCCACAACCGCTACTTAGTGAAATTTCGCAAATGCCCCTTACAGATCCTTGATTTTCGGGTTGCATTGCCAGTCTCAAGCTTAGATGAAGAAGGGTTGTGTCAAGCTCATAGACACTATAAGAATCGTATCTAATCTCTTCACATGGATTTAAATCCGGACTACCAGCAGGCCTAGTGTGTGAGGGAATGCACACCGAGCTCCATATTTTTGTATGTATGTGCATATTGTTCATATTTTCTTCAAAACTATAGAAAATAGTTGGAAATAGTTAATAGGAAGGAAGTGGTAAAGCAATCATGCCATGGATAAAAAGAATTGGCATTCAATGCAGTCCAAACATACAAAGGATCTATGATCAAGTATTCTTCAACCACAAATTTTGATTTTGGATTATAGCATTGAATAGGATATAAAGTCAGAACAGATTTTGTTACTTTTGGAGCTATGAAATTGAACTAACCTGAATTGGAAGAGTGATCAAACCACCAAAACAAACACCAGCGAAAAAGCACCCAGAAGATATCCCCTGCACTTACAAATCCACCTGTGTTAACTAAGACGATTGATAGGATAAATATTTACTACATATAGATTATAGTTTCAATAGAATATGAAAGTGATTAAAGCAAAACATAGGATGAACTATTGGAGAAATGGAATGCAAAGAAGGTAAATCTTCTTGATGTGATTTCGGTAATGTAATAAATCATTCATACATGATTCGCAGAATTTAGTGATGTCATCCATCCTCCATGCACAAGCTGACCTAGTTTTAATAATTATGCTCAATGGCTACATGCAGATAAACTAACACATGATCTGAATAGTACAATACGAGGGGTTTTTTTTTTGGATGGGTAAGCTGGACTTGAATCCATGACCTCAAAGTTGCTTTACAATGTATCAAACAAACTAAAATATGATCTGAATGATACAATACGAGTTCCCATCACAAGAATCACATTCCAATGCTTTCTTTGTAAAATTCTGCTCAAACAATGGATTGAACAATGAAAATAGTCTGGAAATGAGCAAAAACAATTACGAGCAGTCAAATGAATGAGACCAACATCCTCATCCACAAGATGACATTAAACATACCAAAGTAAATTAGAGTTAGATAAGGTACGAGAGTAATTTTAACAGAGCATAGTTCCATATGTTTATTCAGGAAAACAATCAAAAGTGCTTTACCAGCTCTCATGATGGAGAAAAGGGTGACTATGTCTTTGGTCCCATCAAAAGACCTTGCAGTTTGTACAACAAAACTCTTTTTGTGAGCTCAACTATGCAACAGTACAACGAAACTCCTTTCTGAGTTTAAGTGCGCAATAATAAGTAGCAACTAGAATCTCATTACGTATTAAGGCAAAGATAAAAAAGGGGAGGTTGAGAAAGCTGTGTCTTCTTCCTTAACTGGAACAAAAGAGGTGAAGGCAAGAGAATTGGTCATAAGAGAGAAAGAGGAGTTTGGGTCAGATTCAAAAGTGAAATTAACTCGGAAGTTGCAAAGACTTGGACAAGTTGATAGAAACTTAACACATAAGATGCATAAAATCTCTCACAAAACAAGATTGTGGGTCTAAAACATTACAAGAGAAGTGGAAAAGAAAAGCCTAAACATCACCATCATCAAAGCCATTTCCCAAAATTTGGATTAAGCTGACTAATATTGTTCATCAAAGTGTCTTAATCTGCTTTCACTACAAACCTCGTTCTTCTTTTATCTTTCTTACTCTTTTAGAACCTTCAAATTGCGCATTCCTTCCACTTGTGATCTTATAAAATTTTCCTTTTAGATTATATGAGATGCACAAGTCACATGGCACAACAAAAGCACAATGTTGAGGGATAAAATCATTTTTCATCCGGATTGTTCATCTACACTATAAACACACATCCCGAGGTAGACACGTGGCATTATTTGAAGAGTATTCTAGTTTATTAAGGAAAAATCCTAATTTAAAATGATTCTTCCCTTTTCTTTTATGTAATTGATATTTTGGATAAGGGACAATGTGGTCAATTGTAATTAATTAGGGTTAAGACTCTAATTAGGGTTTCTCTATTTAAAGGCCTGGAGGCCATTGTAAAAGGGGGAGGAGGAAAGATGGAGAGGGGGAGAGGAGGCTATGTAAATTTGAGATCTATAATGAAACGGCTCTCCGAGCCCGTGGACGTAGGCACGTTTGCCGAACCACGTAAAAAACCTTTTTCTATTAACAAAACCTTAGAGGCGATTTTGGGCCCCAAACAACAATTTCCGATAACGCAAGAAAAAGAACTAGCACAAAGGGCTGATTAAAAGACTTAATAGAGAATGACCAATCCTTCCTTTTGGGCCATAGCCATCGGTCCTCCTCCATCATGGAGATGAGCTTGAGGGATAAGTGAGGTTTGTAGTAGATTCCATCTCCCAATCATTAAATTTTCTTCTGAAACCAAAATCCCATTCAAACCCCCTCGAATCATGAACCCTTAAACCAGCCTCATTTTTTTTAAATATATAGGAAAAGAAAAAAAAAATACCTTGTCATATGTGGTGTGGATGTCTCCTATTCTATGCTTTTCACTCTTGGGGTTGTCAAAGGTTCTAATATCTAACCAAATGAGGGGGCCAACACCCATAAGTCTTAGTGCTTGGGGGTTATAAGAGTATTTTTATAATAAGAAAATTGCACAATTTCCTTTTCCTTTTTTATTTTTATTTTATTTAATTGGGGGGGGGGGGGGGGGGGGGGTTGTTCCTTTTTGGGGGCTTATATAGCCCACTATTTAGACTTATTTAGCATGTATTTTCATTCCAACAATAGTGGAAGCTATCATCTATTGTCGCCTATGGACGTTTTCCTTAATGGTGGACCACATAAATCAGTGCTCTAGTGTTTTGATCATTAAAAAGTAAAAAACATACTCATGTATAGGGAATATATACATGCATTTCAAAACCTTCTAAAAGAATCATGTTAATATATACATGTATAGGGAATATATACATGCATTCCAAGAGACAGGATGTATCGTGAAAAACACCAAAACATTCCTAACTTTTTGGAACAAACTTAAATGTTCATTTCGGATTGGCGAAATACAGATAGATTTTGGTTGGAAACTATGATTATTTGTGATTAGTTTTTTTGTGTTTCTTTTGTTTGTGATTGCCACTGTGTGTGGTTAATCCTCCATTTCCAACTAGCTATTGAATTGTTTTGAAGCCAACATTTGACCATTTTTCTCTTTTCTATTTTCTTCTTTTATCCTTTTTTTTTTTTTTTTTTTTGTTCTTCTCAAAAAAGAAACACTTGGAAAATAACATAGTAACATCTTGAATGCCATTTAAGAAAACTCCTATCAAAACCTAATTTCTACAAATCCAATGAATATTTGAAAGTGTTTTGGGTACCTATACACCCATTGAACTCAATACAACTGCATGCATAATCATAGTTTACATAGTATAACAACAACACTGAAAAATAAGAAGATGCAAAATAAATTTATTCAAGTAAACATGTCTGAATGAAAATTCATCTCATCCTTGACCATATCAGTAAGTGTAGAATTAAGTTCCTGTAGTTCAAGAAGCTAGAAAATAGATAAGAACCATTTCAAGACCAACTATGTAGCTTCAAATGAAAATCAAGTGAGTTGTAGGATTCTAAGTGCCAAATATTATTGTTTGCTATCTGCTTTTACATCCTCCAACCAGTGTCAATTTTTCCAATGAATACTAAAACACAAAAACCCCTACTATCATTGATGTAGAACGGTAAAAACCAACCTAGATTGATGAACCTAAAATCAAGGTTAATAACTAGGAACAAAAAAAAATCATAAAATAATCTAATTATAAATATAAAAAATAAGAAAAACTAATAAGCAATTAAAAATGATCCTAGGCTGTCACAATCCTACAGGGCTGATGTAGGACATCTACAATCCTACTTAGAGTTTTAGTATGATTTCAATTTTATAGTTCTATTAGGATTTCTATTTTTTAGTTACTTTAGTAATATTATTTCCTGTTAGTTTCTATTTTTGTTTAAATTCATTTTTATTATTTAGACTATAATTAGAAGTGCTTAGAAATGTCCAATTCGAGTTCTAATAGGATTAGAAAGTTAGTATTATGTTATAGATAAGTCAAGCATGTTAATTTTTAGTATTTTAGTAAGATTGTAAGTTGTTATGATGAAGTTATCTATATAAAGAGCTCCAAATCCAAAAATTAAAACAATCAATTTAATTATCTTTTCTCTCTTAATTACTTTTTTAGTTTTATGCTTTATTTTCTTCCAAGTTATTGCTTGTTTATGAATTGAATCTATTGATTCAAATTGATTTTGAGCGTTCCATTGAACACAACTTATCGAATCTATTGATTCACATGCTTCCGCTACGTCAAGGGCTATTCCCAAACATTAAATCAAGGGATTCTAAGGAAGATAGAATTCCAACTTACTTAGGATCTCAATCGGATATCAATGTTTTATTGGCTATTGTGATGAGTTCCAACAATGCCAATTGGTTATGTATTAAAAGGGTATACGCAAAGTTTTGCAATAGGGTTTGTTTTAAGTATTTACAATAAACCCAACAGTATTATTTTCAATCCCGTGAAAGAAAGAAAATAAAATTGGTTAATCGTGAAAAGTTTAGGTTGATTTGGGTATGGATAATACGATATAATGTAAATTTGGAGAAGAGATTAATGATATATAATTAAATTAGTAAGAATTTAGTGTATAGATTTTGATAGTGTATAGATTTTGATTTGGAATAGCAAGTGTGAGGGCTAAAGGGTAGTTTGATTGGGCTAGGGTTGTCATAATTTTAAAATGCAACAAGGTTTAAGTTGAAGAAGTAATGGACAAGAAGATGGGCAGATTGGATGATTCAGCTGTGATGTTTGGGGGCTGGATTAGGTTAACAAAGAAGAAGAATTATAAAAGAAAAAGGAAAGAGATGATATCTTGGAATCGCCCCAAAAAGGATAGTCATGGCTTTATACTAATTTCTTGGAATCACACCAAGAGAATAAGAAAATAGCTTCACACCAACACCAATCACTGGAGAAATAAAAAATAAAAAAATCGGTAATATTATTCATCTAATAAGCCTAGAATAGTGTTTTTACAATTATTCATATAAGACTCAACACCCTCATCTAATCTCATCCATCAAAACAATCAAGGTCAAAGATTAAAGCACGACTCAAGTAACCCTAATGCTCACAAAAATAAGAAGAGATGGCAAAAATAGTAATAAAAATAAGTCTAAAAGTACAGACTGAAACTAAGAAGACGCAAATGACACACTCGATGGGCAGAGAATTTTCATAGTTACTGTGGAGGACATTTTTCGGAAAATGACATGTGGCAATTACGAGACGATTCTGCCGAATATCTGATTTAGCAAAGGAGATCGGAAGAAGGGGGGTCGGTTGGCATCTTCAACTGAGATTCCGAGGGTCTAAGACGAAAGTTCGAAAACATCATATCTCTGAGAATAAAAAACTTAACCATATTCATGAAAATCAAGAGAAATCCCAAAAGGCTGGAAACAATTCAAACGGAAAGAACGGAAATCATTGAGAAAATCATGAAAAAAGCCCTTATAAATAGAAAGACACAGGACATTGCGGAGGTATGCAATTTTCTCCCTAAAAACTCTAAAATATTATTTTCTTTCTTGTACTAAGAATCTGACTTTGGCGTCGGAGAGGTGTTGTTGCAAGCACAACTAGGTGTACAGGAAAGGGAGGAATCAGAGCTCAGTCGGAATCTCAAGATAGTGTAAGTTTTTGCATCTATAGTTATAAAACAGCATTGGTTCAGGTTAAGTAAAACAATTCATGTAAATAGTAGTGAAATGTGTATAAACCAATTGAGAATCACTAACCAATGACCCTGCTAAAAAAGATGTTGGATTTCTTACTCCAAGGGAAAATCGTTCCACTGCAGTAACAATCATGATACACAAATTTATCAGGGAACAATATTATAATGACTATTCAAGAATAATTGAGATAAACACATATTGAAAGAGTCAATCATACTGCATAAAACATATATGGATGGGAAAAAAAAAAGAAAGAACAAAATATCTTTGTATGAACGAGGTATAAGATTCTATTATTGGTCCTTTTAGTTCTTACTCAACTCTTAACCTACTAAATAATGTCCCTAAAGTTTTAGGATCCATGGACTAGTAAGAAGCAACGAGCATTCAAAAAAAAGGGAATATAATTCTTCACCATGCACCTAATTGTATTTCATTAGTTGGCAAAGGTGTTTTAGCCACTTGTAAACATTTATGTCAAACATTGACATAAGTTGTTTTCCAAAAGCACATGAAACTAAACAAGAAGCAACTAGAGGAATTTTTATTTATTTTTTGGTAATGCACGATATTCCACACCCCTTTTGGGGATGGGACTAGTCCTTACGGTTGCATGCCCCAACCCCACTAAAGTTTCCCAATGTGCAACAAGGTAAGTAAGAAGGCCCCCTAGTTTCGAACACACAACCTGAAGGAGCAAACCCATGTCGCTAGTTTTACCGTTGAGCCAACCCCTTGGGGTAAACAACTAAAGGACTTAATATGACTAAAGTGTTGGAATGGAGGGAAACTAAGTTAAAAAAATTTCTTCATGAATAAAGATTTCTCTTAAGAACATAAATAATACATCAATAAGAGGTCGAGATGACCCTTCTGATGGGACTTTGGATTCCTAAATGATAGAAGTGGGGAAAATGGTAACTTGGGAGAAGAATTGGATTTAGTTTTGAAGACAGAATATAAGGATCTAATGGTAAAGAAATAGTCTCGGTTTCTCGACTACAATCACTTATCCTCATTAGAATGAAATATGGGAATCTCATTGAGATGACCAACAAGGTTGGCATCAATGTACCAAATGTTGAGATTCCTCATGAGATCAAATATATGCAATTAGGGTGGCAGCAGTGTCCATCTCCAAGATGTTGAGATTCCTCCTAAGACCATGTACCAATTTGTTTTAAAGTAAGACTCTTGTCTTGAGATATGTCTTGGGTCTGTTGAAAATCCAATTTTTCTTGTTAGAATCCCTCAAGACCAAGAAAAAATGAGACAAAGGCTAAACAAATCAAGACATATAGCAAGAAACTAAGACGAACTCCCAATGTCTAGTTAGGATGCCCTTATACCAAAACATCACCTCTATTAAGTAATTGGCCAACAAAAAAAACTCCTAAATTTTAGAACAGTTATGGGGTTCACTTGGGAATGGTTTGAACCACACAAATTCTCATTTCTTGGACTGTATGAATAGCATGTCTCCGAAATAGTGTTGGTTTTCCAGTACAATAATCCCTATCTTTTAGGACTGAGCAACAAACTCAAAGGATCATTTCAAAAGGCTGACGATTAGGCTTTGTTAGAATGTGGCATTAGACCCTAGAATTGGCTGAAAGTGGGCCAGACCAATGACCTAAATTTTTTTTTAACATTTTATGTGGATTTCGGAGATGATTATGAGGTCCAGAAAAACCTAGAAAAATCTGAATTTAAGCCCTAAACTTGTGCACGGAGCTCCTGCATCATGTATCGTACTTGTGAAAGCTAGGGAACAAAAATCCACATGTATAACCAATTCATACTCTCACCACCTTTCGTCTGAAAGTCACATTCTTTCAGCATTCACAGATGACAAAGACTGAAATTACCAAATCCCTAACAGATATTTTATCACAAGATGTAATATTTTGTCGGATTTAATGCACCCTAGTCAAAGGATCAAAAGAAGACACTTGAATACAATACAAGTGACCAGTGGCACATATCAATATCCAAGATGGTATACTCTTTTTTCTGCAGGTTTATTTCACTTTTAAGCACCCTCAGAGGAACGAATGTAAATACATGCATACAGAAAGATGGAAATAAAATTCCTGCATTTAAATGTTAGCCACCTCACAAAACTCACCAAAACCGATGAGATTGCCATATTTTTGCACAGCCCTTGTGATGCTTACTGCCTTCTCTTTATCAATCCCTAGCTACAATTACATCAGGACTTAAAAATTTAAGCTAACATAACAAGACAGAGATTGTCTTACTAGCTCAGTAGGAAAGCTAAACATGACTGAATTGTTTAGCTTAATGAAGCAGTGCAAATATTGCATTCATATATGAAATAATGTCGATGAACGAATGATGAAAACAGATAGATAATACATCAAAAGTGAAAAGGGTGGCAGCAAACCTTAGAACAAACATCATCAGATGCTCGAGTCTGCCTAAAAAGCTTCCCAAGGTAAAATGGTATCATGTCACTAATGCACACTCCCCTGAAAGTTTATGTTGCTATGTAAGATACAGTAACAAAGCGTAAAAATAAATCATAACGCAAGAAAATGCTTCTGACTATATATAGCCATGGCAGGAAAAGCCCAATCTATCTTCTTCAATTTCTTAAAAACAATTAATTATGTAAAAGCCTAGCAGTAAAAGACAAAAAACAAAAAAAGTAAAATAAAAAATAAAAATGTAGAATAAGCATACCAATACACCCATACAACTGTTGATATTATGTAAGGGGCATTCCTTGAGAAAGATTCTGCGAAGGACTTCCAGGTGCCATCCAAAGACAACATACGAGCTATAGATATGCCGACCTGCATCATTTATTGGAAAATGGATTATTCTGTGATATCAAACGGGCTAAACCCAAATACTGAAAAAAGGCTGAGAAAAGAATATCCAAAGAAATTTGGGTAAAAGGATATCAACAAGTTTGAGTTTTGTGAAACAGAAGTACCAGTACAAAAGACAGACCCAAATATTTAGAGCTTCTTCACTGACAAAAAGTCCACACCCAGCAGCCATCAGCAACCAAAAGTAGATCCATCTGCAAGTAAATGTTTTGTAAGAAATCTCAAAATCCACATCCGAAGAATCCATATGAAGAAGTAAGGCAATCAGCAATGTCCGTCAAGCTGTAATGTTAAACTGCAGAGACGTGCATAAATAGCGATCCATGGCTGGCTATACAACAAGTTAATGAACCATCAAAATTTACACATTCCACTATGAATGAACATACAATCAATACAAGCTAATTTATGGCACAACCTTAGGTGGAAATATCAATATAATAAAACATAATGGTGGGTCCCACTCCAACCATAGTTATGGGGTATAAACGTCCCATCCAACTACAGTGGAGTGGGATTCACCAACTTTATTATTTTCCCGTTTTTACGCCCTTAATGAGGATGCCCTTGCCGTAGGCACAGGCGAACTCTAGTACACTCAAAAAATTGAAAGTAACTGTGTGTTTATATGGCGTGTCAAATAGAGTTGGAACAATTCTACATAGGAGATGTATATAAAAAAGGGCTAACAAACAACTCCTGATTGGAAGTGCATACCCTGGTGCATATTCTGGCAGTACAACTTGGTATCCGAAAGCTTTCAAAGTGAAACCAACAGAAGGAGCAGACGGAGCCGAAGCTGATGTACCATGGATAACAACTGGAACACTGAGAATTGAACCTTGGGTGGACAATTTGAAGCCAATAGATATTATTGTGATTGTTGCAGCAATGCCCAGAGCAATTGCAATTTTTGCTAAGAATGAACTCTCTTGACTACTGGTTTCAAGTTCTCCATCTCCAAGCACCTCCTCAACAACACTGTCGTGTCCATTTAGAATATTTCCGGATGTTGAAGGCTCGGAGTTTCCTTCATTTTGTGAATGAAAGCTCCTAACCCTGTTCATGTCAAATGAGACATATCAGTATATCACATCTTATATGCTCCATAATTTAGCAATACACTGGTGAATTATGTTGTAACTTGTAAGTACGTCATAGGCTAGACCATAAGATGACTCGATCAAAAAAGCATGAAAATGACACGATGAATTTGATTGAACCTCAAGATGCTCCAAAGATAAAAATTCAGCAATCACTGTTCACCACTTCCACTGCCAACTATACACTAAACAAAGAAAACAGGTAAAGTAATGACTTGCTGAACTAGTTTAACTCATTCATGTAATATATTTGTCAAAACAAATAGTGTGTGTTGAGAAGAACTCTCTCTTCCTGAAAGGTAAGCACAAGATTGTGCCAAAACTTTGTCTTACAAAATAGAGACATTACTTCAAATGTGTGATATGGAACACCCAATGCTAATAGCAACCAGGATCCCTCTTGGGTCCTTTCAAACTGACTCACACCTGACCAAAGTGGTGGCTTCTTGCAACATATTTAGAACTACACCAGATTTATAGGTGTGCATGAGGGACAAAGGCGCTTTTCACGCATGCAATGCCGCACAAGCACCTTCTACGTGTGTGGCACCATATGGGCTTCAAGATGCCTTGAGGCAAAAAAGGGATTCGACGTAGCCAAGGGCTCAATGTGAACAGCGACAGACTTCCCTTGGCCACGTGGCCTCCTGCCATTAGTGGCTCTGTGTTTAAGCGGTTATGATCTTGGCTGTTGTTAGTCAAAACCAGGGAGACAAGACATCCATGTGATGACACATGTAGAGACCCCATTGGAGGAACGGACCCGCCTGGCTGGCATCACCGACAAACAAAAAGAGTTTGAGCGCGTATGGCCACGAAGCATGTGTACATGAGAAGCCAATGGAAAGGCTACATGTGGCAAGTATGCATAGAGTGGGGAAGGCTAAAACGCACTTGTAGGACAATGTCACTTGGCAATGAAGCATTGGGCTGAGAAGGGTATAAAGGGGTAGGAGGTTACAAAGAGAGGGATGGATCATTTTGAGTCCTAATCCATTTTCGATTCGTCAACATTTTGGCGACTCTGTTGGGGAGTTGGATCCCAAGCATCGTACTCAGCGAACATTAGAGTAACAATAAACAGGTCGCTGCCAGATCTGCCAGGGAAACACCAGAAGAAGGCCCAAAAAAGACGCACTCGGTGAATCCCCTTGAAGCCAAGAACTAGATCGTGTGCTGGTTCACACAAACGAATAGGGACATACTGACAACGCTACAACAAATACAACAATTGCCTCCCCCAGTGGTCAGGTGGTGGAACGCACAAGGGATTTGCCTCAACGACACCGAAACTGTGTCCTATGGAGCAACGTCAAGGAACTCATGGAAAATGCCCCACCTCCAGTCATGCAACAACATTGAATCCATCAGAGCTGTCTAGGCCGTTGACAAAGGAAAGCCCAGAGTGCTTCTACAAGTTACGCCTGTGGTATCCAAGTGAAATACAACAGAAGTCGTATCCTAAAGGATACGCCTTCCATTCGTTCCCCTCTACAATGGCCAGGGGAATGCTCAAGGTTATCATTTATTGGAGCTACTCCTACAATTTCCTTAATGTGTTCAATATTAATTTTATCTATCCTAGTTCTTCCACCCATAGATCGTTGCTACTTACCACGGTCAATCTATGCACATGTTGTTTTTTATTGCCCAACATTTATAAAATTTTCTTTTAATTTGATTGAGGTACATCTTTTAAATTGGACTCCCAAAGCACCTCACTTTAACCATCCAACTCTAATACATGGACAACAATATCTTCAATCAATCCATTCGTATGGATAATAGAACCAAGGTAAGAAAAAGGGTTGCTTCAAGGTATTTCTTAGCATCTATTTTTTCCAGCCCTTCTTCTTTATGCACATCATAACTAAGTTCCATCAACTAACAATACATCATTTGCAACTAGCATACATCTTGGAACCTACTATTGAGTAAGCACATGCAAAGGGATGATGCATTGGTTAAGATGAATGAGTAGGAGGGGGAAAAAAAACCCAAAGTGACCATTTTCATCATCTAGCTTCAAATCCATAAAGTGGGAGCAGGGGGAGAGAAATTTTGAAGGGCCTCTCTAAATCACTATTCACCTTTTCTAAATACTATTTTGTCCCCATTTTTTTCATAAATGCCATTTTTGGCATTCTCAACATGTTTTTAATTTGGTCAAACTTATTCTAAATTCCTTTCATTCAATGCTTTAAAAATCAGACCAAACCGGTTGTTCAACCAAATCCGACCAAAATTTGTAATAAAATAAGTTTGACTATGGAACAACCAATTTTTTGAAGTAATAAATGAAGGTGATTTAGAAAATGGTATATGTATTTGTATTTTTTTTAGTAAACAAAAAAAGATCCAATCAAATTGAACTAGAGTCTGATCCCAGTCCAATCAATTTGATAAATTTTCAATCCCAACATCGATTCAATTTTTACAACATTTATTTGGAGGGGACCACCATCTTCAAATTTGAAGAAGATTGACAATTTGATGGAAAATTTTGAAGATGTGAGTTGGAGATGCTCTAAGTTCTTTGAAGCATAATTATGGGCAATCTGTGTCTCTCTGCCTTAAAAAAACTATTTATGGCATTTAAGATTCATAAGTAAAGAAGATAGTGAAGAAGTTACCGAGATATTCTATAGTTGAAGAGAGAGGGAACAGATTTGTATCTCTGCTTTAGAAACGGTTTATAACTGACACCAAAATGCATGTAGGGTCGATACAGTAGTGGTTGTAATATTGGTGGTGAGTGAAGGGAGACGCCATGTCTGTGGAAAACCGAGGTCAAAGACATTGTAAACTAAGTTGGAGATGGGAAGAACTTCACTGCAATTGTTGCTGGTGCTGAAGCTGAGATTTGCTTGCATGAAGAGTGTTGAGGGCAGTACACGTGTGTTTATATTTGCTTCCAGTTCTGGATCATGGAATATACTACTTTATGGTCGGATCATAGAATATTCTCTATGTTGAATATTTGAGATACACTCAAATCTTTTGAAACTGGTGACATGCCCCTTGACCTCAGTCTTTCTTATGGACTGTAAAATCTGACCTCAATGTCCATTGAGTTGGTTAGCCAGTTAATCGCCGTTAGGGCGAACGTAGCCAACTTACACCTGAAGGAGTATAGGGCTGGTCTAAGGAATAGTCTACCTCTGTTAGGTTGGGTTAAGACTCAACCAAGCCCCGCCCGAACTCACCCATCGCCAACCCTACTAAATACATTCATCATCAACCTCTATGTTGCAACCCCAAACAATTAAGAGATTAATTTTCCAAGCTACTAAGACTTAGATTTTTTTTTTTATGGATTGGCTGGATTCACATCATTTGGTATCAAAACTAACAATGAATCCAACATCACTTCTCATTTTGAAGCCTCGAAAGGAGTGATTTGGAAAAATAGCTATTTGAGGGGAATGGGTTTGGGGCACATAAATAAGGGTACCACAAAGTGAAAGCCCACCACGAAGTGGCATCAAGGACATTAATGGAATGAGTGACTGGGGAAATGGACTACTTGGGTTTCTAGAAATATGGGTACCAGAGTGAAAGTTGTCATAGAGTTGACTATTTCAAACATCAATTGTAAAGCACGATGGTGTGCTACAATCCAAGATAAAATACAAACTTAAATTTCTACACCACTACCACTTAGGTATGTTTCATGTACTTGTTGGATTCATATCACTCTAACTCGAAACCCTTGATTTTTCTCTAAAAAATATGTCATTTTCAAGTTGTTCATCTACTATGGTAAAATATTTTTAGTATATTCAACCCCATCACACCCTTTGAGAAAATTCAGGAATTTTTAACTCAAAATTCCATTGTCTTCTAATTCACCAAAAATCTTTTTTAACTAATTAGATTTGAAGGTTAAAGGAGATAGAATTTTTAAGATTGAAAATGAAGGTAAAAATTTTATTTAATTAAGAGATCACTATTTTTTACTAATCTATTAGAGTAGATTGAGATCAAAGGACTTGTCATCAGTTTGAAAATAGAAGTGTATCTCAAATACATATCACAACTTGGATACCCTTTTTTGTGTCGAACTTAGACCTCTTCTAAGTCCACTATGATTGGACTCATATTTTAATATTTTATTAGTATCATAGAGGAAATGAACAAATGCTTATAGCGTGCTTTGTCAGATTGTCTAGATGACATGTTACATTTTTAATGAATCCCTCTATGACTCATATCGTGCATGACTTTTTCTAAGTTGATTTGGTGCGCATACCAGACCTTTGATTTCTTTGATTATGCCTTTTCTCAATAATGAGGTGTGCATCATTGATGATAAGATAGGCGAAATAATTGAATTCCCTTACGTGTATATAAGGAGTTAATATTGCCGAGATAAATCCTAGTCTCATAAATGAGTCGTGTTGGGGTGACACAGGATTTATTATGACTCTCACAATTCTGACATGGACGTGCATACATAACCGTAAATGATTTTTACTCGTATCGCAAGGAAACACATCTATGATTATGTGCACATCTCACATGAGACTTGTGAGAATCGCAATAAATACCCTATGTCATTCCAGCATTTTCCCTCATAAATATAGACATATTTAAGATGGATAAGTTATGGTTGATAAAGGGTACGTGGACTCAGTTCTATTGATGCTTGGTCTATTTGACCAAGTGATTGTGTCACCGAAAGACAAGGATGACTCGTTCGAGTCATATCGAACTCGTACGAGTTGGGTCTCAAACGAGTTTTAAAACCATTTGTCTTTTAAATAACAGTTGCGAAGCTCCCAAGCCCCCAACGCCGACTGCTCCATTGGAAAGAGGTGAAAGCGGCGGTTCCACGCCACGTTATTTGTTTATTTAATTTTTTATGAAAGTGACATGACGTCATAACGGGAAAAGAAAATCTAAAGTCTAAAGATTTTATAGACGTTTCGACTCTAAAAAAAAATGAGATCTACTTCACAACTCAACCTCCTTATATACAACAGTTCTCAGGTTGAGAGATCGAGAGAAAGAGAGATTTGAATCGATATTTCAATTCTAACCAATTTAATTGTACAAATTAAATATTCGTTAGACGATCGATCTATTGTTCTTTTATAACAGTGGAAAATTCGGTGATTTGAAAATCATTGATGTTTTTATTGATTCTTGAATCTTGATCTCAATTTCTTGATTTGATACATTTTTCTGATTGGAAATTGGTGGATCTTTGGGTTTTGGTTTGCGTTAATTCCGATTTTTGTCTGTTTGTGGAAGAAAATTCTTGTCGTTTTCGTCTGATTCGAAATACAGATCTTAATGGAGAATTATGCAGGTTGATGAGATCTATGAATTCGTACTTGAATTGCATGTTTAGAAGACAGAATGCCAGGTTATTCGGATTCAAGATTAGATTTTTTGGTTCCAATTTTGTGATCCAATCTGTGATTGCTTGAGGCTAGGCAAAGAATTTCCAATTCAAGAAGAGGAGAGAGCACGTGGATTTGATCTGGATATCTCTAAGGAAGAGAGGAGAAGAACTCAGATCGGATCTCTTAATAAGGCAATGCAGACTTCCACGAAATTAACTCAAAATATCAGGAGAAGAGGCAAGAGGGTTCGTGATTGTCGGTTTAGGTCGGTTTCGATCGAAGATGTTCGGAATGCAGAGGAGATGGAAGCTGTTGATGCATTTCGTCAGGTCCTGCTTGCACAGGATCTTCTTCCAGCTAGCCATGACGATTACCATGTAATGCGGAGGTAAATTAAACTAATTTAGTGTCTTTTACATCATGACAATTGCGGGTTTTTCATTTGTTTGGTGGGAATTGATGAGGTGTGTAATGGTCTATTCATGCAAAATCATATGTGAATCCAACCATTTTCCTGATTTGGGTTCTATACTTCAGTATGATTGGGTTTACTTTGTTTTCTAGAATGATCCATCAATGTGATGTTCAATGAATTGGGTTACAGAAGTTAAGGCAGAGCTTATTGGGGATGAGACAAAGACTGTTGAACCAAAACCAATAGTTTTGAAGAACACATTTCAAAGTAGCTTAGAGAACTATAGCAAAGCTCCCATTATGGTTCGAAGGTGCATACCTTGTGGACCATGATCTCGATCAACTGAATTTGCAATTGATTGTTAAGCAGGTTAAGGTTTCACCTAGAAGGCTACAAGCTTTCGAAGGTATAGAAACTGAGACATAGTATATTTGGATCACATTAATCTTCCTAGATAATTGCATTTTTGAAGGCTTGAGTTGATATGGTTTCTCGAACCTTGATTAGTATTTTGTAAAGAACTTACAATATAAAGAAGACCAGGCCTTTGTCTCTGTTAAATTCCCCACCTCAGCTGTAGTATTGACTAATGAACAAGATACACTAATTGCAAATACCTTTTTTTAAAGGGGGAAACGGGGGGGGAGTTAATTGATAGATACTTTGTAGTTCACAAGCAAAAACTTAGACCTTCTTAGATGATTAAGATAAATTGTATTTTTTTTTTTTTTCAATGTAATTATGATTTGTATTCTTACTTGCATGACAATGAAGGGATGGTTTCATGGCATAGTCACAGGAAGGTTACGTGTGCAGTATACTATCTTACCCTTTATTCAGGTTCACTTTATGAGTTAGGAGAGACAAGTTCAATGTTGACTTTTCATACTGAAGCCATCACATCGCTAGGCAATCCTTCTCGTTGTCTTGGCATGATCCCCAATCACACGTTCTGAGTCTATGAGGTTCATGCTTAATGTTATACGCTAGGTTCTGATATACAATAAATTTTGGCTTGTCAGTGTTTTAGCATGCAAGGATATGGTGGTCTATCTTTTGCAACCAGTGGGCTCTCAAACCGAGACTATGCTTGATACAAGAAATAGCTCATCCATAAGTTTTGTATGTGTGTGTGCATCATGGTTTCAAAACTCGTTCGAGACCGAGACGTATCGCTCGAGTCATCTCAATATCGCCCAGCAACGAGACGGATGGACAAGTCAATGTATCGAACGAGATTTAAAACCCACGTTCATTTTTCTCATTGTTGAACGAGACGTCTCAAACATATTGGAAAACTTGTCTGAGATGACTCGCTCTCGTTCACGGATGAGACGAGACGCCAAAGCAAGTTTTAAAACCATGGTGTTCATGCATGTGTGCATGTGTTCTTTCTGCAATAAGATGATCGAGTACATGAATGAAACTGTTCACATATTTCTAATGAGGTATAGGGATATAGTTGGGTTATTCCAAAAACATGATCCGATGGTGAAGAACCGGAGAGAAAATATGTAACCGTGGTGAAGAACCAGAGAGAAGGTAGATGGCGGAAGTTAATGGTGGAATCTTGCAATGGTGGTGTTCCGATTCAAGTAGATCTAAAAGTTTTTGAATTGAAATTAATCTGGGTAAAGAATCTTAGAATGGTTAGTATCATGGAAAGAGGCGGGAAAAGGGAAGCTAAGTTACACTGCTCTAGCGTAGAAGCTTCATGGATTGCTTGGGCGTTGGAAAAAGCTACTTGTTGTGAAGCTGGTAAACCATTTCGACTCAAGTCGACAGTTGACAAGAGGAGTCTTATTGTTGCAAGAGATTTTAACAGTTGTGGTAGATTCATCAGGATTTCAAATTTTTGTAGCTTTGGGTGGTCCGTTCTTTTGCTTATTCCAGAAGGTTGTGAAGGGTTTGGATAGAGAATTCTTGTTGAGGAACTTCGTAACCCTATTGACTCACGTGGTAATCCTGTCATGGCGAGAAAAGGCGTAGGGCCCTCGATAGCAAAGGATCCTTGGAAAATAGACCTTGTGACTGTGAAGGATGTAGAAATTCAATAGAAAGGGTGAGGGAGTCTCTAGGTAGATCCCTAGGTTGGTGTTAAAGGTGCAGGGCCCATGAGAGATGTCGTTGGAAGTGGCCCCCACTTGAGTGGAGTTTTATCAATAACTATGAGGTCTGATACGAATTGTGCAGCTATGTTTGGCCCTTGGATTAAGGCTATCATCTACGAGACTACAATCAGTGGGTTAGATTGGGTAGAGGTCAAGCAGGCTATTAGAAACTTGTATGGAAGTCCAGACTTCTCTCTTATACCAATCAACCATCGCAGAAGGATCTTATTTGCACCAAACTTTAAGATGTTCAACTTCTTTGTAAGGTTGAAAATTTTGTTAATCTCAAGTATTGAGGTGCTTCCATTTCATCTTTGGTTAGAGGAGTATTTCAAACGTAGGAGAATCGTTTGGAGGTCTGCTAGAAGTAAATGGTCTTACTTGCTCCTTAAAAGATCTATCAGTGGCTAGAATCCGTGTGGCAAACACAGGAGATAGCTTTGCTAACTTTCTGAAAGTGTCAAATGGAAGTTTCGACTACTGGGTCAGCATCAAAATCAGTGAACTGCAGAAGGATTCGCCAAGGGATATTAACAGGGTAGCAGGGTTTGAAGGGGCTGGTGTTCAGTTGAAAAGAGAAGGGAAAGAACCTGTATGGGGAGATGATTGTGAGAAGCCCCATAGTTCGTCAAATGGTGTTAGTGGATCGAGAGTTGCACTGTGGGTTACGTCTTCGACGGCGGTGGTGGTTGGTAGGTAGGATGACTTGGATGTATCAAATTTAGATGTGGAGTTAGCTTCGCAGAAAATGGGTTTTGACAACGCTATGGTCGAGGATTTTTTGAATCCTGAAAAATCTTTTCTTGATCATAGCTGGCCAGAGGCTCAGGAGAAATCGATGGAGACTTCTCGATGGTACCATGCGAAACCGTCAGATCAACTAAAGGAGGATGATGTGTCACTTGTAGATTGTTCCGTGGATCTGGATGTAAGTGTGGGTGCGATGTACATGAATGTAGCAGGGGGGGTTGCAGGCATGAGTTGGATTGGGTCGAACCAACTAATGTGGCTTCTTTTGAAGCCAATGTAGCTATATTGGGCTAGTCTGATTTGGTTACAACTGATGGAAGATTTCTTGTTGTAAGTCAATGACGTAGCGGAAGCGATAGGTTGTGTTTAATGGAGCACTCAAAATCAATTTGAATCAATAGATTCAATTGATAAACAAGCAATAGCTTGAAAGAAAATAAAGCATAAAGCTAAAAAGTAATTAAAAGAGAAAAAATAATTAAATTGATGATTCATTGATTATCGAATTTTGGGATTTGTAGCTCTTTTTATAGATAACTCCATCATAACAACTTAGAATCTTACTAAAATATCAAAGAAATAGCAAAGTTTTCGAAAATAAGGAGAGAGTAGTAGTTCACAAAGTCAATATTGAAATCTTGGGTCTCTTGTTTCATTGGAGCTCGGTGTACATTGAAGCGAGAGGGGTTCATTTTGAAAGACTTCTTGGAAAGGTGGGATTGGGTTTGTAATCGTATAGGTAGCTTGTAGCCTTGTGGAGGTGTTGGTTTTTTTATTTTTTAAGTTTAATTCCATTTGGTTCTCTTTGTTTACCTTTGGGGTTTTAGGTCTCTTCGACCGCCCTCATTAATAAAAGCATTTTTATAGATTAAAAAAAAAAAAAGATATAGGGATTGTGGGATGTTTAAGGCCAAAACTTGATGGGGACATCAAAGATCATGGGCCTACCCTATTTGGGCCATATTTTAGTTTTAGGATTTTATTTTATTTTAGTTATTGGACTAAATTATGGGCCTTTTTTTTAGTCCTATTTGTTTAGAAGTTTATTATTTGGTATTTTAAATTGGTAGGAGAGTTTTTTTTTTTTTTTAATTAATTTTTCCATTTTTGGAAAGTTACTATTTTAAAATATAGCTTCTTCTCACTCTTTTCTCTAATGTTTTAGAAACAATATGTTGCTGGAAAAAATTTATGACATTGAGTTTTGAGACAAATCTGTTACCCTTGAAATCCTTGGGACTTGACTAAACTCTTAAGTGAATATTGGATTAAAGCCCAAAGTTAGTGAAAGTTCAATCTTCCATTAGCATCCCTTCATTCTAACACTCAAGGGATTTTTCTTTGTGGGATTGTGATTGCTTTTAGGATTTGGATTTCAATTGCCTGTTACACTTCTTTATCACTTGCGGTTGTGTTAGCTAAGATTTATGTGGGCATTGTTTATTTGATTTAATCTTGGTCTCAGACTCATCATTTTAGGCATCACTGTCCCGCATCAAAACTAATATCTTAAGCAAGTTGTAGTTATAATGCATGATATAGGTTGTATACTCCCTTTTCTGCATCATTTTCAGCACTAGATTTTTCTTTTTATGTAAGAAGGGCCTTATGTTACTGCAGAGTTTTGAAAGCTAGAAAGTTTAACATTGAAAAAGCAGTTCACATGTGGGCCGAAATGCTCCAGTGGAGGAAAGAGAACAGGGTAGATTCTATTTTACAGGTAAGTGTTCAATCATAATCTCATTCATCTTCTTTTTGATGAGTAGCACTTGTTCTAATATATCAATCTATAATCTATTGTCTCATTTGTTCAAATGGTTATTGTCCAAAGCAGTACATGTGGCAATGTGCCCCAACTTAAATTGGTGATGGCATGGAATTGACACTGTTCACATCAACTTTAACTCTTAGATGGACTTTTTAATGCAGTTGTGGTAACATAGCCTGAAATGCACGTCTTTTGTAGATTCAAATTGTTGAAAATTGAAACAATGAAGTTTTGACAACATTATTATTCCCAAGATTTTTTGGTTGGCCTAAAGAATTCTCTTGATGTCCCTGTTGGACTTGTCCAGAGTAGTGTGAATCTGGGGATGTGGTCAAACGAAGGGTCAGTCTTACATTTAATAATTTGGATCAATGGACACAAGACCGGTGTGTATGGAAGCTACATTGCTTCTCTTTGACTGTCGATAATGAATGCTATAAGTTGGATGCTAAGAATTGTGCTAAAAGATATGAATTTTGGGTTATGGACCATCCAAGTTGTGCCTAGATTGACTACCAAGTCGCCACATGTATGGCTCTGGACAACTTGCATAGGAAGTGAATCCTGCACCACTCGCACTAGAAATGTTTCTCCTAAATTATACAAGTCATGTAAATCAACTTTTTTTTTTGTTTTTTGATAAATGAAAATTATTTGATGAGAGGACAAGCAGTCCTCAAAAGCACACAAAGCAAAGAAGAGCAAGGAAAACAAATGTATTACTGTGGAAATAAATGTATTCAACCTTATAATTACGACATCCAATAATGGAAAGTTCTTGTTCCCTAGAATTCCAAAACAGCACTTACATTTTACTTAGTTTATTTGCGTGCATTACGTTGACAATTCCAAATTCCAAACTCATCAAAATAAAATTAAAATTACCCCACATCTGTACCTCCAACTTTTCAAGTTACAATCCCTCAAACAAAGCCAACACTTGCAGCGTTCAGCCAATCTATCTTAAAAACATACCATCAGTCTTAACACTGATGGAGTAGTTTCGGCATAGAAAAGAGGAGGGGGGATGAAAAATAGTGGAAGAAGAACCTGAGATTGGTATAGTTACAAACCAACCATGGATTAGGAAAGGATGATGAAAGATATATAGTTGTGCACCTTTATCTAAATTAAATGTTATTCTAGGGACAAATTTATAACTATAATGACTACTATGTAATAATACTACAAAAACTCAGAGAGAGATAAATACCCCTAATGCACCTTAATGAAATGGCGTGCCCCTCCCCCAAGATGTAAATATTTCCAATGCACTGTAGAGTGAGGTGGAAGTCTTTGAGGGAAAAGAACTTCCTCTTAAATCCTCAGGACCTTTGTGAGAGTCTCAGCCTAAGGTGAGTCTCAAGTAAGTAAGCCACTAATGGCTTTGAAAACATTGATCCAAACTGTCTATCAATGAATTTAAAAAACAATGGTTGTTGATTCTTCTGAAAATGTTGTGGACAGTGAAATTGTAGTGATGTCATAGCTCCCCCCCCTTCTTTTGGAGTAGTCTAGCAAATGGTTAGTAGTTTGTGGGTGAAAAGCGGCTTGTGAACAAGGTTGATAGTATCAACACTCACAATCTACTAACTTAGCATTGTTGTATCTTCTTAAAGAATGCCAAGAACTCAAAACTGCAAATGAGTTGTGAACCCAAGACCTGTCACTCAACAAGACAAGCAATGCCAACTAAAACCAACAGGCATTTACTAAAATCTTTGGCGTTTTCACCAGTTAAAGTGTCCGATGTTGCCAAGTGGGCAAAACCTGTTTGTAATGAGATTACCAACTCAAAGGTGAATATAGATTTTCAACTCAAGACCTTTCACTCAAAAATACGGGAACATGCCAGCTCGAACTAGTATGTATTTGCGCAATGTTTGATGCTTTTATGGGGTGAGATTTTTTAGTCCTCTATTAGTAACTCGTAGGTGCAAATGGATTCTAAACCAAACACCTACAGAATATAGGCCTTTTGATGTAGGACGCTAGTCGTCATAGGTTCCAATGGAAATTTTGGAATTATTTAGGTTGCAGTTTGTTTGGGTCTAGAGTGATTTTTTTTTATCTCTTTTAATTTACTGGGATGTTTTAGATGAGATTACCCACTAGATTTCCTCTCCAAAAAATAAAATCATTTTCATAATTTTTCTTCTTCACCACCTAATTAGCCCTTTCCACCACCCTTCCCAAAGTAGAACAACCTTAGAATCAAACAAAACTAGGTTGTCCTGCATCCACTTTCTAACTCTAATAGGTGGGCAATCATGAGATGTTGAGTATTAGCATAAGGTAAAGTCTGTTTTAAGCATGTTCATTAACTCAAAGATGCCAATGGGGCATTGAATCCTAGACATTTCACTCAACAATACAGGTCCTTATCCACTCAGAAGAGCTATTGGGTCAAATTGGGTAGCAATACCTAATTCTTGAATCGCTATCTTTTGGGTTTTTGAATATAAAAAAATCTTGTTTTGTATGTTAAGAATGGTTTATGTCTCATTTTAAGCAGTTTGCAGTTTCATACTTGTGGAATCACTGAACTAATTTTTACACTTAATATGGAGTAGTTGTATTTACTTGTATTACCAATGCATATGACTTCGTTTTTTGACGTGCATAGTGTAGAAAAATCGTGTAAAACTATGCAATCACAATGTTTTCTTAACTTTTATTGTTAAATGCTATATTAGAATTTTTGAAGTTCAGATACAATTATATTTTGTATTTTTTGAAAGGTGTTCAGAGACAAATATAAATTAAGTTCACCGACAACATATTTGAGAAAAAGCATAATTTATAGTTAGTAAGTAATCTTCACTATTCAGACTATATTTTCAACATGCTAACAGATGTGTCATACCATGAACTTTGGTTAGGACTTCACATTTGATGAATTGGAAGAAGTTCAACATTATTATCCTCATGGTTACCATGGAGTGGACAAAGAGGGAAGACCTATTTATATTGAAAGACTTGGTAAAGTTGATCCAAATAAGCTTATGAGTGTTACCACAGTGGACCGGTATTTGAAATATCACATTCAGGAGTTTGAGAAGGCTTTTCTTGAGAAGTTTCCTGCATGTACCATTGCAGCCAAGAGACATATTGATTCTACAACTACAATATTGGATGTGCATGACGTGGTACGGTCTTAGCCTAAGATGACCTTATTTTGCATTGTGGCATTTCTTTTTTTCTTTTTTTCTTTTTTTTTGTGCTGGCCCTATTTGGTAGTTTCTTCTTATGAATTAGTTCATGTGCAGAATTGGATGAGTTTCGGTAAAGTTGCACGTGATCTTGTTATGCACATGCAGAAAATTGGCGGAGACTACTATCCTGAGGTATGTTTAGTTTGTTACGAGAAATTTGAATTTTTATACATATAGTCCATGTTAACCAACCAACTACTCCAAAAGACCAATCTGTTGGAGAAGGGGAAAACTATAAATATAAGGGGGTCTGGGGCCTAATTGGGGTATGACTCACCCGAGAGTGGAGGAAAATATACACTCAACACTCCCCCTCACTCATAAGGGTGGAAAGATTCGAACCTGTAACCTATACAAACCAACGCTCTAATACCATGCTAACCAACCAATTGGTTTTGAGTCCCACATCGGACGCTCATTGCCTTTCTCTCTCCTTATAAGCTCCTAGACCTCTCTATTCATTGCCAATTGGTTTTGAGTTGGACCCCCAAATTTATCATGGTATTAGAACAGGCCTTTCTCTCCCCTACATCACCCAATTCATATCTCCACGTGCTTTGGCCCAGTCCAGCCCACACGTGCGAGGGCTGTTGAGTTTAGTCCCACATTGGACACTCATTGCCTTGTCTCTCTCCTTATAAGCTCTTGGGCCTCTCCACTCATTGCCAATTGGTTTTGAGTTGGACCCCCAAATTTATCATGGTATCAGAGCAGGCCTTTCTCTCCTCCATGTCACCAAATTCATATCTCCATGTGTTTTGGCCCAGTTCGGTCCACACGTGCAGGGGCATGTTGAGTTTAGTTTCATATCGGACACTCATTGCTTTGTCTCTCTCCTTATAAGCTCTTGGGCCTCTCCACTCATTGCCAATTGGTTTTGAGTTGGACCCCCAAATTTATCAGTCCAATGATCTTTTACTAATGAATAATGCTAATGCTGAAGTGACCCCAAGATTGTACCTCATATCTCACTTTCCTAACATGGAAGTGTGTAGGAACCATAAATGCTTTTCGTCGAGATACAATGAAAAACATCTATGGTTCCTTCCACATCGGGAAAGTGAGATATGAGGTACAATCTTGAGGTCACTTCAGCACAACTCTTTACTAATATCAACTCCTTTTCTGCAGACTTTACATCAGATGTTCATTGTTAATGCTGGTAATGGTTTCAAATTGCTATGGAACACAATAAAAGGTTTTCTTGATCCAAAGACTGCCTCAAAGATACATGTAAGGGGAATGGGCATATATAGTACTTGTGCTTTCAAAGATACATGTAAATGAAACCTTTTAAGGTCTTATGGAACTAAAAAAATCTTCTTCTGATTTTCACAGGTTGTAGGGAATAAATATCAGAATAAGCTGCTGGAAATTATAGATTCAAGGTCCAATTTGTGCTTTGCATAATGTTTCAATATCATGGATTTTTGTCCTATGGGAAGAAGTTGTGGAAATCTTGCACCAAAACTAATTTTATCTTATTTTTTCTCAATAGTCAATTGCCAGATTTTCTTGGTGGCTCTTGTACATGTTCAAATGAAGGATGTCTAAGATCTGAAAAGGGACCGTGGAGTGATCCAGAAATAATGAAAGTATGATCCATTTTATATTCATTTGTGATGATGCTTAAACATTTCAACTGAGGCCTGAACTATTCTTAGGTTTATTCCGGCTGAAAAATACTTTATCGCATTCGTGACCCTCTCTTCGCAGCTGGTTACCGGAGAGGCAAAATATATGAGGGAAACAGCTAGTGTTTCTGAAGAGGATGGGAACATCAATTTTCAAGTTAAATTACGCTTTCCTAAGGTGAGTTGTAGATCAAATCATGGAGTTTTATGCACTTGTTAGTTGTTAGGTGATTTTGTAGCCATTTGTTATGTTTAGTTTTTTACTTTCCTTGGTTATTGCAGGTTGTAAGTAGTGAAACATCTTCTACTGAGTCAGGTTCAGATGTTGAAGACTTTGACTCTTCAACTAAGCCAAGGACTTCCGGCTTCACTCAATTAACTCCACTCCATGAAGAAGTGAGTTTTCTGGCATTCACTTTCTCCAAACTAGTAGTGTTGTTATTCAAATTTTCTTGAAGAATATGGATATCTATCTTCATGTTAATTTCTGGGTTTTCTTTAAATGTATTACCATAATCATCATCGTCATTTTTAATATTTTTTAATTCGTTTTTGTGTTCTATTGATTGGGTTGAAGTACTTGCCAAAAAAAGTAAAGCTTTCTCTCACATCTAGATTGTCATGGGTATGGAATCTAGATTGCTATTCAAAGTAAGCTTTTTCTCATAGATAAGAGTTAGTATCTACTTGAATAGGAAATCTAGTTGAAAGGTTTAGTTTTGATTCATCACCATCACCATTGTTTGCTCCATGTCCCAGATATCGGGGACAACTAAATGAATCCTATTTCTCCATCCAACTATTTCAAAGTTTAGTTTCACTTTGTTAAATTTATTCTTGTGAGAGGGAGTAACTGCTAGATCTGCGGTCCATTAGTAGGCCCACCAGCACTTGCATGCGTTGGTTATGCTCCTCAACTAAGATCAACACTCCCTCAGTGCCTAGATCTCAAATGATTTTCATGATTTCATGGTATTGCCATGGTTTTGGTTACAGTCAAGTTCCTAGGCGAGCTATTTGGGCAAGTGCAGGCATGCAACACCCAACAAGATAACAACAATAAAGTAGAGATATTCTACCTGATGACTTTTAGACATAGTCCTATGTGGGCCAGTGTAGGGCTGCATTTATATGCCTTAGTAGGTTCGCCAAGTCTGGATTTTGAGGCTCAATGATACAGGAAAACATTAGCCTCATCCCAGGGTTGAGACTCTCCATTAGAAGTTTGAGATGCTAACTGCTAAGGTTTGGAAGAAAAATATATCTATTTAAAAATACATTAATCCTTAGAAAGCAAGAACTTGTCTCTAAGAAAATTGTGTTTTTTTTTCTTTTATCTCAAGCATCTGTTGGATGAAAAACCTCAGCCATGGGTTAAGGCTAGAAAAATCCAATGATAAATAAGTCACTCTAGGAATTAACTTTTTGTTGAGTGTTGTGTTATCCGCCTCTGCTCCCAGGTGTTACGTGCTCACATATCGTGCCCTATTTCAACCCATGACCCTCTTATATTCATAGTTGTTTCTTCCCTATCAGATCGGTCTTTTGGGGTAAATGGTTGTCAACATGATATCAAAGCGCTAGGTTTGTATAGGTCATGGACTATCTGATCAAGAATAACCATTAGTTCCTCTAATATTGAGTCGACTCACCTGAATCAACTTGTTATTGCCGAAAGCCAAGTCATAATTATAAAGTGACTAGGGATCCATTTGCCTAGACTTTGACACTATCCCAATTTGGCTTTGAATCAACTTTTGTTCTGACTCATCCTTGTTTCAACCCTAACTCAATCTTAACTTGAAAATTTTGTTTATGGTTTTGACCCGTTGACTTGGGTCCAAATCATCAAGATCATCCTTGGTAGCTTGGCATTGGCACTGGACTATCTGATCAAGATTAAGTTTTAACTTCATGATTACAAGTCAAGTGTGCCACCTCTCAGTAAAAACCTTGTGTTTATGTTTTAAGTTATATATATATACTAGAGTTTGCCCGTCCTTATCAGCACAACATCCTTTTTAGGGTTGATGAGGATAGAAGAGGAAAGGCAATACAGTTGGAGGGGGTATTATTGGAAAAGGAAGGGGGGGGGGGGGGGGGGGAGGGGAAGACAATATTGTTGGAGGGGTATTATTGTAAAATGAAGAGAAGAGGAAAGATGATATATAAAATCGAAGGGACAACTTGTGATGTGACGCTTGTTATTTCCTGTGGCTCGCACTTGAGAGCCTTCAATTAGTGTCTTTGTTGGATTGTGTTGTGAGTTGAGCTCATTGAATAAATGTTTACTGTTAAAATTGTTGGATAAATATGTATAACTGGATTTTATTTGCGTAATAAAATGCATAAATGGTGGCAGACAGGTTTTCTTTATCGATCCAGAAAAAAGTGATAGGTTAAACACTCAATTTCATCATGAAATACGCAGATGTGCTGCGTTTTGCTAAATTGGTCAAATAATAGTTCCAAAATATCTCTGGATAAATAGAGTTGGAACTTGGAACTATGAATAGTTTGACATTTTTTCTAAACATTCATGATGTTGTTTCATTGATTGAAAGAACTGTTGTGTCATCCTTACCTTGTTGTATTACATTTAGTATCTGGCTCATGAGGTGGCATGTGAAAACTAAAATTGTAGGCACAACTTTTTTTTGTTTCTGCTAAGCAAGCAACTGATTAGTGGTTAATAGAGTTGAAGATGGGTTCAATGGGATTTGAACCTAGGTCATGGATCAACTCTTCTCAAGCCTTTACCTCTTAGCTAATTGGAACCTTCAAGTTGTAGGCAAAACTTAGTTGTCCTTGGATGGTGGGTGCATTTGTCAGTGTCATTTTGCATGTATGTGAATTATTCCTGCATAACGACGTGCAAAATATTTGCTAAAAAATAGAAAAAAATTCAACTTGTTCTTGTTTTATGCTATAGCTTTCTCAGGAAATCTTGGTGGACTGTGGAACCTCTTGCAGCATGGTTGAACCAGCTGGTGTTGCCACAAGAGCTGAAGATGTTGATTCTACAGGTATGTGATCACCTGGCATTTAGTCAAGCTTTTTTTTGCCTTCATGATAAGATTCTCACTTTGCGGAATTATGAAGCCATGCCATATAAATTTATAAGAACGACAAATAGATCCTCAAATTTACTCATGGAATAGTGTTTAGGTGTTGCACTAGTCAAGCCATAGACTTGGTTCAATTTGATCAATGTGGATATCATGTCTTTATTAAAACTGTGTGTGTGTGTGTGTGGGTGGGGGGGTTGATGCACAGTGCTTTGCCATGTCTTTACCCTCGTAGAAAGGGGATGAGTGGAACCCATAGGTCACAATAGAGGCTGAACTCCCACAAGTTTTGCAACTTACTTCTCTGTGTTTTTAATCTCTTAATTTGGGTGAGTTTGAAATTTGGTGAGTCTTATTTTACCGTTATAAAATTATTTGGAATCATTAGCTCGTTATGGATGAAACTAGAAAGTTGTGCACATAACAAGAAATTATTCTTTCCTCTTAAGATGGATTTGTTAGCAAGTTTAGAACATAGGTCCTCCTAACTCACCTCAATTGTATGTTTTTATGGAAATTTGAAAATTTCACTGACTGACATTCACAGATGTTTCTCGTCAACAATATTTACCCTAGTCAAAAGAGGAGACACCATTAAATTGAAAATGTTACATATGTTGCTAATTCTATCTATTAACTAGGTGTTGGATAAAAAAACTAAATAAATTATCAACCACATGTCGGCTCACCTGATGGATCCCCTGTCACTTAGGTGTATTGACTACCACTTCTGTTCACCGATGAAAGAAAATATTAGAGAGGATATTGTTTTGGCCCTTGTATACAGAAGAATAATACACCGTGTATAAATTATTCCCCTATATTTTACACTCAAGAGATCTTCACTATGAAATTTTGCATCCTTGTACATATTTATAGGTCAGATATGAATATATGTGACAAGAGAATTGTATCAAAGCATAAATTAAATGTTACTCAACATCACCCTATTCAGAAAAAAATAATATGTTGAAAAACATTTTCAACAAAATAAATAATTTGCTGGTCCAAAGAAGGATAAATTTTTCATAACTGCACATTTACGACAAGTGGCAGTGTAGATTCCCTTTGCAAATTGATCATGTATCTCCCCAAAGACATGGACTAGCAAGTAACATATGTGTAAGTAAAACATATACAGATTTACAATTCTAACTATTTCATTCTAGGAAAATTACAAAGAAGAGAATACTGCTTCAACTGGAGAGCTGATGGCCTTGGAATTGTTTCTCCTTGAAAGAATTTTATGACAGACCAAATTGCATTACACTTTCATCCATCTTATTGGGACTAATGGGTTTAAGAAAACGTTTTTTTCTTTTGAGCAATCATAGTAAATTATGGGGACTTGGAACATCTTCGGATTATGAATTGGCAAAGCTTTCCGATCTAGGGTAATGGAGCCAACCCAAAATAGTTGAGATATGGCTTTCTGTACTGATTGATCTCGACGTTTGTCTAAGATTTTCCCCAAAGCAGTCTTTCAAGCTTAGACTCAAATCTATTTTGAACCAGACATATTGCCAGATAAATTATCATTTTTTCTTGGATATTCAATGGAAATGATTCTCACATTCCTTATGAGTTCAAAATGTTTGCTTCTTGTGCAAAGCCTTATCACACGTATCTAAGATTTTGACTTTTGTAACAGATGGTCCAATTGATACCGTTATCCAAAGAAGGCAGCCGAGGAAGCTTATTCCTCACTTAACAAAATTATTTGCTCTCTTTGCACATCAAATATTGGCGGTTTTACTTCTTGTTCTTCGTGGGTTGGGGAGAATGGCCACAGTGCATCATGTGGAACAACCGGTGGAAACTCAACGCAATCGAAATTTGGCAGATACAAGTTCTCAAAACCAACTTGTTTCAGAGGCTGCAGAGGACCTCGTCAATCCATGTTTGGAGAGGCTGCAGAGATTAGATGCACTGGTTGCTGAACTGACCAGTAAGCCCATGAGAATTCCTCCAGAGAAAGACAACATGCTTCTTGAGTCATTGAGTCGTATTAAATCCATGGAATACGACTTACGGAAAACAAAGGAAGTATGGCATTTCCCCCGTTTTCAATTAGTTTGTTTTACGATTTACACATTGGTCAGAGATATCAATAATTGCTGTTAATTTGTTCTTTCAGAACTTAAATCTGATTTACTTTTGTAGGCACTGCAGGCAACGACATCAAAACAAGTTGAGCTAGCAGAGTCACTGGAGAACTTAAAAGAAGCCAGCTTAAGTGTAAGTTTAAATGTAGTCGAATGAAACAAAAGAAGAAAAAAAAATTTGCCTTAATGCAGTTGAAAACACCTAACTAGTGTGAGATAGAGGCAATTCTGGATATTGGGATTGTTTTTGTTATGGGCTTTAGCAGACTGATAGGAAACTAACCAATACATCAAAAGCACCTGGACGTTAATGGTGTGGAAAGTTTAAACCTTTACTTCTTTGGGGTTGTAACACACAACCATGCTTTCGAGGTCCCCCAGGTCTCCCCTTTTGAGAGAGGAACTCAAGATTTGGTGGTTCTGCTTCCATTTAATAGGAGCCTAACCAATAGATGTGTTAATGTGTGGAAAGTTAGACCACTCCCTCTTTGGGGTTGTAAATTTGTTTATTTATTTTTCTTGTTGTCCTTTGAGGTTTACAGAACCATAATTCCAATAATACACTTGTACATTGCAGAGGAGAAACTCTTGCTGGTTAAGAGAATGCAACTGTCATAACCTAAGAAGTTGAACATACGCTTTGGAAGCCGATGACCGCTGCCAGGCTTCAACTATTATATAGATCAGAGACCTGAGAACAATTTTCTTTTATTTTTCCTTGCAAGCCCATAAGGTTCTAACCATTCTACATGCCATTATCACTTTTTTTTCCATTCTGTTTGTAAAGCTAAATAGATCTCTCACCCTGAAGTGTATCTTTTTCTATCTTTCTGTTTTTTTTTTCTTTTTTCTTTTTTTTTTTTTTTTTTTCTTTTGATCCCTTTTGTTATTAGGTTTCCAACTGAGAGGAGGCTACATGGCATTGCAATTTAATGCGCACACCGTACCTGAGACTACAGTGAATGCAATTCTTTCAAAAAAAGGTTATAAAATCATTCGACAACAAACTTCCGTGTTGTGTATACTTGATTTCACTTCTCTTTATTAAGTTATATGTGTGTGTTCCCGTGTCAATTTCAAATGGCAGCCATGCCTACAAAAATGAAAGACTACTATCTCAATTAGATGGTGATGCTCGTCTAACCAAATTAAGAAAACAATACTAAATCCTAAATGATGCACCGGTGATTGCAAATCATCATCTGCAAAGCCTTACCCAAAGATTTTGCGATCAGTAAAATGAATGTTGTTTCACCATTCGATTCTATCCAAATTCATGTATTTTGTCATTGAAAGTGCATTCATATCTGCTTTCACTATCCTAATCAATGTTCAACCTTCAACTTGTACATTCCTTATAATTGGTGCTATAATCAGCATTCGTTGAGCGTGCTAATACAAACCATTCAAACAATTCTCTTCAGAGCTGCTTCGATATTTTTCAAATAGGATAATTTCTAATTGTATCTTTCCTAGTCTTGGATTCAACTTGGAAATGCATCGAGACATGACGGAAGCTCCAACCAAGTTATGTTGTTGTATTAGATTTTTTTTAAGAAAGTAAAAAAAATAAATATTATTCTTAATTTTTCTTTTTGAATATTTACTGATTGAATATATATTTATTGGACTCAACTGAGTTGTCTTGACCCAATTAGCAATGGAGTTTAGTCAAGTCCAATTTTATACCATACGTTTCAAGGATCTAACATGTGAAACATAGGGTGCGGTAACAACTTGCAGTGTTTTAGTTAACTTGGAAGGTGTTTCTTGAGCTACGCATGATAATGTAAAATAACATTGATAATGCGAGTATGAAACAACAAATTAATGGGAAATAATAAAGTAGACGATTGTTTCGGAAAAATAAATGCATTCTTAAGGGAAGAAATTATCAAATTAAGTTTTTATCTTAGGAAAAGAATGGAACTATGTTCACAGGAACATGGTAAAAAAGAAAATGTTTACATGTTATTTTACAGTGTTTTTAACTGAGGGTGTATGTGACTGCACATGAAGAATAGGGTGAAAAATCATTTTTCACGTGTTTAATTGGTTTTGCCATTGGAAATGGTGTCCCAATCTCAAATCAATACCCTCGTCGTCCCCACCACCACCATCACATTTGACCGTCATATACATATATAGGGAAGCATTCAAGGGACATATGTAAAAAACAATCATTTTTCAAAATATGGGTTAGAAGTTTCAGATTGAACTGATTTTTTGTGTGGACCGTTGATATTTTACCAATAATTTGTAAACCACTTATGATGGATTTAGAAATTTCAGATTTGAAGGCCCTAAAGTAATCAGACATTGTTTCAAATATTTTTCAAAATAGGGGTTAGAAGTTTCAGAATGAGCTGATTTTTGATGAGGATGATTTCTTCACCGTATAGATTATTCTAAAACTTCTAACCCTAGCTTAAAAGTTGAAGAATCGTGAACCGTCTGATTTTTGTAAATCACATTTGATGGGGTTAGAAGTTTCGAAATGGGCTGATTTTTTGTGAGGATGATCTCCTCGTCGTACAAATTGTCCTCACAAAAAATCAGTCCATTCTGAAACTTCTAACCCATACATTGAAAAAATGTTCGGCACAATGTTTGGCTCACTTTAGGGCCTCCCAATGACACCCATGTGTATATATACATATAGATTAATGCTGGAGTAACCTTAGTGGGGGACACACGGGGACATCTTGATGTGGTGGTGCGCACATGTTCATAGATGGGTTTTACTCGTATCTTGGAGAAAATGCATCTACGGGTATGCACATGCACCATGTTAAGATGTCTCCCGCTGAGGTCACTCTAGCACGACTATGTATATATATATGAGTCCCGGTAACTTGGACCAAGGGATCAGACGGTTTCCTGGACCACACCAATGAAAATGTGTTACGTGGATAATTGAGTTAACTTGAGGTAGAACCAGATTTCAGTTAATTACGGAATAGATAGGATTTGATTCATAATTTTTTCTATAAGTAATTCACGTTACATTATTCTTAGTGTGTGCCACGTCAAGTCTAATGAGGGTAATATTGTAAATTGTGGATTATGTTTAATACACAAGGGACGTGTGATCCATGGATCCTGAATTTCATGAGAAAAAATATAAGTGTTTGACTAAGTTAGTAAGGATTTCCCCTTTACTTAGGGTCCCTGGCTTATCTTGTGGCATCCAAACCCATGATCCAATGCTTCCAGTTGTAGAGGAAAATATTCTATGAACTTTGAAAATTAAAATTCAATATTCAAAGTTAAATATTAAAATTATTTTTCACTGTTGAATTTTAATTTGTAAGTTGGGAGTTAAGTGAAAGTTTGGTAGTTATCCATTTTCAAAACCGTGGATGAAGCTCAAAAGAGATTTTTATTGAATTTTTTTTTTTTTGATAAAAGTTTTTTAATGAAATTTAGAGGGCTACATGTCGGATTGCTGATGTGGTAATCCATTTGAGCAAATAGATCATTTGTAAGGTATAAAATCTTACTATGTTAGTAAGAAATGTGTTTGCAAAATATAATATATTACCTTTTGTATTTCGGTGTGTTTCGCATAGTTTAAATTTTAGGAACACTTTCCTTACTAAATAAGATTTCAAATCTTAGTGACGGTCGTTTAGCTCAAATGGGTTATCAAATTGGAAATTCAACACCACAGCCCTTTAGATTTCATGAAATAGCTTAAGTCCAAAATAATAATAATTAAGAAATTACTTTTTGTGAATGGCTACTAACTCCTAAAATTTAAATTTAATTGTTGAAAAGTAACTTCTTTTTTTTTAATTATTTTTTAAGCTCATAGATTTTTAACTTCTACATCCCCATTGCATTTGATCATGTTTTTGGATTCTACAAGGTGATCTCAACGAAATTCATAAGATTTAAAATCTTACTAAATTAGTAAGCCTAGACTTACACTTCGATTCTCACTTGGGAAGTACCCAAAAACAACCTCTTTCTCTCTCCCTATTTTTTAGGAATTAGTTACAATGAGGTAGAATGATAACATGGTTAATTCCCACAATTTATCTTGTTAACCATGATTAACCTTAAGTTAATTAAAGCCACATGTCACGTAGACAACATTATAGACAACGTTCTAAACACGTGTTTTGTCTTATGTGGGCAAAAAAATTCGGAATGGACTGATTTTTTGTGAGGATAAGCTTTATGGTGAGGGGATCACCCTTGCAAAAAAATCAGCCCATTCTGAAATTGTAGCCCCAGTTTATAAGTTAAATAATCGTGGATTGTTAATTTTAACCGTAAGTTTGTAACCACTTTTCATAAGTTAAAAGTTTTAGAATCAGTTAAGTTTTTGTGAGGATGATCTACTCATCGTATAGATCATCCTCACAAAAAATCAGCCCATTCCAAAAAAAATTTGTCATATATGACAAGATGTTGCTTACGAAAATATATATATATATATATGGGAAATGTTCAGCAACAAACATTTTGACAAACATTTTGGCAAAACATTTTTCAAAATATGGGTTAGAGGTTTTGGAATGAGCTGATTTTTGGTGAGGATGATCTCTACAGTGAGGAGATCATCATCACCAAAAATCAGCCCATTCCAAAACTTCTAACCCATCAAAAATGATTTACAAAAAATGGACGGTCCACGATTTTTCAACTTGTAAACATGGGGCTAGAAGTTTTGGAATGAGCTGATTTTTGGTGAGGATGATCTCCTCACCGTAGAGATCATCCTCACCAAAAATCAGCCCATTCCAAAACCTCTAACCCATGTTTTGAAAAATGTTTTGCCAAAATGTTTGCCAAAATGTTTGTTGCTGAAAGGGACCCTATATATATATATATATATATATATATATATATATATATATATATATATATATATATATATATCTCATGGGGACGTTAGTATTGTCAATTATACCCTTCCTTATTTTGTCTTTTAATGAAAAATATAATTGGTCTTTTAAATAATAAGTACACTTATTATGTCATTAATAAATACATTTATTATGTTGGCATTGATTGTCAAAGCATTTACTACAATAAAGACTTTTAATTCAAAATACTTAAATGCTCATAGCATCTATTAAGTAAACAAGCATTTATTGTACAAAAGACTAACATGTATTTTTTCACTAAAAGACGAAATGAGAAGGCGTATTATTGGAGACGTTAGTATTGTCCAATACTTTTTTTTTCAAATAATACTCTTTTTCATTTTGTCTTTTAGTGAAAATACAAAAGCAACTTAATCTTTTACACAATAAATATATTTTTATATCATTAATAAATGCATTTATTATGTTTGTATTGATTGTCAAAACATTTACTATATAAAAAAAAAGATATTTAATTCAAAATACTTAAATGTTCATAATATTTATTAGGTAAACAAGCATTTATTACGTAAAAGACCATTACACCTTGTCATTTTTTACTAAAAGACAAAATAACGAGGGGTTTAATTAGAAAAAAAAAAAGTGTTGGACAATGTTAACGTCCTCATGAAGTATTGAACGTTAACATTCCCTTATATATATATAATGGCATTCAGAGACCTTAAAGAGAGAAAAAACATTCTTTCAATGTATAGGTTAGAAGTTTCGGAATGGATTGATTTTTGTGAGGATTATCTCCTTAATGTAGAGATCATCCTCACAAAAAATCATTCCATTCCGAAACTTTTAACCCCATTAAAAGTGATCTATAAAAAGTGAACGATCCATGATTTTTCAACTCATAAACTAGGGTTAGAAGTTTCGGAATGAACTGATTTTTGGTGAGGATGGTCTCTTCACCATAAAGATCATTCTCACAAAAAATCATCCCATTCCAAAACTTCTAACCCCTATTTTGAAAAATGTTTGGCACAATATATATGAGAAGCGTTCGAAAGCTCTAAGAAAGCCAAACATTTTTCAAAATAAGAGTTAAAAGTTTCAAAACGGGTTGATTTTTTGTGAAGAGATCAACCTCGCCAAAAATTAGCTCATTCTAAAACTTGTAACCCTAGTTTACAAGTTGAAAAATCGTGGACCGTCCAATTTTTGTAAACCACTTTTGGTGGGGTTAGAAGTTTCAGAAGGGATTGATTTTTTGTGAGGGTGATCTCCTCATCATAGATATCATCTTCACAAAAAATCATCTCATTCTGAAAATTCTAACCTGTACATTGCAAAAATGTTTGGCACTATTTAGGGCCTTCGAAAAAAGACACATGATCCCAACCCTTTTAAATGCAAAATTTAATGGTTGAGATTTATCCTTGGGATAAGTATATCTGAGATTTGTGTTAGCAAGATAACTAAATGTGGTATTGTTTTACTCTAGGAAAAGATGAGAGATGGATCTTTTGCCAATAGGAGGATACAGAGTAAAGGTCATGTGCAATCATGTTCTGTACCCACTGCCAAATCGAATTCTCATTGTGTAATGAGAAAGGGGATATTGCATTTCTTGGAAAAACATGGTGAATTTGGGGATCATGGGGAGCTCTTCCTCTACGATTTTTCAAAATTCTTAACTCGACATGCATACACTTGGTATAACCACCTTTTTATAACATCAATTCAATTTTGTCAACAATCAGTGGACCTCTTCCACAAGAAGTTCTTCTATATCCACGAGTAGACGACATTTTCTGAATATGTATGTCATTCTCTTAGTTGGTCATGGATTATCATAAATAGATAACAAAAGTCTGATTTGTTAAAAATATATATATATATATATATATATCCCGTTCAGCAACAAACATTTTGGCAAAACATTTTTCAAAACATGGGTTAAAGGTTTTGGAATGGGCTGATTTTTGGTGAGGATGATCTCTACGGTGAGAAGATCATCCTCACCAAAAATCAGCCCATTCCAAAACTTCTAGCCCCAGTTTACAAGTTGAAAAATCGTGGACCGTCCATTTTTTGTAAACCATTTTTGATGGGGTTAGAAATTTTGGAATGGGCTGATTTTTGGTGATGATGATCTCCTCACCGTAGAGATCATCCTCACCAAAAATCAGCCCATTCCAAAACCTCTAACCCATGTTTTGAAAAATGTTTTGCCAAAATGTTTGTTGCTGGACATTTCCCATATATATATATATATATAGGGTCCCGTTCAGCACCCTAAGCTTTACCACACACTTTAACAAACGTGTTTTGTCTTACATGGGTTAGAAGTTTTGGAATGGACTGATTTTTGGTGAGGATGATCTCTATGGTGAGGAGATCATCCTCACCAAAAATCAGCTCATTCCAAAACTTCTAACCCCATCAAAAATGATTTACAAAAAATGGACGGTCCATGATTTTTCAACTTGTAAACATGGGGCTAAACATTTCGGAATGGGCTGATTTTTGGGGAGGATGATCTTCTAATCATAGAGATCATCCTCACCAAAAATCAGCCCATTCCAAAACTTCTAACCCATGTAGGACAAAAAACGTTTGTTAAAGTGTGTGGTAAAACTTAGGGTGCTGAATATTTCCCATATATATATATATATATATCATCAACATGACACCATCCTAGTGGACACATTTAGAAGATCTCCCCATCCCAATTTTTGTGTGATGCAAGAATTAGGATGCTACCAAGATAATGGCTACATCAAGTGATCCATGTTGTGTCACCTTTGAAGCTCCCCAACATTTATTTATGGCAAACATCGACCATTTCTAACTTGAACTTATTGAAGGAGAGTACCTGGCCATTTTCACCTATATATAATTGTTTGAGAAATTGGAGGAGATTCAAATTTGATTCAAACAAGCTTTGTGGTGATAATTGTCGGTATTTTGGTAAAAAAAATTATTGAAATTGAAGTATTTAAAATCCAAAGCGAATTGATGGCTAATTGGGGCATTCTTGTTACAACTTACAACATAACAATGGCAATTTGTTATATATTAACAAAAGGTTATTATGATACTTTTATCAAAAAACAATGTATTTTTTTGAAAATATAAGGTAAATATATATTTTTTATCAATTAAGGTAAATTTATATTAAAATCATACAAAAAATTTAAACAATATGGTTTATCTAATTGTGTAAATATTTTGAAATTGCATTTGACTAACAAACTTGTATCCATCACAAAAAACACCAAAAAGAAATTATATTTAAATAAAAACATTCAATTACAAATATTGTCGGGAATCTGAAAGCGCCCTCGATCCGCGGGGTGCGCAGATCCGCTTTTGACCATTGAGGTTTGGGAGTCGCCACCTAGTTGTTAAGGTCTAGGAACCAAACTGACTCTAAAAAAGGCAAACTAATTTACGAAAGAGAAAAAGAGTCCGGGGATCACGTTACGGGGTTGGAAGGTGTTAGGCACCAACCCCGCCCGGCCAAAGCCGGTCTCTACTAACTTCCCAAATAAATCACATTGCTAAAAACCTAGATAATAAAAAAATAAAAAAAAAAATTATACCTTTTCGATAGCAAGGATTTTGCTCCCTCAGATCTGACAAAAATAGCTCCTTGTACCGTACTCCCTTGCTTTGTTCTGCCTCCGGATTTGATTTCGGATCTCCGAGATCAAGGTATCTCCTTGTTTTTGGATCTGAACTCTTCAAGTTTGTTGCGGATTTGAGGGTGTTTTTAGAGGGCTTTTAAGTGTTTTCTAGGCTAAAATTGAAGGAGGGATGTTAGGTAAGGAGTTGGGGCTCCAAAATTAGGATTTATGGGAGGCTAAGGG
This sequence comes from Akebia trifoliata, assembly GCF_017979445.1. Taxonomy (NCBI): domain Eukaryota; kingdom Viridiplantae; phylum Streptophyta; class Magnoliopsida; order Ranunculales; family Lardizabalaceae; genus Akebia; species Akebia trifoliata. The sequence goes on along the minus strand of NC_141382.1, from coordinate 37,824,883 downwards.
GGCTTTTAGAACTACTTCTCTTAGGATTTTTTATTTGATACGAAAATAGGGTGTGAGCACCTCTATTTATAGATTTTTTTAGGGTTTGATTTTAATAGAGTTAGTATTTAATTAGAGTTCTTTTAATTAGAGTTGTGTTTTAGTTAGACTTGTTTTAGGTAGAATTGTATTTTAATTAGAATTATTTAGGTAGAATTATTTTTTAGTTAGAACTCTATTAGATAGAGTTATTATTTAATTAGAATTCTATTATGACTTTTACTTTTGGTCTTATTTGATTGACTTTTAATATTTTGACTTTAGTCATAATTGATTGACTTTTAATATTTTGACTTTAGTCTTGCTTAATTGACTTTAATTTTGACTTTACTCTCACTTGATTGACTTTAATACCTTGACCTTAGTCTTGCTTGATTGACTTAAATTTTTGGAGAATCCCCCTCTAAAATATCTTTAATTCTTTGGATCCCCAAATGGAGGGGTCCTTAAAGAAATATCTCACGAACCCTCAACAATTTTACTTGAAAGCCCGATTGATCGATTTTTTAGTTTTAATTTTTAAATTAATTTCATTAATGTTTCACTTTAATTATTTAATGTTTTATTTATTAATTTCAGAATTTTTAATTATGAAAATTGTGAAATTACCGTTTTACCCCCGGAGAGAACTTTTCACGTTTCAAGTCGATTTTTAATGTTCTAGGATGTTTTAGAATCGATTTTTAGTAAGGAATTCAATGGAAATATTAGTTTTTGTTATTTATGAAATTTTTTGTATGAAATGGTTGTGAACTTAATGAGGGGCATTTTCGTAATTTTGTCAAATTCTGTTAAAATTGGTGAAATGATTTATTTGGTTTCGATTTGTTGTTTTATGTGTTTGAGAGAGTTTTCCTAAGCGTAACGTAGGCTCTAGGGTTGTTTTGAGGTTAGGGGTATTTTGGTAATTTAGTCAATTTTTAGTGATTTTTATCGTGAAGCTTCTTTTTGTCTGAAAAATGATGATTTCTAAGTATCTAGAGTCGTATTTTCCTAGCGTAGCGTGGTTTTTAAGGTTTTGTCAATTCGAGATACCTCATCCGGATTTCTGAAACACATCTGGTAACAAAATAAAGCAATGGAATACACATCCATCATTGGGAATCATTGCGATCGGGTTGACGATTTGATTAATCAGGCGAGTGCAAAAATGGGGTGTCTACAGAATCTCTCATAGAAAGTTTTGTTAAAAACTAACATATGGATTGTAAGTGATGACATTCTATAAAATTATACTTTCTAGGCAAAAGTCATCATCAATAGATATGGTTGTTGTAGCTATGCGATTTTCGAGTTCGAAATATCGACACTATGTAGTTTGGAGTCGCCACCATTCCTATTAGGAAATGAGTGTTAATGGCCACCCGAAAATTAGTTTTAGAAATTTGATTTTTTTTAGTATGATGACTCTCTTACAGATAAAAGCAAGGTCTACTTAGAGTCTAGGTAAGGGAGAGTGGGGAAGTGATGCAGACCCAAAATTTATACTTAATAGCAACCCACAAAAAGTTGTAGAATAAGTAATAATTAAGAGAAGCTAAGAAAAAATTGGTTTCACGTTTGGAAACCTTACCCACAAAGGTTCAAAGGATTAAATTCTTTATAAGGGATTCGATTAGAGAGTGGGGAAGTGAAGTAGCCCCAAAATTTATACTCAATAGCATCCCACAAAAAGATGTAGAATAAGTAATAATTAAGAGAAGCTAGGAAGAAATTGGTTCCACGTTTGGAAACCTTGCCCACAAAAGTACAAAGGATTAAATCCTTTATATATAAAGCTGTTGTAACTTTATTGCTTAAAAAATTTGCTACTTACAAGGACCCATACGACCTCTTTTTATACTACTAACAGTTAGATTCCCAATAAGAAAAAAATCCTATCTTTTCTTGAAACTAGACTCTTAGTAAAACAAAAGTCTACAAATTAGATAGAATTGAAAGACTCATGGACAGACTTGAAAAGTAAAACAAAATTTCTTCAATTTAAATAAGACTCCCTACTCTAACATGACTCCTAAAAAAATTAAAATATGGCTTCTGTTAGTAACCACATCATTCTCCCTCAGTTAACAAGAATTTGACCTCTTCGAATTTGTACATTGATAACCTTCTATCTCATCATTGTCACCATGATAAGTATATAGATCTGAGATATTGAACACTGGTGAAATTTCAAATTCTTCAGGAAATTCAATGTGATAAGCATTGTCATTAATTTTTTGAAGAATTTGCACAATCCAATCTTCTTGTATTTCAACTTGTTGGACATCCCCATTGGATACCTCTCTTTGCTCAAATAAGCTATGACCAAATCAATCTCTTGAAATATCTTTTGTCTTCGATGCATGTCTGTCGCTGCCTTATATTCTATATTTTTCTACTCTAATCTTTTTCGAACTTCATTATGAATTTCTTTGATGTTAGAAACAAGGGCCTCTGCATCTCCACTCACCACTTTGTAGTAGGTAATGGAACCAGATCAAGAACATTACTTGGTATCTGTCCATACACAATTTCAAAAGGTGATTTTCTCGTAGATCGATTAATCGAATTATTATAAGTAATTCGGCTTGGGATTCACGACTGGATCGCTCCCAGTCGGGACATAATATTCCTCAATAAAATCTTAGTTCCTAATTTTGTGGCTAATAGCTTATTACCATGCTTGCGAGACCATTAATCTAGTTCAAACTGACCGTTTGACGTAACCGTAAGCAATGGGTCTCTTTTCAATGTGTTAGAGCGTTTGACTACTACTAGATTGTTAGTGATCACTAACTAATCTCTTCGTCTAGCCCTATCAGGCGTGCATATGATTCCCAAAATAAACACTCTATTCATATACGACCACCTTTACAACACACGTTCACTGGTAAAGATAGAAGGGAATAGACCCAGATTCTAGTTGTAACTCCACTCTCATACGCGTCTCATACCACGTATGAGCTTGGTGGTCCCTACCATACATCCTAGGATAGTACACTACTCCGAATGATATGACGCACTATCCCTTCAAGCATTCACAAATTTTTTAACAGCTCACAAAATAGCTACGTATATATATCATTTTTATTTTAGAACAAAAGAGAAATTAACAATACAGGGTTGAGAATGGATATCCAGTTTCCTACCATGCAACTGTGACCTCTTGGCCTAAAATAAATAACAGTACTCGGGGCCTCTACGCCAACAAAAATTTAAATAAACATGCAACCATTCATTATTCTTGGATATCATTTCACCAACCAACACACAACTTACAATATAAAATACAGACATCACCCCTCAGTGTGATTCTAACATTTTACCGATTAACCTCTTTTTCATTCTGTCCTGTTTTCACTTCTCGATTTTTCAAATTAAATATTTCTTTTTCAAACTTTCAAATTCACTTTGATTATTCGATCAAAAAACTATCAATTTTTTGTTAAAATGGGGTCCCAATAAGTACGTGAAGGCAAACTACCAAAATTTAAAAAGTTGGAGGAAATTTGGCAAAGTGTTGAAACTCAATTTTTCAAAGTTCTCAAAATTGAAAACAGGTTTTTATACTTGAACATGAGAATTGACATCATGTAATTTTTATTTCATAATTCACAAAAACGCAAAAGATATTTGTTTTTGAAAATCAAACGAAAACGTTAAAATTTATATTTTGTTCTTGAAACCAAAAATCAGATTTTTATCCTTTGAGTTTTGGATTTTAAAACCATTTCCATTGTTCTGAAATGGGGGATAAAATCTTAATTTCATTAAAGAACTTAAATTAAATGAAAAGTAAATAAGACATTTAATTAAATATTTTTAATGAAATAAAAGGTTGGAATGTATGTACACATGAAGGGGAGTGACTGCTCACAGTGGCTTGTCCACAATGGCACCGTGACTGTTCACGGTGGAACCGTCAGAACACTAAAACTCGCAAAATTTTTCATTTTTTTGTTGTTTCTTCGAGTTTTTCACTTGTTTTCCATTCTACTAACCCACCCACGGATCCAATATTTAAATCATGATAAAATACATCAAATACATTAGTTTTAGCATGAATTTGAACAATTAAAACGATATTCTATAATTTTAAAATATACAACAAGTTTTCAAAATCTACGGTTATCAATAAGAATCGAGAGTCCCTTACTTTTGTGGTTGTTGGACAAGATAAGCTAGATTGGAAATCAAAGGTCAACGGTCCGAAACTTCGAATTTGATTAAACTTGAGTGCCAAACGAATCGGGTTGATTGAGAAACCCTCGATAGAGGTGTTCTTCCTCCTCTTACGACGATAGACAACCCTTATTCTAAATGGGTAAGTCTCTAAGTGGGTAGAATCAAAACTCCTTTGCTAATTTTTGGTGAGAACCCAAGAGAACGTAAAGGAGATGAAGGTTGGATGGGGTGAGAACGTGGAGCTCAACAACGTCAACGACTGTGCCTTCTTCGTCGAGGTTCAACTCGGACTTGATTGCGAGGGATCTTGTCGAAAATGGGTTGAAACCCTTCATTTAGAAAAAAGAGCTAGTTCTTTATGAGTTAGAAAGAGGCAAATGAAATAAATGAAAGGTTTGGTTCTTTTATAACAAAAGTTGGAGGGTATTTTTGGTATTTTCCTTTAGTTTCTATTTTCGATGGTAACCTGACCATTCGGGCTCGGAAAATGACAAATAAGTATTTCATTTCAAATAATTTTTCGTTGCGGAACCAATGGTACCGTCAAATTTTTATGATTCTCGCTCTAATGAAAATTTACTATTTTTGGTCCCATTCAACATGAAATTCGAGAATTTTATAACTTTTTTATCCAAACTCAAATTCGAACCTGCTTACAGGCTAAAATATATATATCAACCTCTTTAAATCTAATGGCAGAGTCGATTTTCATTAAAAATGATTGGACTAATATCCGAGTGTTTTACTCTAAATTCCTCTTTCAAAATTTTTCTCAAAATATCACTATTTGATTTCCTCAAAATTTGAACCTGCTTACAGGCTAAAGTATATATATCAACCTCTTTAAATATAATGGCAGAGTCGATTTTCATTAAAAATGATTGGACTAATATCCGAGTGTTTTACTCTAAATTCCTCTTTCAAAATTTTCCTCAAAATATCACTATTTGATTTCTTCGAGATATGAGTTAAAAACTCAGGGTATTGCGCACTCTATGAACCTTATAATTGAAGAATGTCTGAAGAAATCGAAGTGATCAACACAAAAATTGAGGCAGATCTGATGTAGATTTTTTAATCAGGCTCGATGGCTTTGAAGATCTCGACGACACCGTCCTTTTTTCTTTTGCAATAAATGACGATTTGGACTCGAAGTAAATGAAATCTGAGGTTGAAGAGTCGAAACCCCCGTATCTCATCCAATTGATTTTTGATAAAAATACAGAGAAAGAGAAGAGAAAAATAAGAAAAATGGGCAGGATTTATAGAGTTCGACATTGAAGGACATTTTTTCTTTCTTTGCCGAACATCTACGGCAACCTGTTCACGACGAATCTTGAATTGAAAGTTGATTGAAATCAATGATTTAAAATTTTTTATCTTGCTGATTTTTAAACGATTTTAGATATAATGAATAATAATTTTCATTTAAAAATTTTCTATATAAGTTGGCGGGACGAAATCGATACTTTCGACGTTGTTCGTTTGATGATAACTTGACTATGTGGACTTTAAACTGATGAATAAATACTCTATTTTCTATAATTTTTTATTGCAGACCTAATGGTAAGATTGAATTTTAAAAATTCTTACTCTAGCAAAAATTTATTTTTTTAGTCTGTCCGATCGAAAAATCGATGATTTTACAACTTTTCTATTCGGACTCGTATTTGAGCATGCTTATAAGCTAAAGTATATTTTTCAACCATTTTGAATCCAATGGTAATGTCAAATTTTATTAAAAATGACTAGAAAAAAATCGTAAAATTTTACCCTAAGTCCCACTTTCAGAATCTTTTCAAAATTTCACTATTTATTTTTTCTCGAGATACGAATAAAAAATTCAAGGTATTACAGATGATCTCCTCATTGTAGAGATCATCCTCATTAAAAATCAGCTCATTTTGAAATTTTTAACCCATATAAGACAAAATAATTCGGTTATGGTGTGAGTTGTCTTATTAATTTGTGGGGTGCTTATATAATTATCCATGGGACATAAAAGGTAATATCTTTTTAAGTATAAGGGCATACTTATCCGTGCCGTAAAAGACCGGTGCTTACTGCTTCAGCGAAAAATTAAGTGACCCAACTTCATTTAATTTTTTTTCACTTATTTTTTAGTCGTAAATGCTAAAAATTTGGAGTAAACAAACATACTAATTTGATCAAAAGTGTTGAATTATTTTTTTTTCGGCATTAAGTACTGATAATAAGCGCAAATAATCCCTTAGTGTCATGCTCTTCTACCAAAATCTAAGCTTATTCAATCACTTTCATCATCTTGTAATTCTTGGGTATGTTAGGATGTACTTTTGTGTCTGACCCTGTGTCAAGAATCCATACTAATAAGTTACACATTTTTTTTTCAAAGATTTTAAGTGTTCTAAATGTTTATCTCTTAAATACTATGTTTATTTTTTCAACTACATAGTAAAAAAGGCATCCTATTTGTGTTATTAGATTATTTTTTGGTAATTTGATAAAATATTTTTGTTCAGACGATGATCTATATTTTGCTACTACATATGATTAAGAATGATTGGGTCATTTTCATTTTTTGTTGAATATAGATAGAAGTTTTATTCAAAGTTAACTCTTCTTTTAAAAAAAATTATGGCATTACCTCAAGATGTATGAAATAAGATGACAAATGGTTTGTATGGATAAAATAACAGTAATTGTATGAGATTTTTTAGATCTTCCATTCCTTGAGATTTGTATTGTACTTAATGTTTTACTCTTGATGTCTTCTTTAATGAGCCTCTTTGTTTCTGATCATTTTCTTTATTTGTCTTCACCTGAAAAAACAACGGTGTGGTACTGATCAAAGAGCCTCAGACGTACAAGTTAATACTTGATAAAAGCACAAAGTAGGAGAAAATTGGAACTAGATAATTATTGTGTGGTTTATACATTGGGGCTTGAGTGAGAAGTCTTCATATTTATAAAGTATGTTTATTCAATATAGAGCATTAAACTCAGTTGTTACAACTCCCCATGTTGCCTTGCATTTTTATCTTTAAGGAACCATGATGCATAGATGATCTTAAAGACCCACTTCCCATGGTTCTTGTAACTTACATGAGAATTGATCTTTATTACGTAACTGCTCAAACTCGGTGACTACTAAATTCCTTGAGTTAACTCAATAAAACTATGCTTCCGTCACTCACGTTATACCTTGACTATTAAATTCATAGTAGTAACACATCCTCTTTGTATCACTACTCGGGTAGTCTTTCTTGTGATGGTGATTGAATTGGTAATAACACCTTATGTGATGCATCGTTACTTAGGTAGCTTTATATATTTTTCTTAGCATGTCACTCTTCACGTGATCAATTGATAATAATCCTAAGAAATGATTAGTAAGAGATTACTATGTTTTTCATGATAAGAGAATGAGGGTGTTTGCAAACCTATATGATGGAGATAAAAGGGTTTTGAAACTCAAAGGGTCGAGCCCTATGTATCGAAGTAGGGGAGAAGACAATTTCCCTAAGAGGGCTGAACTACCTATCGAGGGGATAGGTTGGTTTGACTGTCTTGTAGTGGTTGAACCAACTATTAAGGGGTAAGTTGGTTCAATTGCATCATGATAGTCGAACAACCCACTATGAGTTGGTTATTTATTTTTATTTTTTTGGACTAGGTTGAACTAGTTCAGATCGGGTTAAACTGGTTCAGATTATATCGATTTGTTTCTTTTTTTTAATCCCAATAAACAAAATATTTTTTGATTAGTTTTTATTCCTATAGTAATGAAACAAATATCAGTTAAGCTTATTCATATTAGCATTCTCGTATAACCAATGATCAAAAGGTTAGGTAGAAAACATGGACGACTAACTTAACATATCATTTTAACTATCAAGGGATGATGAGTACCTATTACACATTTTTTCATGCCATTAGTTTGATCAATTAAGCATTTTTCAGAATGTGTTACATGACCATCAAATTCATCGATAACTTGAAACAAAAAATTGTACTATATTCTTTTAGTTGACCCGAAAAATTAATTTTTTTTTTTTATCAATTTCTTATTTCATTATGCTACTCTAATTTACGTGTGTAAAATTTGTGGATATGAAAAATAAGTTACAACATAATACTTCATTATTAATTTTAAAAGAAGTAAAATAATTATATGGTATTATGATAACGATTGTTATTTTGTATTTTGCTATTGATTAAATCATGTACTAGGTTTGGATGGGGTGTTGAATACTATGAAAAGTGAAATTAGAATAGTTTATGCTCAATGTTCTTGCATTATTTTGTATGCGAAAATTAAATTAGTTTATTAATATTTTTATTATTTTGAGACTTTAACACTCATTTATACACCCAAAAAATAAGTCCAATATAAGGATTTTTCTTTTACAGGAAGGAGGGTTACAACTCTTCTGTTTAATTGCGTCAATAGCTTCTACAATTTTTTTTTAAATGATCTTATTTGTTGAATAAATTATATTCAAAATCTATTAAACGAGCTCTTATTTATACTTAAAAATATTTTTTCTTCTATTAATAAGTTTAGGTGGGTACAACTCAAATTCATACCCATAATGACAATATCTACCTATTTCTTATTAGATGTCCTTATTTTTAAATAAATTATCTTAAAAATATTATAATATTACATTTAAAATAAACGTGCAAAGGATATTTAGATCATTCAATTAAGGATCGAAATCCAATAAATCATGAAAACCATGAAATTTCAACTATTACAACACAAAATCAAACAATTAGGATTTATCTAAGGACACGTGATATATCATTGTGATACGTATTCCATCTCAATAGTTAGATTTCAAATTTTGATGGTTAAGATTTTTCGTGTTTTTCATGCATTAATGAATATCAACCCTTCATCTTAGTACATGTATCTTTATGAAAAGATGTTAAGTCATTTAATTAAGAATCAGAATTCAATGAATCATGAAAAATATGAAATTTCAACTATTTAAACATAAAATCAAAAGGTTAAGATTTATCTAAGAACATGTAATGCTTCTTCGTAATACACGTTCTATTCCAATAGTTGAATTTCATTTTTCAATGATCAAGACTTTTTGTACTTTTCATAGATCACTAAATATCAATCTTTCATCTTAATATTTGTATATTTATGAAAAGTTGTTAGATCATTTAATTAAGATTTGAAATTCAATGAACCATGAAAAATATGAAATCTCAACTGCTACAACAAATAAAATCAAACGGTTATGATTTATCTAGGGACACGTGATGCATCCTCGTGATACACATTCTATCCCAATAGTTGGAGTTAGTGTATATTTATGAAAATCTGTTACTTTTTATCATATTTGAGCACGTGTAATTCTACTCTCGAAGAAATTTCTTTTTTTGTCATTATTTTCTTTTATAAATCTCTTATTTTCTTTCTTCAACGATGAAAACGAAGAGCAAACAACAGATCAGGTATTGAGTAAAAAACTCAAAAGCAATCGCAACGAAATTGAATCTTCTTTTTCAAAGTTTGTAAGTCTTCCATCTTAATCTTTGTGCATTAATATATAATTTTTCATTGATTTGTATAAATGTTTATACAATACTGATCATTAGAATACAGATCTAACTTTTTGATGTCATATATTGTATTAGTTTATTTCTCAATTATATTTCAAGATGTTATGACTCGTAGATTAAGTTTTAGTCGTATGTAAAATTTTATGTGGATTGGAGTCACAATAGTTTAATTTTGATAATTTAGGTATAATATTGTGGGTTTGAGAAAAAATATTAAAGATATTTCTTTGTATTTTCAAATTAATAATGCATCCCCTTGATCATATTCTTTTACAAAAGACTAATAAAAAATTATTGAAATACCCTTGTCTTTAACGTATAGTCAAAATCCTTAATTTTTTTTTTTTTTTTAAATTCGTCGTTTTCAGTTTCTTTAATAATCTTCATATTAAACACAGTTATTGATTGATGACCTTTGATTTTTCCCAAAAATTTTAATTATCACTAAAAAAAAAAAAACCACGTTATCTTCAATCCATTGTTTATTTTGACGAAGTAATATACAATTACATTATTTTTATTTTCTTCTCAATGTCTTAGTGACAAGATAATAGAGAAATTTAGTATAAACCAAATTATTTGTAGTATTAAACCTATTTTCAAAATACAAGGTAGATATATATAGGAGAATCAAGGGTTTGGGATAAGAAGTTGAAGATGAGGGTGTTTTGGTTATTTCCTATTAGTCTCACACACAAAAATATGGAGGGGTTGGTATCTAAATTTTGTTTAGATTTTATATTTTTAGTAAAAGAGATTTCACTATATTTTCTTTCTTAATTTTAATGAGAATTTTAAATATTCAACTCTTACTTACATAAAAGATTATTTATTTTATAAGTTAAGGGAGTTGAAATTCTTCTTCTTTTTTTCGCATTAGTAGTCTTGAATTTTTCTTTCTAAAATACCATTATCTTTTAAATTTATATTTTAAATTCTTAACTATAATAAATGAGCTTTCTTTCATAATTAATTCAACGTCTCATTTTTACGAGAAGGGTACCTCAACAATTATGTTTCCTTGCACCAATTTTTTTTTTTAGTTTGACGAGCCACATGTACCATCAGATCTATCACATGTATAACAGTTAAATAACCATCTTTTTCGTGGAGGGGCATGTAGAGATTTGAAATCATGACTTGGAGAGCAAATCCAATCAGTCTTGTCATTCCTTGCACTAATTACTTATAGCCATTTCTTTAAAAAATCACATATAATTATTATAAAAAATTTAATGGAATAAATATTTAATTAAATAAATATTTTATAGATATTTAATATTTTAATTAATATTTTTTTAAATGATTAATATTGTAGATCTGAGATTTTCGAATCCGAAGATCTTTCCTACTTGGGTTTGGAGTTGTCACCATTTCTTTTAGAAAATGGTGTGAATGATCACCCGATAAGTACTTTTCGTATGCATAGGGAGAAGGTCTAAGGCTTTTGTTTCAAATATTTTGTGATGTATGCATTAGTATAAGGATTTTAGAAATATTTTATTTTGAAAAAAATTTCAACCTCTACCCTTTCAACCGAATCAAAGCCTAATCTATCAGAGGACGATAAGGTTTTTTTTTTTTTTTTTATCCTATCTTAAAACTAAAAGAAAAATAAAATAAAAAAGAAAGTGAGAGTTGAAGGGAAAAATTTGAAGAGGAAATAAAGGGGGGAAGATTTTTCTTTCTCTTTATCCATACCCTACCTTGTTCTTCTTCTTCTTTAATATTTCTTATTGATTTCTAATTGATGAGCCTTAATTTTAGTTTTGATGTATTATAAGTATTAAACTTTTAGTAGTTGGTGGATGTGAATATGAAGATTGTAAAAAAGAAAGAAGAGTTAAGGGAGTTGCGAGAGAATTGAGGGAGTTGAGACTTAATAAAGAAATTCAAGTCTTAGAAAAATTATATTGAGAAATAGGGGTTTTATAAGATTTTAAAAGTAAATTTTAGGGGTAAATGGGATGAAAGGGTGAAAAGAGGTAGACTGATGTAAGATTTATAAGAGAGGATGTGTGCAAATTGAAGGTGATGGAAAGGTATATGTGGAAGAAGTGTAAGTGAGTTGTTTATGATCCAAATGAGTTGGATCTTTCAATATATTTGGGTTGAGTGTTAGGTGAGTTGAATGAAGAGGATTTTGATTAAAATAATGGGGGTGTAAAGGAGTGGTTGTATATTTTTTTGGGATGGTGAAAGATGTGATGACATGTATCCATTTGTGATGATCCTGAGTTATTGTGGTGATTGATTGTGATTATTGGGTTGAGACTTGGGTTTGGAATAGTGGTTGGATTTTGAGTCTAATGGGTTTGGTGGTGGGTTGTATGTGTATAGGGTTGGGTTTTAAGTCTAATAGACTTGGGTGGTGGGTTGAATATGTATTTGGGTTAAGATTTGATTGAGTTGCATTTGATTAGGGTTGGATTCAGGGGTGTGTGATGATGGTTTAGGAGAGGGTGAGTTTCTATCCTATGGGTCAAGCAAAGGAGGTCCTAAACTATTTATTGGAAAGATAAGTGATTTTTTGAAGGATTTGGACCTTAAGGCCCATTCCAATTTTTGTGGACTTTTGCACTTTGCATGGAGTGCCCGTCTAAATTCGGGTGTCTACAAATATAATTTTCTTGTTTCTTTATCTTAATTTTTTATATCGATAATTATCACAACTAAGATTTAAAAAAATTTATCATGAAATAAATCAAAGTTTAAAGTATATTTTCATAAATGTATAATAATTATACGATTTTTTCATTATGATCATTATAATGATAAAATTATGTAATATATATATGAACTCATTGAATAATAATTAAAAGCATTTAGTATAATGTGTTTCAGCATTTGAATTAAAATGTAAAATCAATTTTGAAATTTAAAATTAAAATTAAAATTTATAATATGAAGTTAAATTTAAAACAAACACTAGAAATAATATGAAATATCAATCTCTAATTAAAACTTAATTAAAATAATTATATTAGCTAGCACTATAACATTTTGTGTTCCATAAAATTGATAATTATAAATGATAAAATAACTTATGATGTATTTGACATTGATTTAAAAAAGAATGGAGTGATTCCCAAAATTACAATTATAGTTTTTCACATTTTTTATATTATATTTGTTTTAATACATAGACTAGATTTTGGTGATTATTTGAAAAAATATGAGAAATTAGGATAATTTTTTTTTTTTTTACTTTTATGATTTTAATTTGTTCATTGAAAATATTTTCTAGAATATAGTGAATGCAATTCTTTCAAAAAAAAAAAAAATTACAAAATCATTCGACAAAATTTTGTGTAATACATACTTGATTTCACTTTTCTTTATTTAGTTTGATGTGTCTGTTCTTGTAACAATTTTAAAATGATAGTCATATCTACAAAAAATAAAAGATTACTAATTCAAGTAGATGACAATGTTAGTCTAATCAAATTAAGAAAATAATTCGAAATTCTAAATAATACAATGGTGGTTGCAAATCATATTTAAAGTCTTACCCAAGGATTATGGGATGGGTTAAACGGAGATTGTTCACCATTTTATTCTATCTAGATTTGTGTATTTTGTTATTAAAAGTTTATTCTTATCTGCTTTCATCATCCAATTCACATTCCTTTAGACATTCTTCTCTCTTAAAATATTCAACTTGTATATTCCTTGTAACTATGTCTATACTCTTCACTAAACGTGCCAATACAAATTATTTTAATCAATTTTCTCTTTAGAGTTGTTTCGATATTTTCTTAAATAGGATAATTTCTAACTGTATCGTTTCTAATTTTCAAGTCAACTTTGAAATGTATCGAGACTTTACGAAAACTTGATCGAATTATGTTATTGTATTAGATGTTTTTTTTTTTAAGAAAATAAAAAATAAAAATTTGTTCAATTAATTTTAAAATATCAGAAAATATTTTTTTGAATATTTAGTAATTGAATATATATATACAACTCAACTAAGTCGATTTACAAGTTACCAAATTGTCTTGACCTATTCGAGAATAGTCAAGTTCAATTTTAAAACATAAGTTTTAACAATCAATAATCTACCATGTCAAACATAGGATAACATGATAACAAAATATATGCTTGGATTATAGAAGATTAAATTTTTTTCTTTTTTTTTTTACTTTTTTTCGGTAAAATATGTTTGGAGTAGTAAGCAGACTTTCTATTTTCTTTGTCTTGTATAAAGTCTGTACTTCTTCGATTATTCTTTTCTTTTTGTAATTCTTAGATTTCTTAGGTCGGTTAAGATATTTTTTTGTATGTAATTACGATATTAGGAATTCATTATAATAAGTTAAATCTTTTTTTTCTTTTCAGAGGTCTTAAGTGTTTCAAATGTGTAATATCTTGAATACTGTGTTTATTTTCCAACTACATACTATAAGGGTCTCTTATTTGTATTACTAGATTAATCATTTTATGAAATATTTTTGTTCACACATTGATCTATATCATTACCTCTGGATGCATGAAATAAGATGACAAATTATTTGTATTAATAAAAATAATAGTAATAAGACAAATATTTGTTAAACTTATTAATATGAGCATTTTCATATAACTATAGTCAAAATCTTAGGTAAAATACAGAGATTGACTTAGTGAATCCTTTTAAATATCAAGAGATGATAAGTATATGCTACACATTTCATCAATTGAAAATGACACTTTGCTTTAGAAAAATAGCTTGTAAACCTTATCTTATATGGAAAAAAATTATAATTGGAGAATGGATTGTGAGTTTAATTTTTTCTATATGATTGTAATTATAAAGTTTGTAAGTATTTTCATATCATTATTGAAATGATTAGAATTATTAGGAGAAAACATGTGTGCTAGACCTTACTATTGTATATACTAGAAAATGACATTTAATTTTTAGACTTTAACTCTCATTCATACAGTATAAAAATGACTTCAATATGAGGAGTTGAAGGAGGGAGGTATAACTCTTTTTTCTAAATTGTATCAATAGTTTTTACAATGTTTTTCTTAAATTATCTTTATTTGATATCTAATTATATTTAAAATCCCTTAAATCTATTGAATGCTTAGTTACATCTAAAAATACTTGTATTTTTAAGAAATTTAGATAGATACAACTCAAATTCATATCCACACAAACAATATTTGCCTATTTCTTGCTAGACGCCCTTATTTAAAAATAAATGTGCTAAGGACATTTAGGTCATTTAATTAAGGACCATGATTCAATAAATTATGAAATCTCAATTATTACAATACAAAAAAAAAATGCTCAAGATTTGTTTAGGGGCACATTATGTATCCTCGTGATACACATTTTATCTCAATAGTTAGATTTCGTGTTTCAATGGTCAAGATTTTTTGAGTTTTTAATGTCAAAATGAATATCAACCCTTCATCTTAATAAATGTATTTTTATGAAAAGTTGTTACTTCTTATCGTATTTGAGCACGTGTACACTTTATTCTATTTTCGAAGAACTTTCCTTTCTTGTCATTATTTCTTTTTATAAATCTTTTTTTTTCTTTGACGATGAAAACGAAGTGCAAACAATAGAACAAACATTTTGAGTAAAAAACTCAAAAGCAATCGCAACGAAATTGAATCTTCTTTTTTAACAAGTCTGTAAGTCTTCCATCTTAATCTTTATGTGTTTAATCTATAATTTTTCATGGATTTATATGAATGTTCACACAATACTGGTCGTTAGCAACACAGATCCAACTTTTTTGATATCATATATTATATTAATTTATTTCTCAATTATATTTCAAGATGTTAGGACTCATGGATTAGGTTTTAGCCATACACAAAATTTTACAAGGAATGGAGGCGTAATAATTCATATTTTTTTAATTTTTTCAACCTTTAGAGTAGAAACGTTTATTGATTGGTAACCTTTGATTTTCTTTTTCCAAAACTCTTGATTACCATAACAACAATAAAAAAAAATTGTTATCTTCAACTGCTTATTTTTTAACGAAATTATATACGATTAAGTTATTTTTATTTTCTTCTCAATGACTTAAAGGCGATAAAGTAAATAAATTTAGTATGAATTGGACTATTTATAATAATAATGACAAATATATTTGCAGAACACAAGGTTGATATATATATATACGGAGGGGGGAAGGGAGGGGGAATCAATGGTTTTGGGCAAGATGTTGAAAATGAGGGTATTTTGGTAGGATATGTAAATTTTTTTTAGGTTTTGTGTTTAATGAAGAAGATTTAACTATTTTTCCTTAGTTTAATGAGCACGTTAAATATTTAGCTCTCACTCACATAAAAGATAATTCATTTTAGAACCTAAGAGAGTTGTAAATATGCTTATTCTTTTCAGCATCAATAGCCTTTAATTTTTCTTTATGAAATATCCTTATATTTTAAATTCTAAATATAATAAATGAACTTTATGTCACAATTAATTCAACGTCTCACTTTTATGAGAAGGGGATACTTCAACTCTTATTCTTCCTTCTACCAATTACTCATAATCATTTCTTCATAAACTTATACATATAATTATTATAAAATATTAATGGAATAAATATTTGATAGATATTTAGTATTTTGATTAATGTTTTCTATTTTCAAAAAAATGATTAGTTCTATTGATTGTTATGCATAAGATTTTTCTCGTTTCTTTATCTCACTTTTTATATTGATAACTTTATAATTATGATTTTAAGAAATTAGTCTTAAAATAAGTCAAGGTTTAAAGTAGATCGTCAACGTGTTTCAACCAAAGTTTGGAATAAAATATAAAATCGATTTTGAAAGATAAAATTAAAATTTAGAATATGAAATCAAAAAACTAAAAATAATATGAAATAACACCCTTTATTTTAAATTTGATTAAAATAATTATGTTAGCCTCAAGATAAGGTACGATTGTTGGGAAGGGGACATGATCAAGAGAACCTGCTGGATCTGGACTGGGATAATGACACCCATTCCAACCAAATTATGGAGCAAACAAAAATCCTGACTACACTATATTGTAAATAAGCCATAATATTTATGTGTTTCATAGAAATGATTATTACAAACATTGAAATTAGCTTATAATAGCCTGACATTAATTTTTTAAAAATGGAGCAATCCCAAAAATTACAATTATTACATTTGCCATTTTCTCTATGTTATTTTTATTTTAAAATATGGAGTAGGTTTTGATGGGTATATGAACAATATGAGAAATTGGGATAAAATAGTTTTGGTTTTATGTTTTTAGGTGGTTCTTTGAAATTATTTTTTGATTTTATTGCATAATTTTTTTATATTCATTTTATGGATAACATGCACATGAACTTAATTGCTGATTTTTTTAAAGGACTTCTCCTCCTCACAACGATTATTCAAATGAAAACTCCATATGCTTATTAAAAATAGACTAAATCTTGAAACAATTTTGTATTGTTTGTTTTATAAAAGTTATAGGAATTTTACAACTAAATTTAGAATAATCTTCATGAATCATGATAGAGATATCTTTAGAAGGATCTTTTGAAAACATCTATTGACAAAATGCCTGAAATGCTACTTTAAAAGCTTTGAAAAAATCATATTCTTCATATTCATAGAACAAATGGCCTCTCCACATTAAGGTGAGTATTTGAGATACCCGTGTATTCTAAAATTGGTGACATGCCATTGACCTCCATTTTCTCTCATAGGCTAATGAAAAATGATCTAAAAATCTTTGATTTTTTTTATTTTAAAAACTCTTTTGCCTTTATGAGGTGATCTTCAATTTTTTCTACTCTATTCTTAACTTGCGGCTCATTCTTTCGAGCTCATGGATATACCCTTTGGAAGGCAATAATAACCATGTGATTGTTGCAAATATCGATTTATAGTAACTCACTTTAAAGCCTTCGAGTGTAGTTTCAAAGAGATTTTATTTTCCTTATTTTTCATATTGAACAACGAGTCAACATTCTTTTATTCATGTCAATTCAAGTACTTATCCATCCAAAAGAGGGGTTCTTACTTTATTTTCGACCCACACTAAACTAGAAATTCATATAGCTCGAGCTAGTGGGAAGACCCTTCTAAAGTCGGCGATAGTTTTGAGATCAATGCAAATGTTAATCTAGGGTAACTCCCTTCAAAATTCTCCAGTATAGTTCGAAAAGAACTTCATTTCATTTTTCTTTAAGTTGCTCTAAGTTGATGTCCTTCTATTGAAATCAATTGCACATGACTTGGGCTAAGAAAGATGTTAGAGAATCTATTGATTGAGTGGGGAAACCAAAAGATCTAAAATAAGCCAAAAGATCTCTCATCCTTTTGATTTCTTTTATCATTGTAAGAGAAAGGGGAACAAAAACTAGAAAAATGGATGACTATTTTCTTTAAACCTGCTCTTCTAGGTACAGAAGTTTGATGTTATACTATTCAAATGTTTGTAGAATACTTTTTGCCCTTACTAACCTTGTAATATGATGACCATTTATTAGATTTAATATAGATAATTTTTTATTTGAGCATTGTTAGGGGATGATTCCTAGTCATTAGTTATTATTATTATTTATTTATTTATTTTAGATAATTTGAATGTGTTCCATTGGTTTATGGGCCAAAGGAGTGTGCCATGGTGCATTTTCAAGTATACAACATAAAATTTGTCATGTAAATCGAAAAAATAAATAAAAGAAATTGATGGCTTGAGTTACATGTCAGGTTCTACTGACTTTACATCATTGTTCTATGTGTGATGATCGCATCAAACAATTCTCATGGGGTTTATGTTGGAGTCAGGCATAGGGGGGGCCATGTTGACCTGAATTATGGGAGAAAGTTTAGGCCTTTTTGGAGACAAGTAACCATCAGTACTATGAAATCTAGTGTGGGCTCCACTATTCAAAAATATATAAGCAGTTGGTGTAAAGGATCAATATGACTATATGCTCTCTCTCTCTCTCTCTCTCTCTCTCTCTCACTTTCTGTCTCTCTCTCTCTCTATAGAATGTCTATGGTCAGATTCTTAGGTTGCTCTTACAAAAAAAATTATAGTAAAATTTTGTTAAAGTATTTAATTATTCTAATTGATTAAAATTATTGTTAAATTTTGTTCAATGTTTGATAGATTAAAATCTCTAAAAAAATTATATATAACCCATCATTTTTATAAAAATGATACAAAACTTTAGGGGTAACTTTTTATTTTTATTTTTTATCAATCTGTGAGATGAGTAACTTGGTGATGGAAACCCAAGTCTCTACTCTATAGTATTATCATCCAACACTTTAATTGATATTTTAGGATAATTTGAGTTCTAAGTGGTTGATGATGTTTTATTTATTATATAGGTTGAAAATCTGAAATCTTAGATAAGAACTATATGCTAAGACTCATAAAAAACACAAAATACCCTATTGTGTAAATTATGAAATCCAAAAATTAGGATAAAATATATACTGATCTTATGATAAATCTTGATTGTTAGATTTTGTGTTTAAACGAGTTCTTTATTTAGTTTTTTTCACTTTTCTATATATGCCAACCTCTAAGAAAATCAAAAGATTTTACCAAAAATTCAAATACAAGGGCATTTTGGATAATTTAAGTTTGTCTCTTAGTAAAGGCCAAAGTCAGTTTTGCATTCAATAATTTTGCCAAAACAGTATATTTATTTTTAGTTTAGTTTAGTTTTGATGGAAAGATTATTTTTTAAAACAATATTTTTATTTATAATTTTAATATTTAATATTAAAAAAAAGCTGAAATTAAGGAAAAAGGACTAAACCGGTAGCCAGTATTTCTATGTTTTATTCCAAATGTAAATGCCGTATTAATTCCGTGAGCTACTGTTACGGCAGCACCTCTTCCACTACCTATTCTTATCCTTTAATGCGTTGTGTGACGGTTACCAGGAGTCAGTCAATCTGACACGTTTTTTTCCAAATCTCTCTTTCTCATCAAACCTTCTTTCCCAATAATAATAAAAAAAAGATTTTTTCCAAGATAAAAAGAGATCTCTTCTATGCCACCTTTCCTTCTAATATAAATCTCTTTAATAAAATAAAATAATTTTTAATAAATTTTTTTTTTTTTCTCTTCTTTCATCATTAACAGGAGAACAACATCAAAGTCTTTGTTCCATTTTCTTCTTATTTTTTTAAATAATATAAAAATAAAAATAAAAAAAAGTGTGTTTGTGAGAGAGAGAGAGAGAGAGGTTGGTATTTTTACAAAGTCATCATCTCATATCTTCTTCCTTCATTAAAGGCCTTCTTATATGGGTAAGTGGGAAGGTTTTGCTTTGTTTATTTTAAGTGCATTATTTCTGTAAAATCTTTTGTTGGGACATTGAAAAATATCATTTTATATACTTTTTAGACTTTATATTATTAAAGGGTTGTTCTTATTTTTCTTTAAAAAAGAATTATTTCGAGATTTTGAGGTGATGGGTGAGCAGAAGTCAGAGAGAGAAGGAAAAAAAATTTAAAAATCTCCTTTCTGATTCTACTCTTTTTCTCCATTTGAAGGAATGTCATGGACTTTTAAAATGATGGGTACCATTCAATATTCTTGAACAGTATTTTAATTGACGATGGGTACTGTTGAATATTTTTGAACAGTGTCCCATAGATGAGACAAATAGATTCATGGTTACTATTTGATATATATAGTGTCAGTGACATGATAGGTAAGAAGAGTAACATCAGCTAATTCATTAGCCCTGTATTAGAGAAAACTATCTGCCTATGGTCCTTAGGAGAGAAGACCCCTATGAACCTATAGTGCCCAAAGGGGTCATCTCTTCTCTTCTTTGCTTTAAAAGATATAGAGGGTTTGAGAGTTTCATGGATGTGCTAGCTGAATCATATGGTATTTTTATTTATATATATATATTCTTTTAATTTTAATTTTTTTTTTTTTTGGGATTTTTGGCTTCTATTTCTTGTTGTTTAAGATGTTACTACCCATTTCTCTTTTAATGTTATTTAAGGACCCATTTCGATTTTTTTCATGATTTAAGTGCTCTACATGTTATGATTTTTCATTTTTCTTTGGGATTTGGTATCATTTCTCCTGTTATTTGAGAATGCCCAAGTACCCACCTCTCCTTTTAATGATAGGTCTTCATCGTCATTTTCTTCTTTGTATGTTTGTTTTGATTTATTCTAGAACTTCTCCACATATGCTTGCTTGTATATAGATGTTATGATGCAGATATCTGTATGGGTTTCTCATTCTGTGACTTTGCATTTGGCAGAGAAGGGCTAAATAATAATGGGGAAAGATGATGATAGTGGTGGTGCTGCTACTGGAATGAAGGAAGCACCCCCAAAATACTATCCATACCCACCTCCTTTAGCTAAATATGAGGAGGTCTCAGCAAACAAAACCATATTTATGGCCACCTTGGAGAAGCTTCATGCTTCTATGAGCACAAAGTTCATGTAAGATCGATTCATTTTTAATCTTAGTTCAGTCTCCCTTCTTAACTTTGTGAAAAATTTCAATACTGAAATAAGACCCAGAATAACAAATGTTTAACATAGGTAGAATGCTTAGTTTACATGTTGAGGCCTCTTTATTTGATCACATTTGACCGTATTTACAATTTTTTTTTTCTTCTACTCACATGTATATTTAAATTTCTTCATAGAAATGAGTTACTTGTTGAGGACTGTTTGTTTGATCACATATTGTGAAAAGGGTGACAAAAGTGTGTGTGCATTTACATTTCTTTATAGAAATGTGTTCATGTTGAGGACACTGTTTGATCATGTATAGGTATTTTACTCTGATTTAGACATTGTTGTCCTTTTAATCACATGCAACCATTTAAATTTCTTCATAGAAATTAGTTACTTGCTCATATTATTGGTTGGGAGAGGTAGATTTATTTCATTCCAGTACTGAATTCCCCACCCAATCAACCCCATAGAAAGTGCATCAAACTGTAATGTTCAATAGTTAGCCAATCCTTCATTTAAAACATACCCTTTTAGGTAAAAACAAGTTTTAAAACACATGAAATTTTCAAAAAATTGGGAAGAACCTCTTAAACAGCCTCAACAGTTTATATTTTCAAGAAACTCTTACCAATACAACTCACATTTTTATTTGTATAAAGTTTAAGAACGTCCTTTATCTGTGATAGATCTTACCTAATTTGCGTGATTATATTTTTCAAAAAATAATAAAAAGATTTGGACATATTTGGGAGATCTTGAAGGGAAGTTTTTATAGTCCCAATTTTGTTCTTCTATTACCATGTAGTCCATTTTGCATCATGTGTGATACGTATGTGTATGCATTTGATTTGAGTGTTGATTAAACATATTAAACTCAAATTTGCCCACTTATCTATCACTTGATGTTTTCGTCTTATGGCGTTCTTTAAGACGAAAGTAATAGAGTTTACAAATTTTGGCAGCCAATGTTTGTCATAACCATTGAATAAAAAGAGTTTGGGAGGATGGAGGTGGAGTAGAGGCATAGAGGATATTGTAAAAAAAAAGAAGAATCCCGATGTGGTTCTCAACTTAACTTTAATGGGATGGTTGATTCCTTATATGGAGATAAATGTACTAAATAACCTCAATGCTCTTAAAATGTGTGTAACAAAGAAGGTTTTACTTAATGAGTATACTTTGGTAATTCAGATTGTTCCAACTAACTTGGTGTACTTCCAAATATTCAATTCACAACTGATATAATACCCAAAGAGCTTATGATACATGGTTAATTGATAATTCATCTAACATCAGTAGTTTGTTCCTTCTAGATGCTTTTTTATTCATGATCTGCCATGAATTTTCTTGAGAATCTATGGTTTATTTATGTAGTCATGTTTGCATGGTGTTGACTTTTCTTTTTCACCATTATTTTTTCATGGTGTTTTGACTTTGGGCATTTGATTATAGGATCCCCATTATTGGTGGAAAGGAATTAGACTTGCATCGGCTGTTTGTGGAGGTTACTTCTCGAGGTGGTATTGATCAGGTGAGATGATATAATTGACTAATTAGTAGTTTCACATTGTCTATTCTCATGATTAGTTTGACTTTGTGCATTCCCCCCTCATATTTAAGATGAATGGCATACGTAATTATTCCAAGATTGCTGTTGCTTTGAATTATATACGTATGTGACCATACTAGGTAGGATTTGAATCCATGCTATGCTCTAGACTGGGTAATTTTCATTTTTATTGCATTTTAATGCCTCTCATACACACACATACACACATTTATATATAGTGTGTGTGTGGGAGAACATCGCATTCGTTTGAATCTTTTCAAGTGTAAAGATAAATGTTCTTTTTGGTTTGCCTACGATGATTTCATGAAGTAGATTTCTTTTTTTTGCTCTTTTTTGTGTGCATGTATTTATTTACTTCTGACAGAATTAAATGGAGGAAACTCTATTTATTCAACCAACCCCAAATTTTTGGTATGAGGCTTTGATTATGTTACTTATGACCCTAAACTTGAAGGTTTATGCCCGTTGGGAGTACCTTTGACATTTTTCTACCCAAAAATGAGTGAAAAACGTGAGCATTTATATTATTCCCACAATTGATTTATTGTGAGATTCCTAATGGAGTAGAAGACTAATTGCTATTATTTCTTTTGGGTGTAGAAGAGTTTTGCCAAAACTAAAGCTTGATTTGTTTCAGGAGTTTTACCTTTTCATTCTATTAATAAGGTTGCCTGGGATTTGGATTACCAAATTTTGAAAAGGTAATCCAAATATTGAATGTGACCTTAGCTGTTGTTCCAGAACACCATTTTAGTATTAAAACCAGAACCATTGGAACTTCATTATATGGATTCACTATTTTGGTAATTGAACTCAATTTAATTTGATAGTCAAAACTGACGTGAAGATGTGTATACATACTTGTGCTGGTTCTAAACATGTGCGTGCTTGCACATTGCATATGGTAGGTTGTCTTGCATTGGTGGTCCCGAGCTTTGCATATAACAGGGTTGCATTAGTTTGACACCTAACATAATGATTTCAAAACTTAACGATGGATCTGAACTTGTTCACTTGAACTCATGTTTGGGTGTTCTAAGAATTGCAAACCCGGTTATGACCTTAAGTGACAAGGGTTGCTTAGGGAGTCCTCTCAAAATGATGCATCATAATGACATTCAATTGTGTTGGATAGTAGGCAAGGGTTCCTTCACTAGGTTGTACGAGTGTGGGTAAAGAAGTTAGTTATCTAGAAAATAGGATTCTTTTAGTTACTTGGAACTATTGGGCTTGTGTTGAAATTGTCATGCTAGTAAGTGAAAGATGTGTCAGTTAAACTAGGAGAACACAATTAAATTTATGCTTTCTTGGGATTAGAAGCGAATTCTGGGAGACTTTTAGAGGAGAAATGATATTTATACGAGGAGGTTTAAATGGGCATGCAATAAAAGATAATCGAGGACATGAAAAGGTTTATGGAGGATACAATTTTTGAGCAAGAAGCGATATTGGTTTTACAATTCCTAACCTTTTCATGCCATATTCTGATATTAACAAATGCTACTTGAAAGACGAGAGTCGACCTATTAACATCTGAACAAGTAGAAGTCAGATCAACTTTTTTCTTCTTGGAAAGAAAGGACATTTCTATGCAAAAACTATAAGGTCACCTTGATTGAGAGAGTGAGAATGATTCCTGTTCTCATGGCTTACTTATAAGATAAAAGTATTCATAGAATTGAAAGCAGCTTTACCTTAGGTGAAGATAAGAAAAACTTTATTTATCTATATAGAGGCTTGGAAGTTCATGGAAGAAATTGGCTGTGTTGGGTAACTAATTTGTTCAATAAGAATTTGGAAACTATTCACCACTTGGGCTGCATTCCAAAAATTTGATGTAAATGTAAAGAATCTTGTTTCTCTGTTCAATTTTGTCTAAAATCAAATGAACTGAAGGATTGTGATTCATGTTATGACTTATGAGATGGCTAAGTTTTTACATTGACTGCCTACCTTGACATAGCCCGTCTTTATCTAGGTCTAGGATTGGCAATACTTTATCCAAGACACAAGCAAATGTCTTAGAGAATGCTAGCTGGTTGGAGGGAAATTATACGATTATATGAATATGGTCAATGTGCCAAATTATTTCAGTTGTCTTATAAGATTAATGAGTCACACTATGAAATTGTGGAAGAGGCATAAAATTAAAAATAAAAAAATGCAGAGGGAGGTGTGCATTTAAAAAAATTAAGAATTTGGGATAAATAATACCAAAAGAGAATAGTTGCAGTGGAACATCAGTTAGAAAGATTGGCAAATGAGATTAGGTTCAATTATACATAAAGATGGGTAAATTGAAAAAGGATAAACTTATCTAGATATTTCTCAGGTACCCCTATTCGCAGATTACATCAGATATAAAGATGGGTAAATTGGTGAGATCAAACCCATAAAATTATGCTAGGTGGGTAAAGTTGAGGATTGTTTTTGAATGTTAAATGTGTCTTGTGTTTGACATGGTGTCCAAGATAGTTATTTCTTGGAAAATAGGGTGTCTTGTTTATGTATGGTATTTATTATTCATAATTGTTTCTAGTAGTATTACATTTAACACAATACATTTGTCAAGCTTCCAAACTATTTTTGACGATATCAAATTTCTATCATTTTACCAACTATTTTTAGAAATCAATGTTCATTTTGCTTGAAGTTTTCATATAAAATAAAATTTAAGCAAAATGTTATAATGCCCATTCATAAAATGTAATCATATCAATTTAAATTTGTTGACCTTTCAAAATATTTTGACTACTTAGTTGAGTCTCCTCACATTCTAATTTTAAATTTGGGATCTTGGTGGTCAGACATTTTCAAAGCCTTGGATGAAGTCGGAAAAAGTTATTTTTTTATTTTTTATTTTTTAAATATGGTCTACACCATGAAATCTAGAGAGTTGTGGTCTTGGATTACCAAAGTGGCAATCCATGTGGGCCCAATGACTCTTAGTAAGATGTTAAATCTTACTTAGTCAAGTGCTCAAGCTAGCCTAATTTAAAGTTCAAAGCATTTTGCACCAAAGTTTTTTGTATGAAATAAAATTTAATCAAAATGTTATAATGCTCATTCATAAAATGTAATCATATAAAATGGAAATTTGTTGACCTGTCAAAATATCTTGACTGCTGAGTTGAGTCATCTCACATTTTATTTTTAAATTTGGGATCTTAGTGGCCATACATTTTTGAAGCCTTGGATGAAGCTAGAAAAAGTTTTATTCATAATTTTTTAAAATTTGGTCTACGCCATGAAATCTAGGAAGCTGTGGTCTTGGATTGCCAACATAGCAGTCTTTGTGGGCCCAATGACCCTTAGTAAGATTTAAATCTTAGTAAGTCAGTCGTCCAAGCTAGCCTAACTTGAAGTTTAAAGCATCTGATGTATGAATTATGGCAAATTTTCCAAGTGTTATAAATTGACGGGAAAATTATTTACAAAAAAAAAAAACTATTTCAAAAACTATTTTTTAAAAAAAGTAACAATTTTTTCAAATCTGTCAAAACGAACCAAAATCGGCCCTTTAAGGGGTCGATTTGTTTTTTTTTTAAGTCAAAAATTTCGGTGCCCATTTTTTCTTTTTTTAACATTAAATTAATAAAAAAAAAAAAAGAGGACACAAGAAAGTCTCATACCTCTCTTCTAGCTTTGAAGCAAACAAATTGAAAGGAACAACCGAACAACTATGCAAGTTTTAGTCTTAATGTTGAGGGAAGAGATTCTGGTTCTTGAAGGTTCAAGAGCTTTCAAGGCAACTCATTAAACAAGGATTATGATATTGTATCTCAGGGAGTTGAACAAGTATCCAACTCAAGATTTCATTTGCACCACCTATGCCGCTCAACTGTTGTAGAAAACCTATTGCTTTTATCTAATGAGCGATTCAAAACTCAGAAGATGAGTTGGGAGGCCTTGAAGAAGTCAACTCTTTTTCTGTTCTGCGACTGTGAGAGAGGAAATGGTCTTCACCTCTTAAACCCTTCTCTTAGAATCTCAACTACAACCATGATTTCTCTGTAACAACTACCCACAATAAACCCTAACTCATCTTCTCTGCACACCTCCTCTCCTTCCATTTTCACTTCTCCAAAACCCTTCAACAGAAATCTTCTAAAAAATCCCAACTACAAAATCAAACCCTACTCCATTGTTTTAGTCCTCCAATGGAATTGGAAACCCCAATTAGCAGGAGACACCCCTTGTGTTGTCGTCATTACTTCTGGCAAAGGTGGTGTTGGCAAAACCACCACAACTGCCAATATGGGTCTCTCCCTCACCCCGCCTCGGCTTTCCGATTGTCGCCATTGATGCCGATGCAGGTCTTTTTTTTTTTTTTGATAAGTGTAATATATTAAATGAAGGAAAAAAGTACAAAGAGGCCGAGGAAGCCTCTAAGAGAGCAACAAGCTAAAAAGAAAACAAAACATCAAAAACTACATAAAGAATTCCATCTAAAAACGAAATCATCAAAAGTGATCCCCTTGAAATCGATGTTCTGTTTCGCCCAAAGATATAATAAGCCCAAGATCTCCAAGAATATGTCGTGAGAGCTTCTCATTCGATGCAGGTCTTCGAAACCTCGACCTCCTCCTTGGCCTTGAAAACCAAGTTAATTAGTTGTTGAGGTCCTTAATGGCAATTGTCGCCTCAACCAAGCATTAGTTCGTGACAAGCATTGGTCCAAATCAAGGACTTAGAAGTGATTTGGAGTACAAATCAAGGGTACCCCACTTGTGTTAAATAAGCCGCTGACCACATTGGCTGAGCTTGCATTTGAGCAGGCGAAATTTGTCTTTTTTTAAAAAAATCAACCCTTAAAGGGTCGATTTTGATTCGTTTTGACAAATTCAAAAAAATTGGTACTTTTTTTAAAATATTTTTTTAAATAGGTTTTTTTTGATAATTTTCCCTAAATTGATTGTTAATAATCATTAGTAAAAAAGAAATTGCAATTAATTCACTATCCATTCAATTCTTACTTATGTTTAGAACTTAAAGTTAATTGAACACATATTTAATGAAAAGTATAAAAATCGGTTGAAAAGGTTAGGGCCAAGTGGGTTAGCGTGGTCATTTAACTAGCCTAGCATTAAATCATATGTTTGATAATATAGATTAATAGCATTCTTATTTTCTAACCAAAGGAATTTTTTTGGAATAAGGTATAGATGATGTATTTGCATTCTTGCAGTGCGATGGTTTTGGATTTTACTTGTATTTTTCTTTCCTTACTAGCAAAATATTACTTAACATTTACTACATATTGTGGTTCTAACTATTGTAGTTGAAATCTTCTATGTAGCACATATAACATGTATCTTTTCTTTTTTCTATAGATATATGTGTATATAATAATTACATTTTACCGTTGTTATCCTTACTGTTAAATAAAATTAATTACATTTGTTAGTTTTTTATTATGTAACATTATTTAAATATTTAAATAAATTACTGAAAATACATATCTTAGGCTCTGCTTGGTATGCCTGTAAGTCACTTTAAATTTGTAAAGTTATTTTTTTGCTGTCTTTTCCACTGGTTTTTTGGACAACAAAGTTTTGCCCAATTTCTTAAGGGTTTCCTAGATGTGCAATAAAAAAAATATATATTGTGGTGATTTGCTGTCGAAAAAAGGGTACCTAGCACCAGCCTTTTCTTTTCATAGATTTACGGAAATACAACCTATTTTTTTTATCTCATACGTCAACTTTCATATTCTTATTATATCATTTGTCACAAATACAACCTATTTTGTTTGAGAATTTACCGAATTTATTTCTGGTTTATATACTACTGTGCTTTGCACAAGGAAGAGTTTGAAGATGGCTTCCATGCCAGCATTTCAATCCTCCACTACTTGGACCAGTTTACTTTTTTTTTAATCATGGCACAAGTTTGACATTTGGGTTCTAGTTGGCACAACTGTAGGCTTTTAGATAAATGCAAATAGTGGTATTGCCAACATGGTGTTGTTTTAGTGATAAACTGTGTTCCTTTTTGAAGTATTTCATTTCATGCCTTTGCCCTAAAAGCTTCGCATGCTCCGGGCATATCTTAATGTGTTGACACTCGGTGGATTCTCTTGATATATGTCATTTTAAAACCCTTTAATTGTGTTTTAGTCTTCTTTTTGGCCCTCTTTGTCTAGGGTTTTATTGTGTATTTGGTATACTAGACACTGTAGCTTCCGTTTTAAAAAATTCATAAATTTGGTTGTTCGAGGAAAGAGTTTTATGTTTTCAAGGGAGTAGTGAATAGAATATATGTATGTTTCATGATGTTCATAAAGGTTTGTCGTGGATATAAGATTTCTTGGTGTCTTATAGTTCTTTTTCACTTGTTTTTATGTAAGGATAATTAGTAATGATCAAAACTATAAGTCGAGGTTTTCTTTGGCTTTGAGACCCTAAACACAAGAAAGTTCTTATGCATGTATTATTATATATTACTTTAGTTTAATTTAAATAAAATAGTTCTTCTTACCATGAAAAGTAAAATATTGCCGTTCAAGAGAGAGGTACTCATGGGCTTAACCCATAGCTCAGTTGGTTTGACACTTGCAAAGCTACTTTGAGGTCATGTTGTTTTAATTGTTTAGTCGACATTGTTAAGAAGCTATCAAAATGAAATATTTTCAGATCCTTTTGTTTGCCTAGGATTTTCCAAGACCCCCTTCTTGATTCCGATTTTGTAGGACCTTATTTCTATTTTACCTAGATCATAATCTAATTCAATTGATTTTAGGAGTGCATATCAGTAACCCACTGAACTTTTGAGCATAAAACTTCTCTATGGCAGATACCTGAGTTATGGTGTGCTCAGAACATGGACTCGAACTAGGGCAACTATTCATGACAATGTTTGATCTCCCTAATTAACAATTCTTAAGCATCAGTTGAGCTATGTCATAAGCTTCTTAGCATACATGCCCATTAAATGCCACCCCCACCCACACATGCACATACACACGGACGAAAGGATTGCGCTGATGGACAACTGGATGATTTATATTTAGTGTGTGCTTTGTTAAAAAAACAATTTAGTACCTATGTAACAAGGACATGGACACATGATGGTCTCTGCACCTTTACGAGGTTTCTGACATCCTGCCTTTATAAGCCTTAAAGATTGAAATGTGTGTTCTTGTATAAACATGAGAAATTTTGCAAGAACGGAGGAATCCCATCAGAAAGTGATTATTAATATAGTTGTTTTGCTTTTTTGTTTGGTGTAAACTCTGTGATGAGTTTAAAGGGCTACTTTTTGTATAGTTAATGTGTTAGCTATCATCTTAATTTTAGTCTTCTGTTTGTATTGTGGTAGGTCTTCTCAACCTCCTTTTCTAATAAATTTTTTTATCATATAATATCTCATAAAAAAAGAAACAGAAGTTGTTTTAATGGTTGATGCTGCTTGGAGGTTTTCCAAACATACGGTTTTCTGATAAATAGAGTAGAATTTTCTATGTTTTACAAGCTGTGGATATGTTTTCAGCCGTGCTCACTTGAGTCCTGTGTCCAATATGGTGCAGGTAGTTAATGAGAGAAGATGGAGAGAGATAACTGCTGTTTTCCATTTTCCCTCTACGGCCACAAATGCTTCATTTGTTCTGCGAAAGTACTATTTTTCCTTGCTTCATCACTACGAGCAGATATATTACTTTCGAGCGAAGGGTTGGACCTCTTCAGCTGGTACATTCTTTGCATGTTTTTTATATCTTTGTAACTTCTGTGGCCTCTCTATTTCTAATATATCAGAGATATTTTTGTAGAACCTTTTGCAAGTCCCTCTCCAACACCAATTTCAGCCAAAGGGGTGGTTGAACGAGTGCGTCCATCACAAGAAGGCCATGTGGCTGTTCCCCACAAAAGGAGTAGAGGTATTGTGGAGTACTTATGTGGATGTTTATTCTTTAGTTCACTCTTATCAAGGGAGATAGTAGATGACAAGTGCATTGACCAAGGTTTAAATGTTAAATTTCCATACTATCTTGGAATGGAATGTTGACCCTGAAACATTCAATGTTTTCGAGAGTGTCTCATTAATTCTTATAGAACTTGGTTTCCTACAAAACACTAGGTCGAGTTTTGAAAGTAAGATATCAAGAGGGAAATCAAGGTGTTCCTTTGTTGTTCCCTTGTCTAATTTTTCATTAAAAAGATACTAGAAGGTGGCATGTGCAAACAAACATGTATTACATTAGTAAAAAGGATATATATTTTTTTTTCAGAAAAATAAAAACTTATCAAAAAAAGAGAGGATATTTTTGTAATTTTAAAAACCAACCGACATGTTGCAATTTTCTTGGTTTTTGACTAAAATGACCCTGATTATTAAGTTTAAATGTAAAGGTGGGAGCTTTTGTGAGATCCAAATGTAAGAACTTTAGAAAAAGAGCAATTATCTATACAAGTTATACTTTCTTTAACAAATTTGAATGGCTACTTTGGAAGGAAATTGGGTATATGTTAACAACGTGGTAGTTGGGAGTCTTCCCATCATATTTTTTTCCAAGACCTAGTTTACCTTAAAAAACTTTGATTTCTTTTTCAAAGGCTTATTTATAAGAGAACTTTCCAATTGTGAACTACTTGGTAGCTAGGGTCTCGTCATTTTACTTGTAAACATGTTTGGGAGTCTTCCCATCATATTTTTTTCCAAGACCTAGTTTACCTTAAAAAGCTTTGATTTCTTTTTCAAAGGCTTATTTATAAGAGAACTTTCCAATTGTGAACTACTTGGTAGCTAGGGTCTCGTCATTTTACTTGTAAACATGTTTTGGACTATCTTGTAACATGCTGGTTTCAATTGAGAATGGAACTAAACATTGATTCTGAAACATAGAATGTTTTGCTTCTATATATATATATATATATATATTGTAAAAAAATAATGGTTCTGGTTATCTTCTAATAAAAACGTTGTTAGTCTTTTCATACCCATTTGTTATTTTATGGTTTGTTACTAAAAAGTAATCATTTTCTTTCTCCAGTTGCAATGAGTCCTTCGGTGAACTGCCCGGTCCCAGTGTCGGGATTCATTGATGGAAAATTTGAGCATGGCTATTTTCTTACTGTTATGGCTGGCACCGAGACATTACGAGGCGTGGTGTATCATATTTCTGAACAACCAACTAGCCTAGTGCCACCATATTCTAGCAAGGACGATACTGCTTCGGGTCCGCACCGCCGCCGCCGAAGAAAGAAATCTGAACTGAAAAGGAGAGATTTGAAAATTCAGGGTTAATCTCAAATATGCACACACAAAACTAAGAGGGGCATGTAAAAATTTCTCTTATATAAAATCTAAGATAATTGCTGAATGTTTTACTTCAAATATTAATCCATACAAGTTGAATTCTTGTGTTGTATTTTCTTTTGGTGGGTTTCAGGTGTATCAAGACAAAGGGCTGAAAGACAAAGAGAGATACAAATCAGAGATGGAGTTGTATCGAGAGAAGCTAAACACTGGTCTCATTATCAGTGACGCTGTGCCAATCCAGCAGCGCCTTGCAGTGCCGGAGATGGTAAAGGATGAAGAAAATGAAAAGTTACAATCTGAAGAAGCTGAGACTGAAGGAGATGAAAAGGTGGAAGCCGAAGAAGATGAGACTGTGATGGTCGAGGGTGATGACAATGAAGCCGTTGATGGAGGTAGTTCGGGTGCATGTGATTCCGATGACGAGAAGACGACTGTGGACAAGGATTCAGAAATGGAGATTTCTCTGGGAAGTGGCAATGGTGCTGAATCGGGCAAGGTAGAGGTGATGGTGGCGGTAGAAAATGAAAATTTACAAGCGTTAGAATCTGATGTTGAGATGGTAGAAGTAGAGGAAAAGGTAGAAGCCAAAGAAGTTGACGGAAATAGTTTGGACGAAACCGATTTGGATGATGACAAGACGACTGTGGGAGGTAAGGATTTAGTAATGGAGATGTCTGTGGCAAGTGGTTGCAATGGTGTGGAATCTGGCAACGTTGAAACTGAAGACACTGAGGAGGTAATGGTTAACAGTGATGAAAAGTTAGACGTTGACAAGATTGCCCGTAAGGATTTAGAAACGGATGCATCTGTGGGGGGTGTCAAAAATGATGAATCTAACAAGGTGGTCGATGATTTTGGGGCCGTGGGAGAAAAGGATCAGAATGGAGAAAAGATTGATGTTTCAAGCGTGGGAAATGTGGCAGATTCGATAAACAAAGAAGAGTTGGTATCTAATGATGGGAATTAAATTCTAAAGCGAGGTGATCAATCGTCATGATCATTCATTTGAGCATAATTACTGATTTACAAAATTAAATGGATCTTTGTTCTTTCTTCTGTGCTCTTTTACATGTAAAGAAAGTGGGTTATATTTACAAATGATGCTTCTTATTGGGCGGGACTAAAATTTTGGTTTAGACTTGTGACTGTTTTAGGTGGAAAACTGGGATTGATGAATTGTAATCTTGAATCTCATTGACATTTATGGATTTTTTTTCTTCTATTTAATGGTTATATTTTTTGTTTATGTTATATCTTGTTGCAGGTCTAATATGGAATCAAATTGATAGGAATCTGAGCCATTAGGTTCCATCTGATGGGTACCCAGAACTGATTTTAATTTTACATTAATTATATGATTGAAGATTTTCTTGTATTTTAAAATTAACATATATTATGTAAAGTTATTCAAATTTCACATAAACTAAATATTGGAGATTAAAATTGGTCATTTCTTCTTAAATATATTACTTGTAAAGGAGTTGAATTTTAATTTTTTAAAATAAGTCATTAAATCATCTTTTTAGTGGAAGAAATTATTATAAAGTTGATACTTTACAAATAATATATTATTTTTAGAAGGAATTTTTTTTATAATGATTTTGATATATTTTTTCTCATTCAATTCTTGAGAATCGGAACGGGTACCTGTTATTTTTGGTGGTTCAGATTTCATTTATTTTAAAATTGGAATTGATAAGAATGGTTCTAATTTTCATAGGAACACTCCTACTTTAATTCACTTTATTATTTTTCATATTTAACCTAAAAATTTTGATACTCTTACTTTAATCAACTTTATTATTTTTCATATTTAATCTCAAAAATTTGTTTTAATGCTTCTCCAACTTTTTTTTTTTTTTCACTTTTACCCCTTTAACCTCAAACAAGATGATGTCCCATAGGCATGGGCGAACTCTAATTTTATAATAAAAACGATAGAGTTCGGGAGGATAAAAATCCCAGAACTATTATTTTTGGGGCTTATTTTGTTATTATTTTTTTTTTTTCATCCCTCTTACTTGACTATATTTTTTCTCTTTTATCCCTTTAATTTATTTTATTGTTTTTCATATTTAACTTCTTTTAACTTCAAAATTTTGTTTCAATACCTTTCCAACTTTATTTTTTTTTTTTGCTTTTATCATTTTAATCCCAAAGAGGATGTCTATCCCATTGGCATGGATGAATTCTAGTTTATATAATAAAACACAACATTGGAACCTAGTTGTTATAATAGTACGAGGGCAAACGTCCCTGTTATAGTTTTGTTGGGGACTAATATCTCATCTAACTACAATTGTTATGTGGCTCACTTTATTTTTTTGCCCTCTAACTTTGTTATATTTCTTCTTTAACCCTTTAATCCACTTTATTGATTTTCATCTCTTATCTCTTTCATCTAATTTTTTAATAATACATCTCCAATTTATTTCACTTTCAACCCCTTAACCTAAGAAATGATGTTCATACAGTAGGCACTGGCAAACTCTAATCTATATTATAAAATACAAAACTGTAATAAACATAATTGAGTTGCTACAGTTTTGTATTTTTTGAAGTGAGGATAAATGTTACCTTAGGTACAATATTGTGGATGGACAAATGTGTCATTTACCTACACGACATTTTTTTTTATCTTTTCTTTTTACTCTCTTTAAGTGTATTATATATCTCTTTAACTCACTTTATTAATTTTCATTTTTTACCTTTTAATCTTAATTTTTTTTTAATAATATCCATTCAACTAGATCATTTTTACACTTTTACCCTCTCCCCCCCTTCTTCCTTCCTTAACCCTCAAAGAAGATGCCCATACCCATTACAGGCGAACTCCTGTATATATATATATATATATTATATGGACATTAAATATAATACACAACTCAGCAGAGTTGTTCAGTTTGACTCGGAAAATTTCCTATCTCACTCGCCGAGTTCCAAGTCTGAGTTGACGAGTTTTAAAACGTGCATGGCTGTAGGTTGCAGATCCTTTAAGTTGCAAGATGCTGTATCAGATCAATGCTCGTTAGAAACAGAATTCTGAAGAGCTTAGCTGTTCCACGATCGTACTGACGCGTCTTTCTAATTTTGCACTTTTTTTTATTTATAGATTATCATCATTATGCTTATAAATAAATATATTATATAAAAAAAGAATGTGATAATCTGACTTGGCACACTCAATCATCTTTCCTGATGTGACAATTTTGGAGCCGTAGATCTATATCCCTTGGGAGCTGTAGATTATGTGTCTCGGGATACACAACTGCACTTTCCCATAAAAATGCATCCCAATGAAACAGTTTATCCCGAGACGTACAGATCACTGGGTGTGCCACGTGGAATAATAGCAATTCCAACCCAACACCCAGTACCCATACCCATAAATCAGCTTTATGAGCAGAATAGGTTGCAATTATGAGTATTTATGGGGTGGTAACTCCAACCATGCTACTCTTAAAGTATTATTTATAAATTTTTAAATATTTTTTTAATTTAATTTAGGATATAAATAAGTAAAAATTGGGGTGTCAATAAAATAAACCCAACGATTTTAAGTCATTTTCGATTTCTTCACCAAGAAAATGCAAAACCAGTAGAGAGAGAGAGAGAGAGAGATGCCTGAGAATCCGAATCCATGATTCCAATCGATGTTTTGGAGCTCAATGAAGAATAAAAATAGAGATTTATGATATTTAAGATTTTAATTTAAAGAAAATAGACTCAACGGCGGGAAGTCTACTCTTCCTACACCAACGTTCGACAACCTACCTAGACAATAGTACAAAAAAGTTTTCCTCCAAAAAATGAGTAAGTTGAGGGGAGTACTAATTTTTAGTATCAAATCTGTTCAGACCCAAATTAAAAAAAAAAAGGATCTTGCATTGGAATTGAAATTTTCAGAATCCATTACCTATTTCGACAATTGGGAGCTCATGGGTATAGGGAAGGGTGTACTGCGTTCGAGTTGCTCTAATAAGATTATCACGACTTATAAAGAAAAGTAACTCTTATGCTACAAACTTGAGTCATAAAGAAAAATGATTAAATTAAAATATTTCAAGATAACTTCTTAAGTGAAGAAAAAAGATGATCATGCCACCAAAATTCATTATCAATCAGACCACGTACTAATTCAATTCGATCGGCTTTTAAAAATTCAAATTTATATTTCAAGGTCAATATTTCATTTTAGTATCAACCAAAATTAAAATATCTCAGACAAAACAACCCAAAGCTATAGGAAATTTGAGCAATGCTTTCATCAACCATAAAAAATATTTACAAACCTCTAATCGTGAGCTCGAGCGTGAATGTTTCATTTCGATCTCAACTAAAATCAGAATATTTCTGATAAAACATCTCAACCATTAATTTTTTTTTATAAAACTTATATTGTGAAGCATAAAATATGGTACTACCTTGCACCATACTAAAATTTCCCAATAATGGGGGCACCACCAAAAAGTATTGGTGGGGCTTATAGTTCCAATTTAATTCTCTTTTTTCTGTTTTCGGTTAGTCCCATTTTTCAGTTTCCCTCCACAAGTGAATTAAACACTCCTCATAAGGATAAAAGACTTGAAAATTTTCTCTCATTAATTTGTTCATCTTTTTGGTGCACCCTCCATTGCAAGCTTTTCTTCTTCTAATGGACATCTTCTCTCGTCTCTTTGTTTCCTCTTCTTCTTGTTGTAATGGGTTTTCATCGACTCGGAAAGTAGAGGTTCCAATGGCAAAGAAGAGACTTGAGAAGGAGGTGTTAATTACAAATAGAGACCCTCCAAGTCATTGCAGTGGTGGGCCTGTTGGCAAGGACATTTTTAATTGGAGGGGAGCGATCTTAGGACCGTCTGAGTCTCCGTTCGAGGGTGGTGTGTTTTATGTTTCTGTTCGAATTCCTGACGATTACCCGTTTAGGCCTCCTAAGATCAAATTTGAAACCAAGGTATGTTAAATCTATGTGTCTTCTTCCTTTAGATCAAACTAATTAGAATTATAGGAACAATGTTTTAGATATCTTTGATAATGATTTTTTTTTTTTTTTTTTTTTTGGGGTTAGATATAAGATTTAATGAAGATACATGCAACTTGTGTATCAACAATTCCCCACAAAATCAAGAACTAAAAAAAAAAAAAGTTTACTTTGCCTAATTGAGGACCTCGGTTCAGGCTCTTTACGATCCTTTACTCCATGTAACCTTTTTCCTTAAAGAGATTGGGTTAGACCGAAGGACCATCTAATTGCATGGAGCGCACCTCCACGTGGTACTTAAAAACATGATCGAGTGATGTGGATGTAGAGAACAAATTTCTAAAAATTCTAAAAATGGAAATGTTTGAACTGTTGGTCAACACAATTTTAATTTAGTCCATTTTCGAAGTCTTTGATCAATTAAAAAAATTATTTGAATATTGATTTTAAACCTAATCTAAACAATAGTGTAATTCAAGGTAATGTGGGCAGGTCATATGAACCAAATGAGGACCTCGGTTCAAACTCTATGTATTCTTTCAGTCCATGTTGCCTTTTTCATATGTACAACATTATATGTTGACGATGTTTTAAGAACCAATCCAATTATTTAACCCAAGATTGACAAATTGGTCTGAGAGCGCTCAGACCCTGGATCTATTTGATCAGAGTCAGACCGATTTGTATTAATTAAAGAGTTCCAGAAGAAAATGTATAATAATTACTTGATCGAAACAGATAAACTTAGATCATTCACATGAAGACTAAGGACTTTCTCCAGTTTGTATTATTTTATTTTCATGGAAACTTAAAATCTAAAACTACTATGGTTTGATTATTTAAAGTATATCATTTATGGGAATACTATAGACTTTCTGATCAAATAAAAATATTATTTTGAAAAGATTTCTTCTTAAAAAATATGTATTGTATTTCAATTTGTTTAGCAAATTGGGTATTTCTAAGGTCGGTTCTGGTTTCAAGGACTCACACTCGGAAGCTAAACCAATAAAAACCAGAAACTATGTTTCATTTAGTTTTTGATTCTAAGTATAGATATAACTAAATCAAAACTAGCACATTGAAACGTGTCGGACACACCATATAGGCGGCATGAGGCACTTCTGCTTAGATCACCGGTATCATCCTCTGATCGCATCACGTTTAGGACAACAATCAAAGCTCGTGCCTTAATCTATAACGATAATTTTACTCTTAAAATGTTTTATCCTTTAAGTAGATCTTTCTCTTCTTCTTCTACAATCTGAATGTGAGAAAACAAACTCCTCTTAAGAGTTCATCATTGAAATTTCCCAATATATTCTAACATCATAAAGGTTTTTGTGTTGTGAGGTGGTGCAGGTGTACCATCCAAACATAGATGGCGATGGAAACATAAATGTAGACATTCTGAAGCATAACTGGACCCCGGCGCTGACCATCCCCAACCTCTTACTCTCCATATGTTCTTTCCTTGTGGATCCCAACCCTGAGGACCCTCACAATCCTATTGCAAATATTTACAGGAATGATCCAAAGCAGTATAACAAGACAGCCAGGGCATGGACTCGCAAGTATGCCATGTGATGACGATGACATTATACTCTTTCAACACATTTTTATATGATTCTATGTTACAAACATAATATATACATAATGGTTGAAAGACATGGGATTCTTGAATGGGCGTGTAGATCGCGAGATCATATATATCCATATAGGAATTTAGTAGGGGGGAAAGTCAATATGTTTTAGCTTCTTATTTGTTATGTTTGCTTACTTCTCATTGCAATCAGACATTGTTTTCAGGGAGCCTTATTAATAGACATTAACAATTTATTATTGCAAGTGTGTCGTCCTTCCAGAGATGTCCTCAATTTTTTGTTGTTGAATTGGAAAAAAAAAAAAAAATAGTGGTTTGGACTCCTTTTGTTTGGTATTGGGGATGTCAATGGATTGGATCAAACTCAAAAGCTGATTGGTTCTGGACTGAAGGATTTGATAATTTATCAGATCGATGCAGGATCAACCATGACCTGAACCAACAGAGACCCAATTCAAATAAATATAAGAAAATAAATGAATTATAATGTATACTTTGTTTAGATAGATGATACCTCTCTATATTTTATATATATAAATATTATCAAATTGGATTTGATGCAATTCAAATCCGATCTGATCCAAACCAATTTATCAAAGTGGTCCAGAATCCAGATCAACCCAATCGGATCCAAACTGTATTAATTAACAACCCCATTTGGCATTGCCCACATTGAATTTCATATCTTAATGACACATCAAAATGCCCCCAACACAGCATTGGCGACACACGGGAACTTTCAATAACTGACTTTCAATAACTGGTAGGCCCCCAACACAGCATTGGCGACACACGGGAACTTTCAATAACTGTTATGCCTACCTGTATGATTCGATTTAGAAGAAATCTCAATGACTGAACTGCATCACCTATCTAGATTACTTTCAGACATATGTGGAATTCACAATTCTCTGTTTGTCGAAGATAGATAAGGAAATCTATAAGTAGGGATGGCTGTTTTTTTGGTAAATCCCTCTATGTTTGACATAACGGAAGCATGTGAATCAATAGATTCAATAGGTTGTGTTCAATGGAAGATTAAAAATCAATTTAACCCCATAAAAAATGATTTACAAAAAATGAACGGTCCTCGATTTTTCAACTTGTAAACATGGGGCTAGAAATTTTGGAATGGGCTGATTTTTGGTGAGGATGATCTTCTAATCGTAGAGATCATCCTCACCAAAAATCAGCCCATTCCAAAACTTCTAACCCATGTAGGACAAAACACGATTGGTAAAGTGTAGGGTGTTGAACATTTCCATATATATATATATATATATATGTGTGTGTGTGTGTGGGTGGGTGACCCCAAATATATGTCCATTTACTTTAGCATTTCCAATAAATTCACAATAAACAAGACATTGCCCAAATATGGAGCATGATTATTTGGCATGCAATATTTCATAGTCAATGAATTTAATAAAAAAATTAGTTTCGCCAATTAAATCATTAGAGTGTACAATATCTTCATTGTCGGATTACTTTTCTCTCTTTTTTTTTCTTTGAAGAGAGTTTTTTCATGTTTTCACACACTTGAATGTTGTTTTAAATATAGATCTAATGTAAACTATGACACCAAAATAATCTGACCAGCATCATGCATGTACATCTGGTGGCACAAATTGCATAATATCATAAATAGCCATTCACCAATGTGTTTTTTTTTGTTGTGCAGAAGTTACTCAAAAATTAGAAAAATAATACCAAAAGCACCATATGTAAATCATCCAATCCATTTTATCTCACCCCTTTCACCATGTCTTGCACAAATTAACTAATATCTCCTTATTTTGATAAGTAACTAAATTAATGGGCGCAGTGGCCAACCACCAAAGATTTAGTATGATTGGTGTTGATAAAAGAAAGTACAATCATGGACATGCACTCAAAATCCTACATTCCAATAAATCTGCAAACCTACTCTAGGAAAACTAAACAAACCACTACCTTTGTAATTGTTGAGATAAAAAAGCTGATGCAAAAGGAAAGTTTTTGTGCATTAAAATTTTCACATAATGACCCATAATGTTTGGTGGATTAATTTGTATCTATGAAAACACCATAGATATAAATAGATCTAAGGTCTAAAAGTATTGAAAGTTCATCATCATCAAAGATTTATCCCAAATATTTGAGTTAAACGAATGAACCCCAATCCCCCATTCAATAATATCTAAAACCATGTCTTTTGTTAATCTAAATGTCTTCAAATCTGCTCTCACTGATCAATAATGTTTGCTGGATTTTCCTGTTGGCTTGGAACAATTTTGAAAAAAAAAAATCTAAGGTCTAAAAGTATTAGCAAGTTCATCATCACCTGTATACCAAAAATTTGAGTACAAATGAGTGAACCCTATTCCTCCATTCAATTATATCTAAAACCATGTCTTCTGTTAATCTAAATGTCTTCAAATCAGTTCTCACTGATCAATAAAGTGTCCTAGATTTATATGTCCCAATATAGGAAAATAAAATCTATAAATAGATTTAAGGTCTAAAAGTATAGTCATCCCAAATATTGATGGGCAACCGAATGGATTAGAATCCTCCAGGCAGTTATATTTACCCACGTCTTCTACTAATCTAGATGTTCTCAAACGAAAAATCTGCTCTCACTATGTCAATCCATATCCATGTTGGTCTTCTTCTCGCTCTTTTGGAACCTTCAATATGCACGTTCCTTCAACGTGTGATGGACTGTTATAGTCATTTAATCTTTATTATCACATACAACCAAAACATCTCAATTGACTTTCCCTTAAAATAACCACTTTTTTCTCGAGTAAAAATCTGTATGCATAAACATTCGTAGTGCAAAACTCATAAAAATATCAACATTGAAAAGCTGGATAAACATAATTTTTCATTATAGTTGGTAACATGATTGACATTCTAATCTTCATAAAAGAAAACCTGAAAATATATTAAATGGGAATTTAGAGTTAACGAAGCAGACAAGAACATAAACATGACAATTGCCAACATAGAGACTAAAATACCACGAATCTTCAAGCACACACAAATACAATTCCCTTCAAATTATCCATTTAAAAAAACAAAAAAAAACCCAGATCAGAATTAATACCTAAATTCCCATTAACAATCTGATTCTTTTATTTCTTGGTGCTTTTATTTCCATCACTCCCTCCTCCAGAGGATGGTTGTCCTGCTTTCTTTGCTTGCTTCTCCTGAAGTGCTTTTGCATCCCTGAATAAACATATGAAATCTAATTTAGAATTTATAAAGAAATCAAGCCCAAAAAATACAATTTTACCATAAAACATAAGAGAAGATAGTGACCTCTCTCTGCGTTGTTCGGGGGTTAATCCATCTTCTTTGTTCTTATTCTTTCCCCCTGTCCTGGCCTGAGCCCTCTCTCGATCACGGTCTCTCTGGCTCCCGCGTTAGTTCGAATTAAATCCAAACAAAATTAAACCATGGAGGAGGATTTAATTTCCAAGATTTGCAACAAAATCAAATCATAAATTCAACCATAATAAAAATTACTGAATTCAATCAAAATTTGATATAAAAAATGGAGATTTCCACAGAAAAATCAAAGAAACCCTAAAAACTAGCAACAAAAAGAATCTTTAAAAAAAAAAATTAGAACATTTATGCACCAAAATCAGATCACAAATCCAAAGATAAAAATAAAAATCGTACTCAACCAAAATTTTCTTGACATAAAAAAGTTAGTTTTCAACGGGAAAATCAAAGAAAACCTAAAAAGTAGCAAAAATTAAAAAAAGAACATATATGCACCAAAACCAGATCATAAATTCAACAAAAAAATTGGAGATTTCCACAGAATAATGAAAGAAACCCTAAAAACTAGCATAAAAATTTAAATAAAATAAAATAAAAAAAATAGAACGCAAATAATTGAAATACGAGACCAAAGGATATGAGTCATTGTCGAACAGCACCAAGAGATTCGTGCCGAAGAAACCCTACAAATTCTACGAAATTAATTCCCAATTAGTAGATAAGAACAAACAGATCTTTTTTTCGAAAAAAGAAAGAAAATGAGAGTAAAAAAAAAAACCTAATTTGAGTGGGTAGGTGAGTCGTGGAGAGCTCTCTTTGTTCTCTATTACACTAATTTAGGATACAAAGGCTAGAGATGGAGATAAATAGACATGTTGAGACTTTGACCCACTACCTTGGATTTATCCCCAATAAAAGAATCATCAAGATAAGAATAAATTTTGACCATTGGATTGTACATTTACACGGTTGGGATCATGTGTTTATACATCAATCATTTTATGAAAAGTCAACGAAACCGCCCCACTAACCTTACTAATGTACCGAGGAAAAAAACAGACCTTACTAAGGTGCTGTTTGTTAAACTGAAAAAAATAAGTGTTGAATAGCATTAAGCGATGAATTTAAGTGCTAAAAAAGTTATTTGCTTAAATGTTGAATCATGTTTATTACACATTGTTAAAGCTGATAAATTGTCTTTGTTACCCTTATAATCATATTACACATTATTTGCATGTTTCAAATGTCTATTTCTTATCAAACAGAATAAAATATATTATTTCTTATAAAATTAAAATACAATTCATTTTTAAATAATAAATAATACTCAAATCTTC
The DNA here is from genome assembly GCF_017979445.1 of Akebia trifoliata. Taxonomy (NCBI): domain Eukaryota; kingdom Viridiplantae; phylum Streptophyta; class Magnoliopsida; order Ranunculales; family Lardizabalaceae; genus Akebia; species Akebia trifoliata. Next base: position 37,781,645 of record NC_141382.1, on the reverse strand, counting down.
AATTTCTAAATAATAATTTTTATTTATAAAAGCTCATAAATTTCAAATTATAAATAATAATGTCATACAAATCACCAAAATTTGAAATCAACATTAAAATAACTTAATTTTGGATGAATAATGTTCGATGGAAATGAAGGATGTGTAATTATAAAAGCACCCTATGAATTAATAAGGACAACCCACATCATAGCCAATTTTTTTGTTTTATATGGGTTAAAATTTTTGGAATTAGCAAATTTTTAGTGAGGATGGTCTATATAGAGATCATCCTCATCAAAAATTAGTCAATTTTGAAACTTCTAACCCGTCAAAAATAATTTTTTTTAAAAAAGGGACAATTTATGATTCTTAAACTTGTTCTGATAGAGTTAGAAGTTTCAGGATGGGCTGATTTTTGGTGAGGATGATCTCCTCATTGTAAAAATCATCCTCATCAAAACTCAACTTATTCCAAAAAATTTAACCCATATAAGATAAAATAATTTAGTCATGGTGTGGGTTTATTAATTTGTGGAGTGTTTATATTCTAATGAGGAGATCATCCTCACCAAAAATCTCATTCAAAAACTTTTATCCCTTATAAGACAAAATAATTTAGTCATAGTGTGAGTTTATTAATTTGTGGAGTGCTTATATACTAATGAGGAGATCATCCTCACCAAAAATCTCATTCCAAAACTTTTATCCCATATAAGACAAAATAATTTAGCCATGGTGTGGGTTTATTAATTTGTGGGGTGTTTATATACTTATCCATGGGATATAAGAGGTAATATCCTTTTAAGTATAAGGGCATACTTGTCCGTATCGAAAAAAGCGAAATGCTTTTTTTCAACAATAAGCATTGAAAATATAAAGTAAACAAACGCACTATTTTGACAAAAAGTACTGAATTTATTTTTTTCCAGCAATAAACGCTAAAAAATAGCGCAAACAAACACTGCCTAAGTCTTATTCACCGTAAAAAAGACCTTGTGATTCGTAAAGCAATTCATCCAGATTTATTATCTCGAGATCTTTTTGACAGAGGATGAGGTTTAGTAAGGCTTTTTTACCTCACTATCTTAGTAAGGAAAGGGTTTCTCATATATAAAAGAATGATTAGCACTTTCCCGACCAACTTAACAAGGAAAAAAAGGCCTTATTAAAACTCATCCACCATTGAAACAAAACTTCAAGATATTAGACAAGTCTTGAGATTCCAGAATAAATCTTAAGGTTTTATTTTGACGGTGGATAAGCCTTAGTAAGACATGTTTCCTTTACTAAGTTAATTAGATTGGTTGGAGTCATCTTTTATATCGATTGTCGGATTTTGTATTTACATGACTAGGATTATGAGCAAACAAACCATGAAACCAATAAACTTTCAATATCATGAACCCTTATCAACCCGTATATATATATATATATAATATATATATATATAACAATGGATACAATTTTTATACAACATTTTTCCACCGTCTGAATGCCGTACATTTTACAAGATTCTAGATTTGGCGGTGCTGTAAAAAAATATAGAAAAAATGGATGATTTCCAAGAGGTGTTTTAAAAAAATATTGTATAAAAGATGTATTTCTTGTAAAGTTCATCTAAATAAGCATGAATCTAGGATTTGACTTTGAACAAAATTATAAACCAAAAAATAAATGATAAATATAAAAAACTAGGAATCATTTTTCTAATAATCCACAAACGATGCTTCAATCTCGGTCTACGAAGAATAGGCGTACTATCCTGACTCTGCCTATACCTTGGAGAATGGAGCCTCTATCTCAAGAATAAAATTATACGTAGAGTAGGAGAATGACCACCTATATATAAAGAAGGATACTAGGTTTTCTACCCATAATAGAGTTCTAGTATTTAGTGGATACCATTTAAATTAAATACGATGTTCACTAACCTATCAAATTTGATGTTGTAAGTCAATACCAGATCCACATGCATGAGTTTCTAGTATTTAGTGGATACCATTTAAATTAAATACGATGTTCACTAACCTATCAAATTTGATGTTGTAAGTCAATACCAGATCACATGCATGATTCCCAATTTTATTCTTATGTTTTGAACAATGACAATTCAATATTTATAAGATTGTATATGTGAAAAGGCCACAAACTTGTTTTAATTATAAAATAATAAATATATAATAATCCAACAATCTCCCACTTAGCATTCACATATACCTTTTTCTTTAAACGACTATTTAGATTGTTATATTTTGAATAATCGAGTGCACTCTTTTGAAAATCAATTGTTCAAAATAATTTAGATAATCCTTAATTGTCACATTTATTTATTGATATCACTAATAATGAATTATGAAGGTAATAAAGTGCTTATTTGTGTCGACCCTAAGACAGTTTCATAGTTTCAAAACTAATATCACCTATGAATTTAGGAGTTTACTCTTTACGTGAATTCTTTTTTGTGTATTAGGGCAATGTACAACCCTCAATGTAATATGTATGTATGTATGTTTCCTAGGTGTCCAGCTACTCGTCGTATGTCATTGTGATATTTTATTGGCAGTCAGTCATGTGATATTTCATCACTTTTCCATATAGGATGAAGGCTTCATCAACGTGATGTCAAGTCATGTCCCTTGTTAGACAATCACTCGTTTAAATCTAGAAAATTTCACGAATTTTTCATTTTTTTCAAGGAAAGTATTATTCTCCGACTATTATTGAACTATTTTGAATAATTCATGGATTTTAAGTTTGAAAATAATAAAACACACTTTTTACAATATTTATAAAACTTCGGTGGAAAAAAAAATACTTTATAACTTGTTTGCATGTTGCAAAGTGTAAACTTGTAAGTTGTGACGTGAAGTCGACTTTGAAGTAGCCATGCTTCAAAATTTGGAAGAAACCATCACCAATTTTATCATCACCATCACTATCATACGACCAAATTTTTATTTTTGAAATGAAATGGATAATACACATATGAAACATATGCCGCATATTTCCTATGAAAACAAATCCAGTAAGAGAGTAACAAAAATTCATGAAACATTAAAAGTATTTACAATGAATATGTAGCCCACTCATCTATGTCAAATCAGACGTTTCCATGGAATGGAGGTGTTGATAGTAGTACTAGTGAAAGTTTCTCATTAGGGGATACTATTGAAATTAGTAACATGCTTTCACGTAATACCACCGTATCAATGTTAAGGAGTTTTGAAACATACTTTGAAGAGAATTCAAAAAATGTTCAAGTGAAGACAAATTTGGAATCTTATTTGGAAGAAACTACGTACTCAATAAAAAAAAGAAAAATGTTTGGATGACGAGACATTTAACATCTTAGGTTGGTGGAAGTATACTGCACATAAATTTCCTATTATGGGAAAAATGGCACGTGATATCTAGTGATTTTGCATTAACCATTGCTTCAGAATCAACCTTTAGAACTAGTGGGAGAGTAATTGATTGATATCGATCTACTATGCATCTAAAGACAGTTGAAGCATTGATATGTGTGCAAGATTGGATTAGAAAAAAGTAAGAAGGTAAAATTTTAATTTATTTGTGAATCAATTTGCTATATTATTAAATTACTTATAAATTATGATTTTTTCTATATGTTATTTTGTGTTAGATGAAGGAAATTGTCAAAGACAACTATGCACTTGAAATTGTGGTCAAAGCTATTGATGAAGTCCATTTGAATGAAAATTATGGTCTCATTGTTCAAGAAGATCCTGATGATGAGAATGAATTTGTAACACTAGATCTATAAAATATCAAGTAAGTATAAGTATTTATAAATTTAATTTATTTTAATTTTCTTGATCTTAATTTACTTAATTTTTAATTATATGAACCCAAAAGTCTTGATTGGAATTTGATTTTTTTTAATCCTTTGTTATTTGTTTACAAGTTTAATTGTTGCAGAGGAGAAGAAAATCATTAGTTTTGTAGTCACCAAGATTTTTTTGCTTAGTTATTAAGATGTGTGCTAATTGTTTGATGATGTTTTGTTTGTTATTTGAAATTTCAATTATTTCTGTTTAACTTGTGTCGAAATAAAGTATTATTCTGTTGGATCTATTTTTTGTGGATCTAGATCTTGTGAGTGGTTGAACTAAAGTTTTTTTTTTTATAAGGATTGCTTAGTGAAAGCGTCCTCGATCCGCGAGTTGTGGATCCATTTTTTTTTGTTGAGTCGCCACCTAGTTTTACAGTCTAGGAACCGAATCATGATTCTAAACAGATAAATAACACTAATCTACAAAAAAGAAACTACGGGTCTGGGGATCATGTTACGGGATTAGAAGGTGTTAGGCACCAATCCCGTCGAGCAAATGCTGGTCTCTACTTTTCCCAAAAACAATTACATTGTTAAACAAACCTAAAAATGAATAAATAAATATAAAAAATTACCTAGATGATTGCGATAATTTGTTCCTTTAGAGCTGGCAGAAAACATCCTTTTGTGAGTTTTCCTACTTTTTCTCCATCACTGGATCCGCTTCTGATCTCCAAGATGAGGTGTCTTTCTCTTAGATCTGAATTTTTAAATATTTTTTGGAAGGTTTCTAAGTGTTTTTTGAGCAAAAACTAGGGTTTGGATGATAGATAAGGACTTGTGGCTTCAGATTTAGGGTTTTGGATAGGTTAGAGAGAATTTTTGACCTCTTTCCTAAGGTTTTTCTTGACCTGCGAGATTAAGTTGTGGAGGCTCCTATTTATAGAGTTGTTTGGAAGTTTTTCAGTTTGACTAGATTTTTAAAGATAAGGTTAATTAGGGTTTCAATTTTACATACAATGAAAAAATATTTTTTAATTTTTTTGGAGAACCCCCTAATTATATTTTTAATTCTTTGGGACCTCAAATTGAGGGGCCTTCTAATAAATATCAGGTGGGCCTCACTTGAATAAGTGAGCCACCACTTAAAATTTGGCCCGTGGACTTGGTTTTAATTATTTACAAATTTTTAATTCAATTTATTAAGATTTCACTTTACTTGGTTTTAATTATTTACAAATTTTAATTCAATTTATTAAGATTTCACTTTACGTTAAATAATTTTTTAATTATTAATTTTGAAATTTTAAATTTTTAGGGTTAGAAAATTATCGTTTTGCCCTCAAGAGGGCTTTTGCGTTTCGAGGTCATTTTTTGATATTTTGAAATTAGTTTTTTGTAAGGAATTCAATGAAAGTATTAGTTTGTGTGATTTATGGATTTTTTGGCGTGAAATGATTGTGGATCCTATGATTTTTCCCTTCTCTTGAATTTTAAGTGAGAATTGAGAGCAAAGAAATACAAAGTATTTTATTAAAATATTTATGGAATATACGTACAAATTGCGATCTATTCGTTGGGATTCAAAGATACGCGAATTAATCTGAATATTTGAAACTAACAACAATTTTGATCGGGAAGAGTATTGTTTGTCTAATTCGCGAATTTACTAACTATGATCCCGACCTTATAAACGTGAAAATCAAATGATGGTGATTTATCTTAGAGACATAGACGTATTCTCGAGATAGGTCCTTTATCTCTATCGTTGGATTTCGTGCTTTGGATTTCGTGCTTATACAATTGAGATTGTAAGTGAACATATAAGCTCCTTTCTGTAAGTCTTAGAGATCTTGATATATAAACTATCGAAACCTATAAGCTAACATGAAAAGACTCGTAAAATCACCATCTTCATTGTCTATTCTTTTTAATCCAACAATTAACATATATAATGATCTAGAATTGAAATTGGCTAGAGCCCTTAAGCCAGAGAACGAATCCTCTGGAGTGCATCTCTCATATAGTTCTTGGTATACAATTCATAAAACAACAAATTGAAGAAAAATAATAACCCAACCCTTTTGGATTCATGGTTTAGAATATAAATCAGATTTAATATATAGTAAAACACAACGGTATAACTCATTTGTGGTAGATAAACGTCTCATCATTTGCAATTGTCACACTATTGCTTTTCTCATCCCTTTAAATTTATTGTCTTTACTCTCCACCTCCTTCACTCTTTTCCCTTTTTCAATAATACCAATCTAACTTTACTATCTTTCCCTTCTTACCCCTTCAACTCTAAAGATTTTTTAATAATACCCTCCAATTTTATTTTTTACCTCCTTAACCCTAAAAAAGGATGCCCATGTCATAGGCATGGGCGAATTCTAGTATATATATAGGGAACGGTTCGAGGGACATGTTAGAAAGAAAAATTCATGACAAAACACTTTCTTCATTGGATCTTAACAAATTGGACGACCAAGATATACTTTTTACAATTGTAAAACACTTATGATTGATTGAAAAACAAAATTTGAATTTTTACAACTTAACCTTTTGGTATTTACAACACACCCCTCTCATTTTTAGAAGCAATAATTGCACTCTTACTCTATTTATGTGTTCTCTTTTTCTCTTACTCTCTCTCAACTGAAGAATGCTAAACCCTTCTATGTTTTCTCCTACTCTTTCACAATCAAAGAACATTAAAATTGTTTGTAACATCTCTCATACTCTCTTTCTTTGTGTGTCTGTGTTCAAAACCCTTGTGGGAGTTCTCGTTCAATTCACGGGCAATCGAAGAATCGATTCGTTACTCGTAACAAAGTTGGATCAACTGAACAACCTCTCTCTCACCATGTTCAAAACTCTTTCCTTCAACTTAAATTGAAGAACCCTAAAGATGGATCAATCAAATCATATTTGAAAATGGATGGTCACTAAACTTATAAAGTTAAACTATTGGATGAAACAACTTTGATGTTGTGGCACACCCTCAACCATTGATAGCTACAGAAGAAATGAGCTATAGAGGATATGTCCATATCTTAACCCCTTTATTGGTGATGTGGCATACCCTCAACACGATTGATAATGTTTTGTCAAAAGAAAAAAAATAAAATAATAAAAAATGATCTTGAAGGAGTAGGGGAGAGCTAGAGTTGGATTGGACTTCATTGAATGATTATGAGATACACAATGAGACAAAAAGCCTACAAGGGAGATCACTTAGATAATAAACTTTGAATACATAAAGTTTGTTGGGAGGAATTCCTTAGGGCATATTGTTCATTGAAAGGTGGATTGAAGCAATTGCAATGAAGAATTGATTTGAAATGTAGCACTTCGTTTATGGGCATTGTATGAAGGATGGAATATGGTTACCCTAATCATACTTCTCGGATTGCTCCAATACGGTGCAAGAGAAGATCTTTGAGATAAAAAGTCACCATTTTATGCATTAATGAGATATAATGGATTGAAGTTGTTTATTTTTTACGAAGTTATTTAATTCTTCTTCAACAATTTTATATTCTACTATTTTTTGCCATAAATAGTAAATGTTATTAAGGATAAAAGTGTTTTGCTTTGGCTGTCTATTTCAACCGTAAGTAACGTACAAACTATAAGGAACAAAGAAACACCATTCAACAATTTCATGTGCTAACCAGTTTTAGTGTCTCCTATGAACACCTAAAACATTGTGAAGGGAAACCAAATGAGGATAGAAAAAGAAAAAAAAAGAGAGTAGAGGGAACGGAGAGCAAGCATAGTGAAGGCGGAGAATTGGAGAGAGAGAGAGAGAGAGAGAGAGATGTCTTCAAAGTTAGTTTAAGCGACTCGAGCCAATTTATATTCTAAATATTGCTACATCATTATATATATGCTAGTCGTGGACTTGAAAAGAGGGGACAATCAAAGATTATATGTGAACATAACTTCTTATTAAGTATCTTTTAATTTTTTGTGGTAATAATTGAATTAATAAAGTTTGGGAAATTTTATTAACACATCGAGAGACTCTTAGAACCCTCATACACTTAGGGGCACCTCTAAAAAAATAAAAAATTATTTTGGGCATTTCATGTCAAAGGAAACCTCTATTATAACCCCTTGCACTCCTGTCACCCTCCAAGGAAGAGTAGAGATCGAAAACATACATTTTCGATGAGATTTTGATTATCACTATTGAGTCTTGAAATTTTCGACATGTTGGTTCACTAGAAAAGATAATGTACGTGTAGATGAAGAACACATATAGTGAGGGGTTAGTTCGTGGGGTGCCCTTAAAATCAACACTTTTAATTTATTAATTTTTTTATTTTAAACTTTGACCCACCCTTAGGAGTTAGTGTCGTGTCAGTTTAACTTCCCATAAAGATTTTGCTCATACCAACGAATCTCTATTAGCTTGTCTAAGATTTATAGTTGTTTGCTTGGCAATACTTCAACAATTTGTAACAATGAAAAATGTATTTATTATTTTGAAGATTTAGTCTTCCAGAAAGAAATAAAAATATCTCATTTCCAAAAAGGTAAATTACTTGTCAATTGTTTCTTCATCTGTCTCTAAAGAAATGTCATTCTACACCATGAACAGACAACGATTTCATGGTCATTTGGAGAACCTTAGCTACAGTGATACATAAGGGCGGAGCTAGTAAATAGGGAAATTGCCCCACACTGTATTTTCAACTAATTACGTACCCCATTTGCCCCACTCCCTCACCTCCCTCTAATCCCTCCCCCGTCCCCCTTTCAATTTTTTGAAAATGACATTGTCTTTTGGCCGAGCCTTCTTTCATTCATTCATTGAAAATGACCTAAATATCATTTTTCTTCAACATCCCATTAAAAACCTCTTGAATTCTCCCTCAAACCATTCTTCTTCAAGTTCTTCAACTAGCACTAACCATAGTTTGCCCCCTCTATAAAAAGAATTCCTGCCTCCACCCCTGGTGACACATTTAAGGAAGAGTAATTGAGACTATTTATAATGAAATAAATTTAAAGTATATTCTCCCCAATGATAACAAAAGTTTGATAGTTCTATCAAAAGATAGTCAAAAGTTGCTTGATTGACTTATTTTGCTAATCAAGAAACTTGTACATGCATGTGGTTATCAAAGCAAAAGAAATGGTTGTTCAGGAAGGGTCCCACTGAGGATTCAAGGGTTGCTGATGATAACTCAATTAATAAAAATGAACATACTTTTTTTTTTTTTTTTTTTTAAAGATTAAAAATGAAAAAAAAAAAAAAAAAGTGAAGGCAAGAGTACAAGGGCATTAATTAATAGGTAATGCAAAAATAACTCCCTTGATAATAGATATTAAGAGACTAAAGGATGTCTGGCCAAAAACACATGTGGTCTGGATGTGGTTGACATGGTAAGTGCACGGAACATTAGATCTTTTTCCTTGTATATCCCGAAGAAAAAGATTTATGGTTCTGTGCACTTGCCATGTCAACCATGTATAGATTGAGTATGTTTTTTCAAGGCAGATTATCACGACTCTATATAATTTCATTAGAATTAGATGGGATTTTATTAATAAGTAGCAATGGGAAAAGGGTTGAGGCAATATGTAATAACTTACAATGCTACAATCAATCAACCTTGAGGTTCACAATTCTTAATCTTAAAGGTATCTTAGAAGCACCCCCCTATAAAATTGGTTATATTTGATTTATCCGCTTGCAAAATGCAAGATTAGGCTTACTCCCATTGACTATAAGTCAATGTTGTGTTTTCTTGATGATTTAATGTTGATTTTTGTTTCAAAATACTCTTTAAATACTGAAATTACTAAAGAGTGATGATTTTTGAACTCAATCTAATAGGGAGACTCAAAAACTCAATGACGTGGCATGGGTAAAGAATTATAAATTTTGTCCCTCAGGATACATAACCAACCTGACCGACCTTCCATTACAATTGTGTATCTTGAGGGTATAGTTGTGTATCCTGAGCGAAAGAGTTTATGGTTCTTTGCACATGACACACTAGTGAGTTTTTAAGTCCAACTATTAGGTTGAGTTTAAAATCATTAGTCATTACTAAATTAAAATTTGAAAAATATCAAAATTTTACTATTAAATCATCAAGAAAAAGCAATGTTGACTTACGATCATGTGGGTAAACCTAATCTTGCATTTTATAAGGGGTAAACTTAAAATCACCAATTTTAAGAGGGGTGTTTCTAAAATACCGTAATCTTAATCATAGAAAGTGCCATGTGGCTTAAGCCTTGAGAAATGAATGCATGTTGCCTAGAGCTATCAATGGACGGTCCTGATCAGATCAAGTCGATCTCGTAGTCATCTAAATCAGGTTGGATATAGAATTGATCTGATAAGCATCAGGTTGGATTCTTATTGGATTGGGTTTTTATCTCAATAGTAGGATAAAAAAAATGGATGCATTAACAATCGGATTGGGTTCAAAATGGACCAAACATGACTTGAAATCCAAATTTTCATAAACTTCACACATTTAAATAAAATTTTAATATAATCATATACATTTTCACATTTTAATGTATTAGGTACCTATCAAATGGGGACATAATTGATGAAGAACCAATCAAATAAAATATCGGATCAGATCCTTATGGAAATCCAAATCCTCAATCCCAAACCAAAAGTATCGGACAATAATCCGATCCATTGTTTGTGCTAATTGTATTTTGTTAAGAACTCAATGTGAGTAGGCAGTTAGGATCCTCGGATCAGAACTAAAAGTTTAAATAGGAGAAATCAGTCCTTAAACATATCCAATATTAACTCCGAGGATCTGTTTTTCACATTATTACAGTTTTACCCAATTAGGGTCCTACCACGATATTTTACCTCCACTTCCAGGTTCCAGCTCAGTCTCTCTTCTCTTAGAGAGGGTGGGGTGGGTGCGCACAAGCCTTAATCTGCGCATACCACTCTCCCTATTTTCAAATCTCTCTCTCTCCCAACACAGATTCAAATCGATTTAAGCATCTCTAAAGCAATCTAATTTCCTCCTATTTCCTAGGTAAGCCAACTCTTTGTTTTTTTTCTTTAGTATTTGCTATTTCTTTACTTGATAGATTGCTCAGAATCAACTTAGTATCTGCTATTTTTTTCTAATAAAATCTTGATTGTCTGGATTAGTTATTTTTGGGAATTTTTTTTTTTCAAAAGTTTGTTTAATGATTTTGTATTTTTTGGCAATTTGGGTATGAAGGTTTTGGCTTGAATGGTGTATTTGGATTGATTTAGGCAATAATGGGGAAAAAGGTTAAGAAGAAGACCCGAAATACACATAAGGAGAAGCAGGTTTCCTCTATTTCTCATGTAACCACTTCGACACCATCAAATCCACCGATTGAGGTTGTGGGTGATGGAGTTTCAGTAATAAAAGAGAGAAAACCTTGTACCCATTTTGAAAAAAGTGTTGATTTGGATAAGATCTCTTCGAAAATCGGATCACAAGAATCTGTTAGGTGTGAAGATTGTAGAGAAGGTGCTTTGGATCGAAGGGAAAGTAAGGGAAGGAGCAAACATGGAAAGAAGAAGGGAACAAGTTCAATGGATACAAAGAAGGAATCGAAATCCATATGGGTTTGTTTGGAATGCGGGCATTTTTCTTGTGGAGGTGTTGGTTTACCGACAAACCCTCAAAGCCATGCTCTCCGTCATACAAGACAAACCCGTCACCCTTGTGTGATTCAATTTGAAAATCCTCATCTTCGGTGGTGCTTCCCTTGTAATTCACTAATACCCGTCGAAAAATCTGAAGAGAATGGTGAGTATAAGGATATCTTAGTGGACACCATTAATTTGATCAAGGGGCGATTGTCGGGAGGGGGTTCAAAAGATGTTGAGGATGTCTGGTTTGGGAATGGTAATGTCGGGGATGCGACAAAGTTTGGAACTGATGAGTCGAGGGTTTTGGATAGAATGGGTGGTTATGTGGTACGCGGCTTGGTTAACCTTGGCAATACTTGTTTCTTCAATTCGGTCATGCAGAACCTCCTTGCGATGGATCCTTTGCGGGATTACTTATTAAATTTGGATTGTTCCATTGGGCCTTTGACGATGGCGTTGAAAAAACTTTTCAATGAAACAGTCCTTGAAGCAGAATCGAGAAATGCTATGAACCCCAAATCATTATTTGGGTGCATTTGTAGTAAGTGCCCCCAGTTTAGGGGATACCAACAACAGGACAGCCACGAATTGCTCCGATACTTACTTGATGGATTATGTACTGAAGAGTTAGGTGCGAAAAAATTAATGAGTTCTTCTGGGGAAGATGGGCTCACTTCAAATCCAGGTCCCACTTTTGTGGACGCGATCTTTGGTGGGCAACTATCTAGTACTGTGTGTTGTGTGGAATGTAGGCACTCCTCAGTTGTGTACGAGCCCTTTTTAGATCTCTCGCTTCCGGTTCCAATGAAGAAGTCTCCATCTAAAAAGGCCCTACCGGCTTCTCGAACGAAGAAAATGAAGCTACCTATGAAGAAGGAAGTAAAGAAAGGTGGAAAGATTCGGGGAAGGGGAAAAACCAATACGACTCCCATATTGGCTTCATGTGCGACTGGTCCATCAGAAAGCAAGGACTCTTCTTGCCTAGAATTGTCTAATGTGCCTGTTAAGGAAGAAAAAATGGCTTCATTGGATGATTTTTCATGGTTGGATTACATTGAACCTGAACCAGATGCAACATCCAACGGCCCTGATTCGGTATCTCAAAATGATGGCATCTCAAATATTCAAAGTTACAATATGTTACATGATAATACGGAATCTGAGAGTCAGGTTTGTTCCCCAAATAGGGAAACCAAACCTGATTCGGATTCTCCTTGGGGAGATGATGAACATCCTTTACAGGTTCAAAGTTCTGAAGTCCTGTTACTTCCCTATAAAGAAGACAATTCAACTACCGAGGTAGGTGAGGCGTCGTCCTCTTTTGTGGGTTGCAGCCAAGACATAGTAGACTTTGAGGGCTTTGGAGATCTATTTAATGAGCCTGAGATGGTTTCCGTACACAATCCAGAATCCTCGTCAGGGGACAAGAACTTCCAATCAAATGAGACGACAGAAACAGGTTTTTTAGCTGGAAACAGCAGTGAGTCTGATCCTGATGAAGTTGATGACACTGATGCTCCTGTTTCTATAGATAGGTGTCTGGCTTATTTCACGAAACCCGAGCTTCTTCTCTCTAATGAGCATGCCTGGCATTGTGAGAATTGTTTCAAGATTTTGCGGGGCCAGATAGTGAATTTAGATGAGGAACTTCCGAGTTCTACTACTGAACTCAGAAACTTAGATAAGGGTAATCTTGAAAGTGATATTGGTTCCTCCGTTGCTGCAGACAGCTTTGTATCACACACTGAGAGAGTTGATGATTCAAACCCAAAATACAACAATGGTGAAATCAGAAACTTAGATAAGGGTATTCTTGAAAGTGATATGGGTCACTATAAATCCAACAACCAAGGGAGTTTTCATGGGGCCTGTGATTCGTGTAGTGCAAATGAGCAAGACAGTAGTGGAAGCAATGTTGATCAAGTGCAGTGTAGACATTTCCAGATGTCGGCCAGGGTACACGAATCGGATGATTGCGAGGAAGTGGACTCTGAACGTGTTAAGGTCAAGAGGGATGCAACAAAAAGGATTCTTATCAATAGGGCACCACCGATTCTGACAATTCATCTGAAGAGATTCAGCCAAGATGCTCGTGGTCGCTCAAGTAAATTGAGTGGTCATGTTAGTTTCCAAGATACCACTAATCTTAGGCCATATATGGACCCCAGGTGCACTTTCACTCTTTCCTAGTTTTATTACCATTTACTTTCATAGTGTTTTTTTTTTTTTTATGAAAGATACTTTATAGTTTTGCATTGCACCCTTTCATGTTTCTATAGTTATTGCTAGCTATTACACTCCCTTCTTTGGAAGCTATATATCCTTGCATGTATCTCTTAAACAATTATTATTTTTGTTTTATCTTTGGTTGATACTTTACCCATTTATGTCTTTGCATTGCTTGAAACTCATGATATCAATATTAGGAAGCATCTTCGGTAGATTGAGACCACTCAATCCAAGCCTGGCCAAACTAGACATGTCTTTTTTTATTTATTTGATCGGTACTAAACTACACAAGACAAAGGCCACACACCATCTTTTGACTTAAAGTCCAGATGTAGATTTCTTCAGCAAGAACAAAATATTAATAGTCTATAAACACATTTCAACCACTTACAACATAGAAAATCATCTAAAAGGAGCCATGAAACAAGGATATCTTGAGTTTTAAGTAAAAGTATGCCCCATAGATCACAGAGAACTCCCCCCCCCCCCTCACAATAATAAAATAAAATAAAATAAAGTGATGTCTCTACTATATTTGTTAATCGATTTGAAGTCTCTTCAATCACATGTTTTTGCAACCCTACTTCTGTTCTCATTCACTTAAGTACCCTTCAAAGTCATACAAACTCAGGATTCTGTCCTTACGAAGATGTATTTTAAGATGTTCTGCAAATCTATGGTTTTTAGCTTTTAGTGGAGTTTGTCCTTTTACAGTTCTTCGTGGGAGCTTTAAATCATGTTGTCAAATACTATTTAAAATGGTATCAAGATGGCAAAGCTGGTAGAGTCTCATTTGCTGAGCTTGAAGGATGGCGACTCAGAAGTGAACTTTGTGAGGAAGAGTGATAGCAGAAGGAATCAGTCCCTTGTTTTCAAGGACATTAGGGTTATGGAGATACCATAGTGGTATAAGGAAGATTGTAGTTGGGTTGGGTACTATGATGTATTTCTTCATAATTTGCACATTTTGAGATCCTTCTCACGAAACACTTGTATCTTAATCTCCTTCCTTAACTGGAACTCCTTGCTGGTGCCTAGTGATTGACCTACCAAAGACATTGTAACACTCAAGTCAAGTAATATTCTAATAGTCTTCAACCAACAAGAATTGAATACTCTACTAGGTTGCTGCTCTTTTATTTGTAATCTTTTAACCATTTGCTTTTTTGTGTTTGGGATTCTCATTATTTGACTTCAAGCAAGTCTCTCTTTGCTTCTTGAGATCATACTTGAATTCCTTCTTTCTTGGGACTGTTTGAGTCTTTATTAGTTACTTTCTATTCCTGGTAACTAATCTGACTCTTTTTATATTACAAATTGTCTAACGCATCTGTCAGCAACTCTTTTTTAGGATTCATCCTGTGACCTCTCTAATGGCTCAGTGTCATGCACATCTAGCCATTGAACTAGAGGACAAAATCATATTTTTGTCTGCAGTGATACCAATCAATTAGATTTTTTCATCTTGTTGTTGTGTTTCTAGAGGCATTTTTAAAATGTGATTCAATTTCAGAAGGAATGCGTGTTTCATATGTAGGAGATGAGATGGGATTCTCTTCAGGGAGGATCAGTGGTGGGTTAATCTGCCTAAAAGTGTTTTGTATGGGCTTGTTAATTGTTATTGCTCTGAAATCAAAAAGGTTACTTCATGAACCTGGCTTTAGTGTTGTATGAGCTGGACTCTGGTAATAGATCCAGTGTTAAAGGTGGGCTGTTTAACTTGGTTGAAATATTAAAAGAGATGATATTAGGGGCAAAGTGGTTGCCAATTGGGTTAAAAAATGGCTATAAACAGTCTGAAATTGGAATGGAAAACAGCATAATACTCAATAATTAATTGATTGAAGTCTCCCCTTTATCCCGATTTCCAATTGATTGGAGTCGCACCAATTGGTGCAAAGAAGTCCCATCATTGTTGAAACACAACAGCATAGCAGTCAATCAGAAGTCTTGACACAGGAGCTGTTCACAAACATCCTAGGTTGAAATCCGGTCTTTAGTGGGCTCTTTCGGACCTTATGATCAAGTCCTTGACTCATACGAAATCTATTTTTCAGGCCTATAGTCCATCCCAATTTAAAGCCTGATAGAACAAGGCCCAAAAAAGTTTATCCTGTTATGGGGTTGCTGGTGTTGCTCAGAACCTCTAATTGGAGGAGTTTTTGCACTGTTCTTCTGTACAAATTATGTGTTTTTATGCTGTTTGAATGAAGCTCAGATATTGGTCCTCTAGTTTGTCATGTAAGTTTAGTAGTTAGTTCTATTTATTTTAAGTTTCTGCTTTTATTGATTTATCATGCCATGTCTCAAATTTAGAGTTTTTATTTTAAAGATGATTTTATTAATTAATAAGTCTCAGAATTTAAGTATTTTAAACGGTTAGGAATTTCCATTTTTTTTTTTCAATTAGAAAGCTGATTTGTTCAAGTACAACTGTAGGGGATATCCCATACCCTTGCAATTAGAATTATTTTCTTGTATGACCCTTGGAATAGTTGCTTCAAATTGAAACCCTCTTGTCTTGCATTAGCCATTAAGTTGAGTTCCAAAATCTATCTATCTTGAACAAATATTCATTTGGGATGGAAATCATTGAAGACAATATAGTCCTTATTATGGACCCCTAGATCTTAGCAATGACCTTGTCAACACTTTCTACTAAGTTTGTAAGTCTGAAATTTCTCAAAGAAACCACACTTTTTTTTTTTCTTGGATCAATATAATGAAAGGGGTTACTTATCAAAAAAAATATAATGAAA
Organism: Akebia trifoliata; assembly: GCF_017979445.1. Taxonomy (NCBI): domain Eukaryota; kingdom Viridiplantae; phylum Streptophyta; class Magnoliopsida; order Ranunculales; family Lardizabalaceae; genus Akebia; species Akebia trifoliata. The sequence goes on along the minus strand of NC_141382.1, from coordinate 37,765,249 downwards.
GGGGTTGTGTTTCTCCAAGCCAAGAATTACCTTGATGGAACTCATTAATTACCTCCAACTTGAAGATTTCTTCCCCTAAAATGTTCCAATAGGCAAGGATTCCTGTCTTATACCAAATCATTCAAGACCTTTTTCATATCTCCCTCTTCTTCAAATGGCCTTTCAAGACAATCCTCTAGTTGTGGACAATTGGTTGAACTCAAAGCCGCCAAGAGTTCTCAATTGGTTGCATGACCATCCTCACAACACCATGAACTCCAATAATGTTTGGACTGTTTATTTTAATGAAGACATAGTAAGGTGCATTAAATAATCAGATTCATCGAAGAGCCTTGATCATCCTCAGCCTTTTAAGTTTAAGTCCTTCAATATCAATGGAGTGATCTTGATTTCAACAACTGACAGGAGCGGAGCCAGGATTTTGCCCATGTGGGGGCCACTGAGAGTAGAATTTTTTTTTTTTTTTTTTTTTTTTTTTTGGGGGGGGGGGGGTAAGAGTGAAAAAAAAAATAGTTGTGGGGGGCAACTAAGAGTGGAAAAAAAAATTTATGGGGGCAATAGTGGCAGATTTTTTTATCCGCAGCTGAAATCTGTCGCAATAGCTCACTAATTAATAGACTTTGAAAATTTTTGTGGGGGCAAGTGCCCCCACAGTCCCAAGTGTAAATTCCGCCTCTGACAACTGATAAGAGTATCTTCAAAAACCTGTGAGAAATGTTCAACCTCCAATTTTTCTTTTGAAGGGGTTAGAATTGGTATGCTTTCTGGTTATCGAAAGAAAAAAAAGAAGAAGAAAGAATAAGTATGCTTTCTTGGTCTATAAAAGATTTCATCAAGACACTCAATTGGGAAGCTAGTGATGCAGCTTCTCTTGAGGAGAAACTAATTGATTCATCTTCTGTTGAAGATAAGCCATATAAACTACAAATTGATCAATGCTACTTATAGCTTCATGGACTCCTTGTTCTTCACCATTGTTGCACAATTTAGAAACTCAGGTTTTTGCAGTGATAACAAAATTGTTCACATTGATACCTAAATTGATGTTGGACAAGATCTCTCTATAGACGACAATTTTATGCTATATAAATAAGACATTTGATGTGATTGGAAATCTTGACTTTTTAATGCTGAAATTATATTACTAATTTTTTGCAGCAGGAGTCACTCGATACTTATTTTATTTTGTGACTGTGTACCCTTTTGAGAAGCCTCTAACGCCTCCATTTAGTTCTGTCAAGAAACTTATCTGATTACCTTTCTAACTAGTTCCAGATAGCTCACCTGGATATAGCTCATTTTGTAAAGCAAATTGTGCTGGTTGTTAGAACTTTTTTAATTCTGTAAAATGGACTTGATATTGCATGTCAGGATATGATTGGGTCTTAATGTAGGACAGCCTAGATTTATTCAATTCTAAGGTTGTTCTACTGTGGTTTTGGTATCAAGGACAAACCTGGAATAGAGTGACACCTAGAGATGGTATTGGAAGTCAAGACCACATGTGATAACAAAAATAACTCCACACCCAACAAATTGCAACCTAAATAATTACAAATTAGTGTTGGCTTGATTTGTGTTCCACATTTGGTATATTGCTCATGTTACATTTGGAAATATTATAGTGATCTATAGTTGGATTTTGAACATAATTTATCGTCAATAAACATAATATCTTAATTCCTGGTAAGCATGCAGAAGAGCGAACCACATTTCTTGGGTCCTTCCTTAGGACATCTCAGATCAAGAATCAATTGACGAGATGATTGCGACCATTCCATGGATGAAGGGTTGGTAAGATTGCGTGGGAAAATCAGTAGGAAAATGGTTTTCTTGGGAAAATGCGATTTGTAGGTGTACGATAGTGCATTTTCACCGGAAAATCATTTTCCCACAAGAAAAATATTTTCCCATCTTGACAGGAAAGTATTTTCCAACCCAACTCCCTAGGAAAATGATTTTTTTCCCCTCGGTGGGAAATCTCCACCCTCGAAAATAAAAGCCAACTCTTCTTTTGACAATTTCCTTAGTGCAATCTAACATCTACAAACATCTTACGAGGAAATTCATTTCCTCAGGAGCATTTTGTAAGAAATTGATATACACACCCCAAACTTTCTTAATTTTGACGAGTTTTGACAGGGATATCCCTTCGTCAGTACCTGTCGAATGGTGTGTCCAATTCCTTGATATCCCATGCATGTGTGCTTTCCTGCCTGGCTGCATGAAATATCTCTTATGTCGGCAACTTACAGGTTATATGATTTGGTCTTTTGCAGGTCTATTGAGAAAGATAAATATGAGTATCGTCTAGTTGGGGTTGTGGAGCACTCAGGAACCATGAGAGGAGGTCACTATGTTGCATATGTGAGAGGGGAGAAAAGCAGAGGGAAGACCGAGAACGAATCCACTTGGTTCTACGCTAGCGACGCCCATGTGCATGAGGTTTCTCTCGCAGAAGTTCTCCGGTGTGAGGCATACATCTTATTTTATGAAAAAATTTAGAAATCTTTTAGCTTTATTATGACCCTTTTAGTGATGCTTAATTTGAGGTTCACAAAGAAGAAGAGAAAGAGCAGGGGATGAGTAGAAGAGTTAGTGTGTAATTGTTTAGAGGATGATTCAAAGCCAGTTTTATCTGTCAAAGATGTAAAACTGAGGTGAGTTCCACTCCCCCCATCCTCTGTTGAGAAAGAGGGGTTTCTTATTTTTTATTTATTTTTCTTTTTTATCATTTAATCTTTTTCTGAAAATACCTTAAGTTTTGAAGGTAGAATCTGTATTATGGGTTGTGAGTTATACCCATTTTTTTTTTCATATATCATTAACAATTTCATGTGTTCCTCAATGGTTTTGCTAATCCCCTAAATACCAAAAGATTGATGTTACCTTTGAAACACTTTTTGGGCCCACAAACTCCATGGGTGGGCTTTTTCTATACCTACAAACATACAATTATCTTTGATCAATGGCTTCTACTAATTAAAGCCTAGAAGGTAAAGAAAGATGGTATCACTTTATTTACATATCAAGCATGCTGTTTAATTTCATTAATTAAATATTTTTTTAAGTAAAAAATAAAATGTCAATTAATGTATACTATGATGCCCATAAATATATGGGAAAACTGCATAATAGACCCCACCCATTTAGGGTTTTCTGGCTAATGTTAAATGACTCCTAATCTTTGTAAACTTTTTTCAACTAAATGCTCTGATTTGGAAAAAATAATATAATATATCATTGATGACCCAAAATACGTCCCTTGTACAACTGTTTCTCTTTCCTTACCTGAGATTTTCGGCGACAATTACTATAACATTGACTATTTTTATCGACAAATGATAAAGATCTTTGTCGGGGTGGGGTACCCAATGATATAAAACAACTCAAACAAATGGTTTGATATATAATTAAATGTTAGTTATTAAAGACTTACTACTAAAAATAATTTGTTTTCATAATAAAAATTTGTCTTCCCCTTTAGGGTCTGGTATGTTATATGGAGGCCTATCAACCGATAATTGATGGATGGCTGATTATCTCAATCTGAAATTTTTTTTACTACATCGAAGTGTTATTAGTAAAAAAAATTAAGGTGGCAATAAAAGCTCTCAAAGATTAAATAAAATCAAATTACTAATCAAAATAGGATCAATGAGTTTGCTTCATGAAGGGGTGATCGCTGTTATGTGAGAAGGAATATCTCAGGATGGAAAGCAACTCAAAGTCTCAAACTCTAAGTTATTACAAAGGAATAATTCTCAAAAAAGATAACACATAATACGCTCTTCAACATGTTTGCACATACCCTTACATATACATAACCATCAGATGCCATCTTCATATCCATTCTAAGATTTTGGACTGAAAACTTGTGACTTAAAAAGAAGGAAACAAAGAGATTTTCGCCCCCTTTTCTTTCGTATGGATTCGATGATTGGAACAGCTCTTGAACGTTCTTACGAAGATTTCCAACCCTCAGCCAACTGGGTAAAGGAGGAAGCAAATACTCTAGAGGTCCATCTCCCTGGTACGTTCCTATTTCTATTTTTCTTTTGTTTTTAAATTTTTTTGAATAATTTTGAGGTATTCCTCAAGGTTTTGATGAAAATTAGAGATACCCGGAGTTTCAAACTAATGACATAATATCATTATCGACAACAAAATTGTCCATGTTATGAGTGAAATCATAGTGGTTCGTTGGTTTAAATTTGGGTTTGATGTTTGCGGTGCTCCAACGCAGAAGTTAGAACGAACCCAATTCGTAGAGATGGAAAGAAATAACTTGTTTCTTAATTTACTTGAGTTTTGCATGGTTGGTATATAATTCAAACATGCAAATTGTAAGATCAACCATGACGATAGAAAATTCTAGATTTGCTTCTATTTTATGAATATACATGAAGAATGAGGAAGATTAAGAGGAGCCCATAGTCCCATGCAATGAAAAAATATCAATGATTTGGAATATATGGGTGTGAATTGGAATGGATGGGATCGTAAATTGTTTAGTATGAGTTAGTTATATTCCACGAACCCAATATGACCCGTATCACAAACTTATTAGTTTATTTCCTCTTCGCGGTTTGATCTAGTAAGAAGGAATTTGGTAACAATTGGTTCCATAACTCAAATTATTTATTTATTTTATAAAATAAAAAAAACCATTATATTCCTATTCCCTCTCGGTGCGGTAGCGAGTTGACTATTCCAAGTTTTAGAGTTGGCTCAAAAGAGTTTTATGGTTGAGTCAAATCAAAATTCAATCTAGTCAAGTCAACTTGACCATGAGTTTTAAACCATGGGTTAACATGTTGAGTCGGATTGAAACTTGATCGAGTCGATTCGGATCAATTAAATTTAGAGTGCATTGGCTTCAAACTCATCTAGTCAGTTAAAAAAATGCACTGAGACAGAACAGGAACTCGGCCGAGTTATTCAGAGATATATAATAAATTTATAATTTTATTTAACTCATTTGAACTGGCTCATGAATTTTCGAGTTAATTTTAATACCATTGGTGTAGTGAAACATCTATAGCCCATCATTTTCATCAAATTCTTATTATTTTGTGTAGAATTCAGTAAGGAACAACTCAAGGTTCAAATTGACAATCTTTGTAACATGAAGATAAGGGGAGAAAGACCACTAAAGGATAATCAATGGAGCCGTTTCTGCTTAAGTTTTCGGATTCCAAACAACACGAAAATCAATGAAATTCATGCGAAGTTCATCAGTGGAGTTTTGTACATTAGATTACCAAAGACAATCACTCAAAATCAACCACCACAAGAAGCTCAAAAAATTGGAACTCATGAGACAAAGTTGGAGAAAAATGAAAAGCCCATTGTTGTAGGGAAGCTTAATGGGTTGAAGAAGACAAGAAAGGTGGCTGTGAATGTTGCACTTGGAATTATTTTAATGGTAGTTCTTGGAGTTTGTGTAGTTTATAAAGTTGGGTATTTTTCAGAGGAAGGTCATGGAAACTAGAAATTGTACTTGTATATTTCATTTGATATCAAAAAAGTTCTCCATTGTTTTTATATTGTAAATTAATGTTGATGTTTGTTTACTATTCAACATTTGTAAATTATATATAATTTTTATGTATCATTTAAGAAAGGGTTTTTTATCAAAACGGTTTTACTATTTTGCAAAAATTATTGAACCAGTCATTTTTAATATTTACCGAAATGGGTACATACCCCTTTTTGTAATTATTATTTTACGAAAATGATTGCCTGATGAAGGGTCACATTTGCTTATTTAATTACCTTTCTTGTGAACTTACATTCAGCTCAAGGGTATAAAGGTAATTTTCAAATAGTAATTTTAAAATCCAGTATATAGCCATTTTCATAAATATTACAAGAGTAGAACTGATTCAGTATTTTTCCCCTTTTAATAAAGCTGTTTAGGCATAAAATCAAAATAATTATGATGTGGGAGTGGGGCCCCCGACCTAAAAAAAAATTAATACTCATTTGGTGATGTTTCCTTGAACATTTAATTATCCCACACCAAGTTCTTTGAGTAAATTAGGTCTGCATGATGTTGACTCTTTGTGAAATGGGGTGTTGGGCTGTCAATGGATCGGATCAAGGTCAATTTGGTACCGATCCAATAAAGGTCAGATCGAATTCAGGATTGATCCAATAAGTATTGGATCGAGCCCTTATTAGATCGGATTGTTTTATCGGATCTCAATATTAAATTTGATCCATTAACAATCGGGTTGGATCCGAATCGGGCTAAAGCTGATTTTATATATAAATTTTATGTATCTTAACAAATATATAATATAATTTATATAATTTCTGACATATTAAAGAATTGGAACGTGATTGATCTAGATCCGACCCAAAACATATCGGATTGGATCCTTACTAGAATCCAAAACATAGATCTAGACCTTAAGTTATCAAATCGAAAATGATTGGATTTTGGATCTGATCTGATCCATTGACAGCGAAGTGAATTATAAATAGTATAGGAACAATTTCCAATGAAGCTAAGTCCCCAAGTTATATGGAAATGGGGTGAATTATATACAATAAATAGCTTCGCAAAGGCATGATTGGTAGTGTTTTGGTACATGCTCGATAATGTTAGGAGTCGTCCTGGAGTGACTGCGTAGGACACTTAACAAAATTGGGTGTCCATTGTCGTGTATGCTTTTCACTAGTATTTCGAGGAAAAACATCTATGGTTCCATGCATGCCTCCACACCAACTCAGTGTCTAACGCAATGTCATGCACAATTACTTTAGTGTTTTCCTAATGTTAAATGATGAAAAGCACCAAAGGGTGTCATGGAAGCCTTTACGAAGTTGATGTTGGGGGGTGTAATTATTTAGTTAGAATTGCTTCATGTCCGTGGCACCAAGCACGAGTCAAGTGAGCTACGAAACATCAACAAAAGTGCTACAAGAATGAGTCAATTACCTTCTTTAAGGAGACATATATAGAGTTTGGTGAATATTGTGATTTTATAAATGGGTTGGGATCCATTGACTTCGAAGAATGACTCACGACCCCAACCCTTTAAACACAAAATCCAATGGTTGAGACTTATGAGTATCTTGATAACACAAATCTTGGAGATACTTATCCCAATAATAAATCTCAACCATTAGATTTTGTATTTGAAGAGTTGGGATCATGTGTTTTTTTCATGAGTCATTCTTAGGAGTCAAGGATCCCGACCCTTTATAAATTCTCCAATAGGATGAAATACTTTGGCATAATAAATGAATATTTCTATAAGACAAAATTCAACCAGTTGCATGTGGTATTTTTCATGACTACTCTAATAATATTCTCATGTATTCGTAACGAGTTCGCTTTTGTATTGAGAAAGGTGTCTTAGATCCAACTAAATTACTCGAATAACACAGTTGATGAGTGTCTTACAAATTTCCCCAGGCATAGAATGAAATCACACCTTTGAAAGTCCCTAGGTCCTTGGGAGACATGTTCTCATTTAGGGGAATTGGTGAAAGACTATTGATAAATTGATGCTCTTTGTACACTCTCTAACATGGCATGTGAACAGAACCATAGATCTTTTCCTTGTGTATTCTGATAAAAAATATCTATGGTTCTATGTATTATTGTAAGATTTTAAGCATACAAATCTTTAACATAACCTTTCAACTATAATTTTCAATAAGATCTAAAATCAATTACATATCTCAAGAATATTATTCATGTAATTGAGAATTAAGTTAGGGTACTTACCTTATGCCATAATCCAATCGTTAATTCAAGAAACGTTGGAGGTATGCCTTTGCAATCCACGTTTTTGACTAATTACTCGAATCCCAATCATTTAATTCCTTAGTTCTAGACTCACCTTCTTCATTTCTCTATATGGATCGGCTAGGGTTCTAATGATTGATGGATATCACTATTTCAGAACTCTCTCTTTTATGTGTGTTTTCCACTCAACATTATGGGGTTACCAATCCTCTTTTATAGATGGAGATTGAGGGCTTAGAGTTCCCCTTTTAGTAAGATTTATATCCATCAAGATTTCCTATTAATCTTAAAAGAGTACTTTTTAATTCCAACAATATTGGGAATCCCTTTTAATATTGATATCTATTATTATTATTATAGAATTTGTGTGCAAGGGCCACACGATATTGAATTCTAATATTTTCCATTTGTGCCATTAGACTAATTGTGCTAAAGTGAATTTTTAAAACATTTTGAAAAGACTCAATTTGGAATTGTATAAAAAAAAAATATTTTTACATGTGATCACGAATTTAAAAATTTGTCAATATTCCTAATATTAAATTAGATTCTATAATGTCATATTTCGATTATATACTAATGTGAGTAATGGCGGTTGTATGTCATTTAAACTACACTTCCTTCCATATACTACACCATCATACCTTTTCTGATATAGCCTTTAATTGTGTCCATTTCATTTGTCTTATCAAGACATTTTCTGTGTTACTTAAATTCAAACAAAATATGTATAATATAAATGAAAATGAAAAATAAGCAGAAACAAACTTTATTTACTACTAATATTAATGTCAATTACATAACCACTTCAGAATAATCTATTCTAAATACATAAAAAAATTTCCAAAAGACCCATCGTGATAACATATTCTTTGTAATCCCTAGGTGATATTCTATTTGTCAATGGATCAGCTATCATTTGAGTGGTACTAATGTTCTCTACTAACACTAACTGTTTTTGGACTCTTTCTTTAACCATCAAGTACTTGACCTCTATGAATACTTCAAAATTATTTAAGTTTTACAGTTTTATTTGTTATGTTGAGGATATGATCTTGTATTCCTCGCGTCCCATTGTACTTCATAGTCATCAACTCAACTATCAGAGTGCTTGTAAATAATTTATCAACAAACTTAAATTTTTCTTCTATATTCTTCAAATACTCCTATGCACTGTCAATCGGAGGTAGGGATGTCTTGATGTTGTTAGCGATCACCACCTTTATAAACATCAATCTAAACATATTTGATATTTTCCAAGTGAAAAACAAGTTCTCTTGCTCTATCGTACTGCTCTTAGTGAGGTCTACAGGTTTTGTAGAAATGAATGTTAGGTCAAGATCATGAACACCTAGAGTAAATTGGATATGTTCATATCGAAGAATTGGATTAGGTAAATATTAGAACGGTAAATGCATAAAAATACAATAAACTGAAAACTGAAATAGAATAATGATAATGCTTTAAGAAGTGCTTTGAGTTTTATTTAATAATGATGAACTCATTAATATCACATAAATTTACCCTTTGGGTTAAACTAAACATATTTATTGTTCACTCGTTTTAGGGTAATGATTAATTTATTTATCCTATAAGATTAATATAATTTACATAATTTATTCAGTCAGTTTTGTTATCTTTGGATATCCAATTGTTGTTCTATTAAATTCATATAAATTATATTACCTTACCTAGATTTCAATTAGTTAAATGAAATTTTCCTTTGAATTAATCCTATTTACCTAATTGAGTCTCCAATTATAAATATTATTGTTCTTTAATGTCGTCCCGACAACCAAATCCAATGTAATTAGACATTTCATAAATTTTACTAATTCAGGTTACTTTGATGATTACAAAATTAATAGAATTTATATACATCTAACTAGATCTTTGGATTATTTTCAAAAGTTCCAAAAACAATAACATTGCACAAAACTTTTATTATGAAAACTTATTGATCAAGAAACATTCCACAATGACAATTAACAATAATTAACATTCTTACAATTAACTTATTCAAAACAACATAATCGTAATATGTTATCTATTAGGCATGATTTCAAAGCAAAATCTGGAATCTAATAGGAAACCATCAAAAACAAAAATCTAGAAATTAATAGTATAAACTATAAACCAAAAAATTGAAACCAATAGTATGAACTATTAGACTGAAAATCGAGATCAATGTGATGAATTCAAAATTGAAAATCTGAGATCAATATGATGAACTCAAAATTGAAAATCTGATATCAATATGATAAACTCATAATCGAAAATCTGAAATTGAAAGTATGTTTAATAAATCGAAAATCGAGATCAATATGATGAACTCAAAGTCGAAAATTTGATATCAATATGATGAACTCAAAACTAAAATTTTGAATTAATATTATGAACTCCAAGTTGAAAATATTAGATCAATATTATGAACCCAAAATTGAAAATCTGAAATCAATGTTTTGAACTCATAATTGAAAATCTTAGATCAATATTATGATCCCAAAACCAAAAATCTGAGATCAATGTTATGAAGTCAAAATCGAAAATCTTAGATTCATATTATGAACTCAAAAATCTTAAATCAATATTATAAACCCAAAACCAAAAATCTAAGATCAATATTATGAATTCAAAATCGAAAATCTTAGTTCAATATTACGAACTCAAAAACAAAAATCTTATATTAATACTATGAACTCAAAATCGAGAAGTTGACATCAATTTTATGAACTTAAAATAAAAAATCTTAGATCAATATTATGAACTCAAAATCGATAATCTGAGATCACTATTATAAACTCAAAATAAAAAATCATAGATCAATATTATGAACTCATAAACAAAAATCTGAGATCGATCATTAAAATCGAAACGCAATCATAGTTATATATATAATAGAATCAAAGAGAAAAAAAATGAAAAAATAATTTAACTCATGGTAACCATCATGCATAAATAGTCTATAACCAAGATATGTAGATTCAAGAAACATAAGACTCTAATACCACATGTAAAATTTCAAGCATACAAATCTTTAACATAACTTTTCAACTATAATTTCTAATAGGATCTAAAATCAATCATATATCTTAAGAATACTATTCATGTAATTAAGAATTAAGTTAGGGTACTTATCTTGTGCCATAATCAAATCATTGATTAATAAACGTTGGAGGTGTGCCTTTACAATCCACGTGTTTGACAAAGTGCTCGAACCCCTATCGTTTAATTCCTTTAGTTCTAGACTCACATTCTCCCTCTCTATATGGATCACTAGGGTTTAGTGATTGATGGATGTCACGATTTCAAAATTCTCTTTCTTATGTGCATTTTTCACTCAACATTATGGGGTTGCCGATCCTCTTTTATAGATAAAGATTTAGGGCCTAGAGTTTTCCTTTTAGTAAGATTCCTATCCATCAAGGTTTCCTACTAACTTTAAAATAATACTTTCTAAGTCCAACGATATTGTGAATCCTTTTCAATATTGACATATATTATTATTATAGAATCCTTGTGCAATTAAAACACCAAACCATAAGGTCAATGGGGCACATGATATTGAATTCTAACATCTGCCACATCATAGAGCATACAAAGAATGTCAATTTATCATGACTCTTGGTGAAAATTTTACCCTTTTGTGTATGATAGTCATTGTAGCTCAAATGGGTAAGGTGAACAATGGTTATGCTAGAGTTTGTTTGACCACACTTTCTTGCAAGTTTTTGGGCAAAGATGATGCACCAAATCGAATATTGTAGCTCATTCTAGGGTTGTTTGTTCACGTGCCATATATGAGTCACAGAGACATTCTACGCCCATTGTGGTTAAGTCTCTCTTCTATTGTTGGTTGCAAAGGTGTTGCTTGGGTATATAGACTATAGGCTATACTACTTCCAAGAACACAAGGATTTGCTTGTTGCTTTGCGTGAATTTTCATGTGGTATCCTCGACTCACAAAGATGATAGTGCCATTTGAGTTTAAAGTCCCCTAGATGACTATAGGAACATTGCTTCTATGGTGCTCCTCAATTTCTCTGATACCACCTAAAAATCAAGTTCTTTCAGTTGTTTTCATCCTTACTATAAATCATCTCTCCAATGGAGTCACCAAAATGTAATAGTGCAAATAAGGAATTTGCTCACATTGATTGTCAAGTAGGATAAGAAGATGCCAAGTAAGAGATGTTCTCACCATAGGCCACCTGAAATGAGTTAATGGTGTCTAATAATGATTGTAAAATAAGGAGGAGAAAGCTTGGGATCTTGATGAGAAGAACACAAAAACAATGATGGAAGTAATCATCCTGCGAAGAGAAGTCATCCATGTCAACATGTTATGAGCACTTGTACTTGAATGGATGTTAGGTGAATGAGTAGTCATGGCCATGTCTCTTAGAAGAGTAGACAAAACATCTTATCATAAGCGCCGTACCATTATTTTTTTCTTTTTCATTTTCTCTAATTTATTTTATCTTTAAGTATGTTTTTAATAATTTAGTAAGTCGGTGTTGGAGGGAATTGAACCTAGGTCTATCACATCACCACCTAAAGACATTGCCAAAATAAGGTAGCTAGCACCCGCTAATTATGTTTTTGTGTTGCCAGTGGGTAAGCCTACTTTTAATGGGAATTAAAGCTAAGTCAATGGTGAAAACAATCATGTTTCCAATAATGGTAGTACAGTAATGTTACGATGACGATTGAAAATTAGTGATCTTCGACAATATATGATACACATTAAGCTACCACTACAATACTATAGTTACAATATGCATTGGTCACTACGATGCTACACCTGCCTCCTTTCCCTCCTACCCTTGGTTATGATAATCAATTGGAAATTAGTGATACAATGATATATGATGCAGTGATCAGTACAATGCTATCAAGATCATTTTCATATTGAAACAAACATTTCTATTTATATAGATGCAACAATAACCAAAGCAGATGAACACATAATAGCAAATTTATTTGGTTAAAAAGTGATCACTTGGATAATGGAACGTTCGATTAGTTCCAAAATCGTTTGCAGGTTTTTTCTTATTTTTATTCTTATTAAATAAAAGAACCCTCTTAACATCATCGATGGGAAACAAAAGTGTAAAATATAATATATATATATATATATATATATATTATTATCATTATTTATTTAAAAATATATAATTATTAACAATAAAAAAATTATGATTGGTGAAGAGGACATAGGATTCCTGTCGGAATATACATATAGTAGTAATTTATTGGACACTTGTAATGTTGATGTTGATTAAGGAGTTAACTTTCAGATTAAGGTAAGTAATTGAAAGCTTAATCTTTTGTTTTATTTTCTTTCTTAATAAAAATTCAAGGCAAGGCAAGTAGGAAACCCTTGTTACTTATGTTTCACCAAGGTCTCCTAAAGATTCTCTCGTTTGTCGGCTTATGGATCGATACCCCAATCGATTCGATCCGATTTCAAAACCAGGAAATTCTCTCAATTTCTCTCTCTTCGAACAAAAACCAAGGGTGAGAGAGAGGTTAGATCTTTCTCTTTGAAATTTGAATCTTTCTCTGTCGATCTGACAATAATCTGCAAATTTATGGCTGAAATAAGTCAGATCTGGTGAGAAAACCTAAGAAACCGTTCTCTTACACGATTTCGGGAGGTTTTCGTCAATTTCCCTCTGTTAATTTGAAGATTTGTGCTGTAATTTCATGTTGGATTCTTGAAATCGGTTCCTGTTTCTCCGATTTTGTTAAAGATTTTGCCTGCCTAAGCATGGAAGCTGGTCATCGGAGGTTGACTCTAGCGGATCAGATCTCACTTATTAACGCAACGAACCTTCGCGATCTTTTGAGAATCAGAGAAGAAGACGATCGAGGTCGAGAAACCCTAGCGGGATTAACCCTAGGTGCGATCCTTAGTTGCGAAAGCACAAGGACACCACCAATTCAAACCAGCAGAACCCTAATTGACATCATCAACGATGAAGAATCTAGCGCCCAAAACAACAAGAAAAGCTGGAAATCCTTGAAGGATCTCCTCCGTCATAGAGTCCAGATCTCTCGCCCATTCCTTGCTGGTCCCTCCAATCGAAATTCCGAACCAATAATCACGAATTCAGACTCAATTTCCACTGCAAATGTTGAGGAAATTCTTGAACCAGAACCCGAACCCGATTCCGATTCAGGTGTAGCAACAGCAGAAAACCTGGTCGAACCGGTCGTGATGCGGCTCTCACTCTCAGCCGCATTAGCAGCCGAGCCAGACGGGTCGTCGTCGTTAAATTCGATTTCTTCTACAACGGCAGCGGAGGTGGTGGAGCCGATGAGAGTATCGTTAATGGCGTTGTTGGAGGAGACTGACAGGAGTCAGGAAAGAGTAGTGGTGGGTCCCACATTGGTGGAGACAGAGGATGGGGAGGACAGGAATAATGGGGTAGGAGTAGGAGGACGACGGAAAGAGGAGTACGTGTGTTGCGTGTGTATGGTGAGACACAAGGGAGCTGCGTTCGTTCCGTGTGGGCACACTTTCTGTAGGATTTGTTCTAGAGAGCTTTGGGTTAGTAGGAAGAACTGTCCTCTCTGCAATGGCTTTATTTTACAAATTCTTGATATTTTCTAAATTCTCAAAACAATATTCTTATGTTTCTCTTTGATTATATTTTTAGGTAATTTGAATTTGTTTCTTGTGGTTTTGGTGAAAATTAGAGATACCCCCAAAGTTTTCAAATTGATGACATTGTTCTTGATTTGGTTCTTTCATAGAAGATTTAACAACATACAACCAAATTCATATAATTCAAGTATGCAAATTACAATTACAAATATAATGTTTTTTTTCTTTTTTTAATAGGAGGAACAAGTATTTGAAGATGTCTTTGAGAAGAAAATTTGGTTGATGGGAAGAAGAAGAAATATGAAAGGCATAGTTGAATTTCTCAAAAAATATGTTATATATCACTATTTGGTTCATCAACTCTCATGACAAAATTCATCAAATTGAAATTGTTGGGTTCCTACGTTGGCCAGTACATGAGCGAATTAACATTCAATATGCCTGCCTTTAGTTCTTCAACGAGATGATCCGACTCTCCCATCTCTACAATTTTCTTCAAAAACACTAACTTTGGTCTCATTCGATGGAGGATCGAAGGGCTATGACCTATGAGTGATGCAACTCAATATTGAATTTTGACATACAAATCGTTAAAAATGAACTATTTTCCCTCATTGAAACCTCTTTGCCAAAGAGACCCTTTGATTTTTCCCCCTCCAAAAGTCTTTTTTTTTTTTCCCCCTCAAGCTTATGGCAAATATTTGTACTCTCTCTTCTTCAACCGCAAGAATCTACCTCTTTCAACCTTCAAACCTTAAAAAGCAAGATATGAAAAGTTAAGAGAACGAATTTTTGACAATACGAGGTTGTATCAGTTAAAAATTTTCCTGTGCTTCATTTTAACAAGAATTCACCATAAAAATTGTTGCATTGCAAAATCCAATCAAGCAGATGGAAGGAATTTGCAGAAAATTTTCCAATGACCAACAAGTAGCACCGTAAAACATTTGTAGTGCAAATGAGTTGTTAATACAGATGATTTGCTACATACCAAGCCTGACCCAAAAGTAATATCAGTGTCCATGAAAATAGCCAAACCCAACTGTCGATGCTAAAAAAAGAGTAACTATGGTGCGTAAAATAGATTGTACCAAGTCTTTGATGAATTAGGTTTTCCTTAAGTCGTCTAAATTTACAACAATAAAAAATAATATATATGATTTCAATTTTTATGAACACTATAACTTCCAATCAACGGTCTCTGTGGCAATACTTAAGAGAAACGTTTCAATTAGAAAGGTCGTGTTGAAATCTTTCCAATGATATTCATTTCTAAATGTTATGAAGTATTATTTACATTAGCCCTTAGAAAATTATTGGGCTTCGTCTTCGTCGTACTTTCCAAGGCTTAATCACCTTTGGCTGGGTTGGGCATCTATCTGGTTGCCTCACTATGTAAATCTGATCTCCAGGGCTATTGTACAGGTCCTGATTCCTGTGCCATGTCCATAGGGCATATGTCTCATTCTTCACCTGCATTTCAAATATAAACCATAAGTTTTGTAATCCTATTAGTTTTCTTGAGCTGTTGCAGCCTAAATCATTGTTCTAGGAATCTGACCTAACTGATGGTCCAACAGGCAGACCGATTTTGTAATAAAGTCGGTTTGGTTCAAATCATACTGGGGTCTTTAAAAGAAACTGCTTGTTTTTATAGAACCAGTGCTTGTTTTGTGAACAGTTTTATAATACAAAATTAAAAAAATAAAAAATTTGTTCCAAAGATTAGAATTTTGAGAAGATTGCTACATAAATTGTCATATACCCGATTTTGTGATTATTTATTTTTTACCAAAATATTACATATATTGTATGGTCACATTTGCTATTTACTTATTTACTCTTCCTATAAACCAATACTCAACTCAAGGGCATAAAGGTAAATTCATCAAATTGATATCATATAACCGTTCTCATAAATAAAAAATTACAAAATCAGCTATATAGCCAATTTTTGTAAACACTAAAAAATGGTTGGTTAAGTGATTTCAGTAAAATACCTACCTACCTATTTTAATAATTTCATCTTTTGGCAAGGCTATAATTTCAATTTTATGGAAAGTGCACTTACTAACGAACTTTCTTTTTCTTTTTCCTTTTCTTTTTTAAAAGCAAAAGTTAATGGTTAGTAATTAGTAGATAAAAGCAAATATATATATATATATTTTAAATAGAAGAAAGTGATTTAGAAGAAATCACATTATTATCTTCAGATTTTTTTAATAGATTTAATCGGTCCAACTGAATTGAAGCAGCGTCCAATCAATTTGACAATTATTGGGCCAATCAATAATAGAAAGATGGGGAGAGGATGAGAGTACCTCCAGGATGCCATGGCCAAAGCTACTTTCTCTGTATGCACTGTAATCAGGTTGTCGGTCCCAACAGAACTTACCCGCAGCTGGGCCTGACGTAAAATTCGTTGCGCAGAAGCCACCCATGTATTCATCCGGTGTGGTCCCTGGTTCAGGACAGTTGCCCGGTTCATCAGCATGTTTAATTGCCATCTTCTCTCGGTTACCTCCATCTCCAACCGTTATATAAACAGGACCACAGGGATCCAACGAGTAGTTATAAACTCTATTCGACCTCTCATAGGCATGAACCTGATAATATGTTTCCAAATGAACACAACAACCAACTTTAAATACATGTAGAATAGATAATTTGCAGTATTAGTGAAGTTCCATAGACCATAATTACATGTACACTTGTAAACAATATTGTCTGACACATGTTATCACAAGATTAGTATGATTTATACAGATATATAGATTGAGAAAATCAAGGCCCAATATCAAAGACCCCGAGGTGGATGACGGTTCCTAAGAGTGGACATTGAGAAAAGGGAACTGGCCAAGATAAACAGTAGTCAGATTGAAATGGCAACAGACCTAAGAAAGAATTTGATTCATTGAAGATTTATAAAGAAATAATATAGTTTTGCCTCTAACTTGAACATCGAAGTGTCTTTGACAGATATCCCATTGATGAGGAGTTTGAGACAATGGAGAATAAGAACTTGATCAAAGTAACTCCAGTTACGTGAAAATGACATGAAATTCCAGAAATCAAAATAAATCATTGAAACTGGATCATGTTATTATTAAATATTGATTAGAAAAGAAAAAACGATGAACATCTTATTAGTAGTGTTGTTCACTTACATGTCCATTGAAGACTATGTCAACACCATAAGAATAGAGTAACTCTTCCACCTCCACCCTCATACACTCTGCTTCTCTATAATGGGCATTGTAGGAGTTGTACCAAGGTGGGTGCCAAGTTGCTACCAGCCATGGAGTTACCGATCTGTCCACATTAGCCAAGTCTTGCTCGAGCCACTTGTACTGATCTCCTGTGACGGGAAATTTACCCATGGTTCAGCAACTAAAATCCCCATATAATCTTTACTTGTAATATTTGAATCCCGCGAACCTCAATCCCCTATATTCCTATCAAGTATGATGATGAGATGATGTTACAGGTATTTATTAATCACACTGTCAGTTATAAGTGTCAATTATAATTATGAAACAGATCTATGGTTGTTCTAGCAATGGACTAGAGTAATGAAATTGTACTTGAACATCTCCAGCTAATTATATCCTGTGAGGATACTATGACATCCATCAAGCATTAAAGATTATGTGCCTAAAGCCAAAGCTTATGCATTCCCCATTGCTCATCCATCAGTACCATCTGGTCAATGAAACATCACCCTGGATCAGGGCTGACCTCATGTATGGACCCTTGCCCCACTTTCAAACATTCGGTTTTTATCCATGTCAGTTATAACTATCAATGAGATGGTTAGGACTCCGATATGATTTAGGGGATCAATGAGTTGATGTGATAAAGTATCTGGGGATCAATGAGTTGAAGTGACTATGGTATGGGATTTTAACAAGCGTTAAATGTTTTTCTTTGCTGAAATATCTGCTCCCCAAAATTCCTGAAAGTACAAATTTGAGCAGTTGCATCCAACATTACTATTTTTGGTAGAAAGTAGAAAAGGCTTTAACTAAGTGTGTGAAGAGAGTAAGGGTGAGGTGGATCCAGCTTAACCAAGAAATTGCTGTTTGTGGCCTTTCTCACTAGTCAAGGGGAGTGAAACAATGGGCATGGAAGAGAAGCTCCATGAGAGGAAGAGAGAGAGAGAGAGAGGAGGGTCTCCCATGTGAGAGAGGACATGAGGGTTAGGGTTAGAAAATGAGCTCCCTCTTTGTTTGGTGCCCTAACATTCTCTTGTACTGGCAAATAGATTGAAATTATTAAAATGCCCCTCTTATTCAGTGACCCATTCTTAGATAAAGGATGTAGAATGCACGATTAGATGGATTGTGATCATCCCTTAGCCTCCAAGCCTACATACTCTGTCTCCCCATGCTGATTGTGTTTTCACCAACTCATTCATTATCAATCCATGTGGCATACAGGACAGATTCATTTTGCACCATCTACAACAACCTTGTAATGGGAGTTCATTAAGATACTTTTAAAAATTCCTGTTACCATAAATAAATGGCATACTGATAATATGACGGTTAGGGTTGATAGAACATTGTTCACTGAACAAGGACAAGAAGATAGAGAAATTGAAAAGTAAGAAAGTAAGATCTCATGAAATTACCTGATTTGTAGTAGGAAATGTAGGCACCAAGCATTATGAAATGTATTCCCCCTGCATTGAAGGAATAATAGAAGGTAGATGAAGACCCACTTTCTTCAGCTGGGAATGCAAATCGTGAACTATACGCTACAAATGTCTGGTTTTCAGCCTGTGGTTCTATCTCATGGTTCCCTTCTACCACCATTATTGGAACTTTTGACACCAAAGGCTCCATAAACCTGAGACAATTATCCGTCATCAAAAGAAAAGACGACCATACAAAAAAAAAAAAAAAAAAAAGAGTGCCAAGGAGTGTCGTTTTCACCTTCCCCAGTAATCCCAACGAGGCTGGTAGGTTTCATGAATAGGAGTTTCTGAAAAGGAGCAAGAATAGCAGTCGGACCCAGTTCCATTAGTGAGATACAGATTCGCGTAAGTTACATCACCAATCAATAGAATAAGATCCGGTTTGTTACAAATCAAGTGATTAATTGTTGAAGTCATGTTGTATGTAAGACCCAGATCTCCTACCACTGCAATTCTTTTGGGATAGCTCCCTGGACCAGAAACCGGCATGGTCTTGAAATAATGGATATTGCTCATGGCTGGTATAGCAGGATCTCCACAACGATAGTAATACAGTGTTTTAGGCTTCAAATCTACAAGTTCATACAAGTGAGGAGACAAATAATTAACTAAAATCTAAAAAACTTAAGACTGATTAACCAACAGGTCTAAGAGAGAAATATCCTTCTCATAGTTAACTTATATTAACCAACAGAGGTTGTGGGTGATTCTTTGAACAGAATTGTGCTTGTGCATGGCTACATAAAGTCCTTTGGAGACTACCACATGACATAAGAGAGTTAATTAGGGGCTGAAACATAGAGAAGTGTAACTCATGTTGTAGACTCATCAGCTAGAAGTGGTATAAATAGAACTTCTTCGTAAATAATGATACAAAGCTGTCGTTCATAGAAGCATTGTAAAAACATAAATTCAGTCATCTTTATTTGCTAAGCAATCTATATGTGTCTCCCCGCATTTTGTCAACCCTATCTTATGAATTTACCTTGCACTATGAAGAAGAATTTATGTACGATGGCACAACAAGATTCTTACTCTAAACTAGATGTCTAGGTTACCGCGTTTCATTGAATCCAAGAGGTCTACATTCTAGCTATTATAAAAGTCTCACGTCATTAAATTTACTTATTTTGTTTGATTAGTGGAGGGTGTATATCCGCCGTTCTTACTTTCATAGGGATCCTTATTCCTTCTTGAAGATAAATTCCAACTTCAGGTAGTTAAGTTCTCACATTAAAAGAGAAATTCTAGTAACTCTTGGGTAGATAAGAACTGCTTGAATATAGGAACTTATTGATTAATACTATAGCGAGTTAACATTTATTTGTAATTTTAAGTAACTAAGTTCTGAAATGCCGACCCAAGTCAAAGTCAAATGCCATCTACCCAATAGTTACATGAGAGAGAAGTTGCTATTAGCAACTTAAAAAAAATCTAGTTATAGATGTCTTTGTCCTGAATGAAGTGCTGCACCATTGTCAAAAGAACTAACTGCTCTTAGTTTATGGTCAGACAGGATCAACATCCTGGATCAAAATGTCAAGATAACAACTCAAAACTCCAAATAATACCTTAGCATCACTAAGGGGATATATCTAGAAGACCTAATTTTTGATTTTTGAATACAACGTAAACACTTCAAGATACATTTCAACCAACAGATATAGAAGTCAAATGTAAGCCATAAATGAACTAAAAGATTGAAAAACAAAGAGGGAGAAACTGGTATTTATTCATTTTGAAAGAAATCCACTGTATGTTCCACTTGCTATTGTTTGATGAGATGGATCATCATTTTGAGATTTTGGGGCTGTTTTCCGTTTGGTCTTGTCTCAATTACCAGAACCCTAAGTATCTTCGTAATTCTTTCGGATTTTGTGTTGTTCTCTTATAACTTGGCCATGAGCAACTGTAGGTCCACATCAAATATAAATTGGGGTTATAGCCACCAAGGACCAATATTTGGCATATGTTCACTCTAATAAAAAAAACTAAATCATTCTAAATTTTTCAAAATGATAAGATCTGTAACCATTTCAAATCGCAACAACAACTTATGTTTTTGAGAGTGAGTTCTTATTTACTTTCACTATCTCTGACCACTTTCTTTTGGATCTTCCGCTTGCTCTTTTAGGTCCTTCAACTTCAATAGAGAGTGGAAGACAAAAAAAAGTGAATGGAGATAGTGAAAGAAGATATGAACTCACTCTCAATAACATAAGACTTGGCTTTGGACATACTGGAATGGAGGAACAAGATTTATATAGCCGACCCCAAATCAGATTTTCTTTTGAAAATTTTCCCTGCAATTTAAAACCTCTAACAGAACACTACAACTATTATAAAGAAAGTCTAAATTTTTTGCAAATACTATGCTGCATAGAAGATGTACTATAAAGCCAACTAAACATACCTGTGAGACGAACATGGTGTATAATGCCCGAAGTGTAATTCTGTAGACCTTTGAAAGGATATAGTTGGTTGTAAACAAGAGAATATCCCTTAGCTTCATGATTTAATGGATATCTTAACTTCCCATAACGAACAACACTGTTGACAGTTTCAGGATTTAATGGCTTTATGTCATCCCCTATTTGGAACTCTCCTGCAAATTCAACCCCACAGATAAAGGTCAAATGTTTAGAAAAGCAAGAAAAAATTAGGTAGTTTTGCACTAATACTATTTTCAAATGTTAACTAATCGAAAAACAGAGTTTTTTTTTTCACCTGGATTACTGATGATCCTGTGGTGGTAAACCCTGAGCCAGATTAGTTTGTATGTTGTTTGTTTGACATTAATCTTAAGATGGGTTTAGGTTTCACGTTGTTTGTCTAACACTGATGCAAGTCTGTTTTTTTATCAATATTTCAAATCCAAGATACTAAATCCCAAAATAAATATCTAAAAACTATCTTAGTACAAAAACGTAAATAAAAATTTGTTTTGTAGTATAAAATAAAATGGATCCCATAAAAGATCTGTTTAGATATTTAGATATTGCAACTTTACGTTACAAAGTAATTGTTCTTGTGTATAATAATTATAGAAAAATCAAAATAGAATATGGATAATAAATAAAAAAATTGAAAACAAATAAATGAAATAAAAGGTAAAAAGCATTTTTTGAATTTAAAAAAAAAAAAATTGGTTGACCTTGTAAACTCAAATTTGATTTAAGTAACAGTAGCCGTAAGTATGATGTACTATGTAGCTTCTTAAACTATGATATATTCTTTAAACTATTTGGAACAAATACAAAAATGTGATTTCAATACTTTCGAAATTACCAAAAAAAAAAACATAAAAATCCCTCCAACCTAGAATCACATCATTGTGTTTCCAATTCAATTTCCTTTGTTGTTATGTCATTCAAAAGTAGACCAAATAAATCTTTGCAAAAGAAAGTGAAAAAAAAAAAAGAAGAAAAACAAAGGATAAAAATATATTTAAGAGAGATTAATGGAGTTATTCATGGGGGAGAGAGAAAGAGTTCATAACTGAGGAAGGCAAAGATCTCTAAGTTTGCTAGATATGAGAGAGAAAGAAAAATACGTTCCTTGCTTAGTAAGAAAAGTTTATTGGCTGCATCACCTTATGGCATCCAAAGGCATGATCCAATACCAAAATTCTAAGAACTTTGAAAAACCATTCAGAAAAAAGTTGTTTTTCAATGTTCAATTTTAATTTTAAGTTTTTGAATCCGGTAGTCATCCATTTTCAACACCTTGGATCAAGCTAAAATAAATATGATTCTCTAAAATAAAATTAATCTGAAAATTTCCATGATATCTTCTAGAAGGCTGTTGTGTTGGATTGTCGATGTGGTTATCCACGTAGGCCCAAAGACTCTTAGTAGGATTTCAAATCTTACTAAGTAGTAAGGGTAGTCAAATGTGGTAAAAAGATATTTAATAGAGAGGAAGATAAGCATGGAACTAAAATGACAGGGGAATAAGGGATGAGTGAGAATGGATTTCGGAAAGTGGAATCCCAGTGGTGTCGTGGGATTTCACTTTCCACATTTTCCAGTGTAACAAGCATTTATACACGGCATGGTTTTTAAACTCGGTATCTCGTCCCGTCTCGTTCAGCTCTGATACCGAGTCGTCTCGGACGAGTTTTCCGATACGTTTGAGACATCTTGTGAGACAAATCAAAAAATTACACGTGAGTCATAAAACTCGGTAAAAAAAATGACTTTGTGAGTTGGTCTCGTTCAGCTCTAATACCGAGTTAACTCGGTATTTGAGCCCAATGAGACCAACTCACAAAGAGTTATGAGACGACCGCGTATCGTGAGATAAGACGACGATATTTTCGATTATCTTGGGAATACAAACGAGACAGTGCAGTAATGGTTTAACTCGCGAATTAAACGAGACGTATTGGACGAGATTTTGAAAATCTCGTCCGAGTTAATCGATACAAACGAGTTAAAGCCTCAACCCTCAATTCTTTCACTCCGAAATCGATTTTTTTTAATTATATATTTTTTTGTAGGAATTATTTATGAATTTTTTCAGAATTTTTCAGATTTTTTAATGGTTAAAAACCATTGTCTCAATGTCTAACGAGACGAGACTTATCGTCCGAGTAACTTGGTATCGGAGCTGAATGAGACCAGACGTGATACCGAGTTTAAAAACCATGACGGGTATAGCGTACCCTAGAATAAACAAACTGTTTACAAAACAGGTATATACCCGTTTTTATGATTATTTTCATACCGATTCTGTAATTTTTACAAAGTTCATATCCGTTTTGGTAAACCCCCACCCCCAAAAAAATTCCTCCAATTGTCATTCCATGTATTTTTGATCTTCTAAAAGTCCAACTAGTTAGCTAGATAAGATCATGAAATGGATCTTGATGGAACGCTATTCTCATTTAATAATATCCAAATTCAAAGAAAAGGAAGAAATTAAAAAAAAAAAACTCTAATAAAAAATTAAAAAAATTAAAAAAAAGAGCTTAAAAGAAGAAGAGAAGAAGACCTGTAATCCAAGAGATCCAAACAGAATCGTGAGAGACGGAGAGAGTAACGGAGATTTGCTCTGGCTCAAAACCTTTAACTCTCCTTCGTACTCGAGAATCGGTTTCTGGCAAATCAACAGCGTGTCCACGAAAGCTATCATCGAAAGGAACAGTTACAGGATCGAATGGTCCATCAAGCGTTGTTTGAATGTCGCCATTAACGATCCAGAAGAAGCTTATCCAAGCACAAATTATTCCCAATAAAGCACAATTAGAGAACAAATTCGCCATTTGTGGAGAAATCTACTGGAGCTCTAGAGTTTCCAAAGTTGTTCGACAAATGGAGAGAGAAAGAAAATGAGTAGGATTTTACAAGAAAAAATATTCTTGCAGAAGTAAGGAATATTCGATTCCGTATTCGAACATAATGGGCGTCAGTGGCGGTTTCAGTTCGTTAGCCTCCATACGAAATATTGTTTGTCTTGGGAACATAAAAGACGAAATTACTAAAATAGTTATTTATTTTGCAAATATTACTGAATCAGCCTTTTTTTTTTTTTTTTTTAATGTTAAAGGCACCCCAATTATTACCAAGGACACCCACACATCCTAACCAATTTTTTTTTCTTATATGACGACTTAAAAGTTTCATAATATATGATTTTTCGTGAGGCTGATCTATATGTAGTGAGGAAACCATCCTCACCAAAAATCAGCTCATTCCAAATTTTATAATCCCATTAAAAGTGATTTACAAAAGAAATTGACGATTTAAGATTCTTCAACTTGTTTTGACGGGGTTAGAAACTTTTACCTTATATAAGACCAAAAAAAAAAAAAATTTGACTACGGTGTGTAGTGCTCTTAGTAATAATTGGGGTGCCTTTAACACTACCCTTCTTTTCTACTCTACGAAACGGATTACAATGACCCAAACTATTTATTTTCCTCGATTGTATAAGATTTGTATCTCGAGAATAAACATGGTTGTTTGAACACCAATGTTAGGGCTATCAATGGACTGGGTTTTGACCCGATCTGGTCCTTCCGTCATGGACCAAGTTTGAATTTAGTAATTTAGTCCATTTAGTTATCAAGCCAAGCTGAGCCCATTTTATTATAGGGAGGGTTTTGGATTCTAAATGTAGACCCATTGGACGGCCTGACCTGTTATATCATATTAAAATATATTACATAATAATTTTTTTTATAAATTAATAATGGTGTCCATAAAATATTATTGTATAGAATGCTATTAATTTTGTCAAATCTAATAATAAAATATCATTTTGATTAATTTATTATTATTTGGTATGCTTTTGATACAATAAAAATAGTTAAAATGGGTTTGGCCCGGTCCACAAATGGGCCAAATATGATAAAATTACACGTCAGGTAGTCGATTGAGTTGCCACGTGGGGTGGTCAGATTATCATGACTCATTTTATATAGAAGTTGCCCATTAATTGGTGAAGCATAATGATAAAATGACTCCCCACGTGGCATACTCAATCGACTCCCCTGAGGTGACCACGTGTGAGAAGTGTTGATCTGTACTCTTTGGGATACACAACTGCACATCCCCATAAAAAGTGCAATTGTGTATCCGAAGGAGTATAGATCTAGGATTCTAGTACATGTCACATCAGGAGGGGTTGATGGAGTATGCCATGTGGAGGAGTCATTTTATCACGATTCATTGGTAAATTCTCTAACCTAAATGCTCTTAGCTTCAACCACTTATTAAAAACCCTTGATTTTTCTACCTGAACCGATCATCTTTAATCCCTTTAATAAAAGTTCTCACTTTCATCTTCAACCTTAAGATTTTATCCACTTCAACTTTCAAATCCTGAGCCCCCAAGGGTTGGATTTGAGCAGGCCAAATCCAAACCCGTTGAGTTGAACCCGATCTTGGGTCATGTATGGGCATAATTAGCTTGGGTTCGGCCTTGGGTTCGGGCAGCAACAAAAATACCCGACCCAAACCAGGTTGGGCGCGGCATGGATATTGGCCAACCCAATTTACCCGAACCCGAACTTAATATGATTATAATTTAAAAATATTTCTTATCTTGGTTTCTTTCACTCATAATTCATATTTCAATATGTATCAAAACTAATGTGTGATTATTTTTATTAGATAAATAATCAATCTTTGTTATTAATGCTTTATTTTAAGTGTAATTCTATATTGTCATACAATGATTATATTATAATTTTAATTGTTTTTCTTTTATTAAAAATCATGATTATTAGTATAAAAATAATAATTATTTTAACTAATGTTATCATTTTTCTTCTCTCTTTAAATTTACTTATAATTTTATGTTTATAAACTTCTGAAACACATTTTTAGGAAAAAATAATTGTAAATTTTAAGTTCTTTTACGTGCCATTTATCTTTATATAAACTCTTACCAATACTAAATTACCTAGTATTAATAAGAAAAATATTAATCCGACTTGAGTAGGGTTCGGGTTGAGCATTTCATACCCGAGGTCAGGTTGGGCAAGTGCACTGGTTGGTGTTTGTCAAATTTGGGTTGGGCATGGGTTGATCCCCACCAGTCCAATCTGCCCAAGTTGCAGTCCTACCTGGTATGTGTGAGGGAGGGGACTACAAGTGCCATGAGGATTAGCAAGTACTCTAAGAGGCTCAAATGCATCAATTCTAAAAATAAAATTCAAAACTCGACATAAGAATAGATTTTAGGAAAGTCAAAGATAGGAGAGTTTTGGATAGAAAAAAAAATCAAGGATGTTCTTCAAAGGGATTATTTGTAATTTCCATTTATGAGGGGGTATTTTTATAATTTTAATATATAATTTAATATATTTTTACGAGGGGTATTTTTGTAAATTTATGTGCATTTTGTTATAATAAATACTAAGAGTGTTTTTATAATTTGATTAATTAATTTTATAAGGGTTATTTTTATAATTTCCATATGCATAAGTTGGAGTCACACATTTTGTGCCGCCAATCATTTGTTGAAATTTCTTAAGAACTTAGGTAGTCCATGCGAATTTTTCGTTTGCATTGTGCAACCAAACGCCCATAAAATTATCCAATGTAACCGAAATTGATCATGAACTTGATCATTTAAGATCTGATTCTGCCTAGTCATATTAGGGACGCAATAAGATTGAGTAAAGGCCATCTTACTAATAAACTATTTAATATAACAAATAAAATATTGATCAAAAGGTATCTTGAAGTAAATATTTTTAATTAAAATTAAAATTAAAATATAAATAGAATGTAAAGTCCTTAATTTTTTTTTTTTTTACATTCCATCTAAGTGAAATTTCATTCATATTCTACATTCTTATTCAATTTCAACTACAAATAAATGTTCCACGCTCTAATTTTCTAAGATTTTCTTCTCAAAACTTTGATTTGCTAGAAGAATTCATTGTTGATCTTAAATCTCAATCAAGAAATTACAAGTTCAATGTTTTTTACATTAAGGCTCGGTTTGGTATCCCACTAAAAGTAGGAAAACACACAAAACTTTGTATTTCATGTCTTTTGCATTTCATGTGTTTCATGATTGTTTGTGATTGCAATACTTGGTAGACTCATTTTTATAACATCTTAAATTGTGTAGTTGTTTGGTTGCACATTGAAGGCAAAAACAAAAAAACATAATTTAAAAAAGAAAACATAATTTTTTTTTTTAAATTTATCCAATAATCTAACACCTAAAACCCACAAAAAAAGTCAATATATAATTGTTTTCATTATTATCATGTTTATTTAATTTTTGTTGTCAAAATATAACATATAAGTTACAAAATTATTAATATTAAAAAAATAAAAATTCAGCAGCATATCCCCTAAAAAATTATAATTTTTTTCTCGTGTTTCGAAGAATATATAAATCATTCACAATATTATAAAACGTAAATAACATTAGTCTACTCATTCAAGTGTTTCAACAAATATATAGCATTGATTATAATCAAAGTAACCAACCAACCACAAGTTTAACACACATATTCAATAATTGTTTTAAGTTCAACACACATGAATTCAACAACAAAAAAACAAATCTTCATCATAAACCAACTAAATATCTCTTATTTATTCTCATAATTCATCTAATTTTTGTAGTCTATACCCCATATTCTCCACCATAAACACTTCAATTTCATATTGATCCTTCCTAATAATATAGTATGCCTTCCTAAGGTATGCCTCACTGTATCACAAGATAGAGTTTCTTACCAATGATAAGAAGATCAACTGTCTCCCTAATCTCTTTGAGGCATACAGTTAGATTGATGATGATAACTCTTACTTCTTTAATGTTCTTTATTTTTTTTTTCATGCTTCATCTTTTGTATAGAAGACGGAGCTTTTTTGTTTTCATAACTAGTGGACATGATAACACTTTCTTCAATATCATTCAAGTCCAGATCCTCGAAAGATATATTAATATTAGGCAATTCATCAAATCCATCATATTTATCTATATCTATCTCATCAATGGTTGAACCTCCACTTGCTTTATGATTGCCCATGATAATGAAAAGTTTATCAAAGTCCCACCTCAACCCACACTCTCGAAATTGTTTGAATTTTTTCTTTCCATTATGAAATATCACGCATAAAGTACAAATTGATTCGAATAATTATTTGGGTAATAATCTCACTAACATATGTAAAAGTACTTAATACTAACCTTGGATTGTAATAAAGCACCCCAACAAACATTAGATGCGGTGACGACATTCCTATAATCTCGTTTTCAATTGTCCTACAATCATCATTGTTTTTTCACCATCTTTATCAAGTTTACTTCAATTTAGCACCCACCACCATCACCTTCATTTTGCTCTCAAAATAGCACTTCCCCATTCAATTTTGTACCCACAAAATAATAAATTTTCCCTCACTGGTTCAGTTATCACGCACCTCCCCTTTTGACCTTCACTTTCTTCTTCATTAACCCACAATAGCCCCTTTCGACTTCATCCTCTTCACCCTCGTCTTCTTCTCGCTCTCATTATCACCATCTTTACTATAATAACACCTTATCCACTTCATTATTATGAACTAGACCTCACACACTCCCATTCCATTAAAAACCTCACATCATTTTTCTCTTCACTGTTAGAGCTTTATCCACATTTTCTTGCAACCCAAAATCCTTATTTCCATTTGTCTTTTCGCAGCCCCAATACCCTATTCATCTCACATTTTTAACGAATTGAAACAGATCATTCACATAGGTTTTACAATAGCCATATAATCCCCATAATTGAGCCAAAGTAGCGTTACATCCGTTCACGCTTTTCTTGACAGTTCGATGCATTTTAGTCAAATGTGAGTAATTTTCTCTAAAAAAATTGAACCCACAAGTCATTTTTTGCGTTAGAAACTAGACATGACGATATTTTCAACAATAAATCACAAGGCTCTCAACTCTTCAACAATTGGTACAGATTTTTCTGTAAAGTTAAGGTAAAATTCAAAATGAAATCTAAGGCAATCCGATACCTTTTAATTAAAGCGTATATTTTCTTTTACAAAATTTCGGTTCACAAACGCCTTTGCTATTAGAAACTAGACACGCATAGCTTTCCAATGGCATATCTCACATTCAATTTCCGTGAAGTTGAGGTAAATTTTGATATTCAGCAACGATTTTCATGCTCATTCAAGCCCGAATCAATTGACAAATTTTCTGAAGGAATCGTAGCAATCGAACTTTCAAGATACATTTTTTCATTTATTTAAAAAAAAAAATTAAAAAATTTAATTGATTCAACTCGATGCATCACAGATTTCAAAAAAATAAAAATAAATTAGAAAAGAAATAAAAAAATTAAAATATTTTTTTCAAAAAGAAGTTAATTTTTTGTCAAAATTCAAAGATGCCGAGTCAACTCAAAGAGTTCGGCAATTTTTCATAAAATTCTCAGATTGAGCATTTTTTTGAATTACGTTTGGTCTAATCTTGAGAATCTGGGGTACATAGACAACTTGAGAAATTATCTTAGGCCCGACCGCAATAAAAACAAAAATTTTTCTTTGCTTTTGTTATTCTTTTTCGTAGTTTTTCTTTAATTTAATTTGATTTTTTTAAGTCTTGACTTGACTCTAGTTTCTCCTAGATGACTTTAGGTTTGATTTTGACCATAGTCTCTCTAGTTGACCTTAGGTTTGACTTTGACTTTAGTCTCCTTAATTTGACTTTAAGCTTAACTTTTAGTCTTCTTCCATTGACCATAAGATAGTCTTGGATCGTAGTTGAGACCTATCATCTTGATTGGACGGGCTCGGTGCCTAACACCTTCCGATGCTCGTAACTTGACTCCTTACCAATTATCTCTATCATAAATCGATACGAATTTCATTCGGAATCATTTTATGGTTCCTAGACCTAAACTAGATGGCAACTCCAAAACAAGAATCAGGATCCATGTTCTGCACACAAATTTTTGAGGTAGATTTCAATACTCGATTTGACTGTTGCATTATTAACCGAGTTTTGAATCTCTTTATCTACTTTTGATAGAAGTGGATCATTCGGCCCCATTATGTGATTGCTCAGTATGAAACAAACAATTGTTATCTTCACTTGCATTCGTAATGGGTAATAAGATTGTGAAGATAACAGCAACTACCTCTTCTTGACAATTTTGAATACTCTTTCAATTATTTTTTTATGTTGTGCATGTCTTTTGTTAAACAATTTTTTATAATTTGTTTGAGTGCATCTTCTATACTCGCTAATGTGATCATGTGTGTTATGATTCGAGACAAGAAATTCTAGTTTGTTGGTACAACACACATCAATGAGATAATATTTTTCTACTAGAATGCATGCATCATTTTTAGCTTTTAAGTTTTAATGTGTAAAGTTAAAAACTTCTAATTTTTTTTATTGAAATATTCAAACTAATAAAAAGGAAATGTGAATGATTTTCTTTGCATACGAGAATCATTTAATGTCCGTTGATCATGTGTAGATCCTTCCCATCCAATAATGATGTATGTAAATTTTAAGTCGAATGAGCATGGCGCCAAGACATTTTGTGTTGTCTGACCCTTCCTACCCCGAAATCTATCTAGATCTTCTTCTAGAATGATAGCAACAATGTGTGTTTCATCTAATGCCCCCCCACCACAATTCTAAAAAAAATTGGAATATGTATAAGAATATTCTTAATTTGATAAGATTATAAAAATGCCCTATAAAAACTTACCTTGAAATATGACACATATCGAGGGTCACTACTAATTTCTATCGGGTTGTCATCTTTATACAATGCGCTTTCATGATCTTCCATAAGAAACTTATACAATTTAAGTACACAATTTAAAATTTGATTGAATTGACGACCAATTATCTCTCGAGATCAGTTGAATCAAGCCTCCAACACCCTATGATGTATATTATAACCAATCAAGTGTAAAAACATCAACATCATCTTCTCTACCCTACAATTTTTGGCACCACTCATGATATCTTGAGATCTAATCAAAGCACATAGACGTTGTAATGACTCAATAACTATTCATAGGTTAACTCGACAGTTGTGTTCATTATACAATATCAAATCCATATACATTTTGATATCTTCTTTTCTGTTAATATGTGATTTTATATGCATATCTAGTAATTGTTTGATAGCAATAATAGTTGCAGCTACCGCATTTGTCGTCGTTGCTATTGCAACAATATTTTTAGGAAAAATTATAAAAAAAAACTGAATAAAAAAGTTATTTCACAAAAAAAATCAAATTTATTTGAAATTAGCAAAATGATAATAAATCGGCCATTGAATGGTCAGTTGTTGTCCCTCTCTTCTTTTAATTATTTAAAAAAAATCTATTTTTTTAAAAAAACAGGTCATTGAATGGTTGTGTTTCTCTCTCCTCTTTCTCTCTCTACTTTCTCTCTCTTAATTATTTTAAAAAAATTGATTTTTTTTAAATATCATTGAATGACCGGTTGTTTTCTCTTCTCCTTTTTCTCTTTCTCCACTTTCTCTCTCTAGATTATTTAAAAAAAATCGAATTTAAAAAAAAATCGAATTTAAAAAAAAAAATCATGAAGTAGCTAATTTTTTCTCTCTCTTGAAAAGAATAATTACAAATAAACTCTTAAAAAACTTATGCTGTTCCACATGCCACCTTCTAGTTAATTAAAATTAATATTGTACTTATAAGATTAATTTGTGATATAAACACAGTCAAAGAGCATTTATAATAGCTATAATCGCTATATAGGTTTTTATGATTCATCCTACATCAATGTTATTGGAACACCTGAGACAACAAAGATAACAAACTCTCTATATATCAAGAAACATTTAACGAGAGTTACATGTTTGGGAGAAGTGCTTAACATGAATAAACACGTGGAACATGTAAAACATGTCTTATATATTTAGGTTGCATTCTAAATCTTGATACGTTTACTCCTATAATTTAAAGTAAATAACGCTAACTTTAAACCAAGCAAATACTTAATATAAAATCAAAGAAATTTTATTGGCACATCAACTTTTACTTACAACACACCAATCATTTTGAAATTATACAATTGTTTACCTTAGATTAGTGTGAAATAAGTAAAAGTTAGTGTGTTAATATAATCTATCTAATATAATATGATGCATCGAGGTCAAAACACAATGTTCTTAAAATATATCAAATGGGTCTTAGAAAATCTATTAATGAACCATTTAAATGTTGTGTTTTGTCTTGTATTTCATTCTCCTTTTAACTCATACTAAATTTATTAATATGGAATAACAGACATGTTTCTCTACCTTGATAGTTAGATTTTGCCTTTAACATTTTAATCGACACTTTTTGATCATAAGTGATTACAAGGGCATAATTATGTTTGATGACGAAGACCAATAAGATGCATCCACGTAACCACTAAAGCAATGCAAGATTGAGTCAGAAGTGACATGTGTCTCATCCTTAAAGTCAGTAGAATCATTCGATGGGTGAGTAGTTTAGCAACTAAAACATTCATCAATCATCTTAGATAATTCTTTGAGAGGACTTAGCCTAAGTGACAAGTGTAAGAATTTGAAACATTCGATTTAACATGACCTAAAGTTTTTGTGCAAATTACATAATTAGTAAAAGAATAAAGACAGACCTTAAACGAAAAGTTTCCTAGGATCTACATGATCTGTATTAGAGTTAAATTATCAAACTAAATTAGACGAAGATTAGCAAAATAAATAAAAAATAGAAATTCATCACGAAATCAATAATATAAAGACCACAAGATCCTAATCCAAGTAAAATTTTGGAATATGTGCAAGATTTTCAAAAAATGAGTTATTAAGACTCTAGGAATCTATAAATACATATACCAACACACAGGAAAAAGGCTTTTATCTCATGCCCTAATTCAGTCTCTCTAATTTTTTTTCCTACCAATTTGATTGTTATAGAGTCTTAATCTTAAAAAATTTCACATATTTGAATCAGAAAATAAGAAGGAGATCGTCCTCGAGAAATGAGTCTAGGGTGAGATAATTTATTTTACCTATAGTGAAGAAATCAATTTTTTAAGTGATTAAAATTTCAAAGATAAGATATAATGAAATTAAAAATTTTACAATTCAATACTAGAAAAAAAATATTGTGCGGGTACATTGAAATGAACTTCTACTTTTGGTATCATACTCTAGATGATTCCCATAAGAGGATCCATAACTTTAGAGGTGAGATGAGTTGTCTTCAAAGCGGAGTCGTGGTTTGTTTTACATGAAGACATGAACAAGTGTATAGACCAATAACTTCTACAAAGACATGAACAAGTGCATAGACCAATAAAATGAGTTGTCTCCAAAAGAAAAATGAGTGTGATATAACAAAAATAAAGGAGGGCAAAATTTATATTGAAAATCGTTTCGATGAGGTCAAGCATATGTGATTAAAATATTAGGAAAAATGTAAGAATTGTCAAATCAACAAGTTCATAGGCCAAAGGATTTTTCCAAGGATTTAACTCCAATCACATTGGACACTAAGGGGTTTCTCTTCTTTTTTTTCTCTATTTATGTAAGAGAAGAGAAACTGAATGATCAAATCAACAAATTCATAGACCAAAAGGGTTTTCTAAAGGTCTAACTCCAAACCACGTTGGATACTGAGGGGTTTCTTTTATTTTTTTTCTTTATTTATGTAGAAAAATAAAAACTGAATGGTCAAATCAATAAGTGCATAGACCAAAAGATTTTTTCAAAGGTCCAACTCCAAACCACGTTGGATACTAAGATATTTCTCTTCTTTAATTTTTTCTCTATTTATGTAAAAGAAGAGAAACTGAATGGTCAAAGCAATAAGTGCATAGACCAAAGGATTTTTCTAAGGGTCCAACTCCAAACCACGTTGGACACTAAGATGTTTATCTTATTTAATTTTTTCTCTATTTATGTAATAGAAAAAAAAATTGTCAAATCAATACTAAGTTAAAAATCAAAGGGTTTTTCTAATGGTCCAACTCCAAACCACGGAATAAGATGTTTCTCTTTTTTAATTTTTTCTTTATTTATGTAATAGAAGAAAAGAATTGTCAAATCAATATTAAGTTAAAATATTAAAGGATTTTTCCAAGGGTCCAACT
This sequence comes from Akebia trifoliata, assembly GCF_017979445.1. NCBI lineage: Eukaryota > Viridiplantae > Streptophyta > Magnoliopsida > Ranunculales > Lardizabalaceae > Akebia > Akebia trifoliata. The sequence goes on along the minus strand of NC_141382.1, from coordinate 37,730,581 downwards.
CCAAACCACGTTGGACACTAAGATGTTTCTTTTCTTTAATTTTTTTCTATTTATATAATAGAAGAAAAGAATGGTCGAATCAATACTAAGTTAAAAGACCAAAGGGTTTTTCTAAGGGTCCAACTCCAAATCACGTTGGCCACTAAGATGTTTTTTTTTCTATTTATGTAATAGAAGAAAAAAGTGGTCAAATCAATACTAACTATAACTTTTTATTTATTATTAATAACATATTTTATTCTAAAATTATGAGTAATAGCTAAAGAAATTATATGTTTTCTTAATTCAATTACATTATTAAAAATTTTACCAATATAAATATTTAATATATTTTCATCATCGTCGGATGACGAACTCAAATTGTTATCAAAAAATTCATCTACATCACTCTCAAAATTATTTTGTGTTACAACATTACATTGAATTGTATTGTATGTAATATTATGGTCAATATCAGTATTTTGATATTGATTTAAAGAAATAGGCTCACCTTGACCATAATTTAATTGATACATTACAAAATTTTCATGTTGTATCACAAAAATAATTGTATTTGGGAATTTTGATTATAATTTAATATATATTTTCAAGTTCCTTAACCAAAAATATCAATTAAAAAAATTTTATTATCTAAATTGATAACTGACCTTATTGAAAATTATCGTTGAATATTGCAGATTGAAATAATAAGAGCCTTTAATTCCGCATATGTAATTTTTGATGAAGTTGATAAAATTGTGTATTTCCACCAATATGTGTGATACTTTCAACAGAACTGTCATATCGATAAATAATTGCTCTTGATCATATTCGATGTAAATTGTAAGAGAATAAAAATATGAAGAATTATTAGAGAATCAAAAGAGTAAAAAAGAAAAATCCCGAAGTAAAATAATGAGATATATATATATATATAGTATAACGGTAAAAAAATGACTAAAAAACGGCTACGTAATAGTCAAATTGAAAATTTTAAAGAAGAGAAACATCTTAGTGTCCAACGTGATTTGGAGTTGGACCCTTGGAAAAATCCTTTGATCTTTTAACTTAATATTGATTTGACAATTTTTTTTTTCTATTACATAAATAGAGAAAAAATTAAAGAAGAGAAACATCTTAGTCTAACGTGGTTTGGAATTGGATCCTTAGAAAAACCCTTTGATTTTTTAACTTAGTATTGAGTTGACAATTCTTTTATTAAGAGAAACATCTTAGTCTAACGTGTTTGGATTGGATCCTTAGAAAAACCCTTTGATTTTTTAACTTAGTATTGAGTTGACAATTCTTTTATTATATTACATAAATAGAAAAAAAAAATTAAAGAAGAGAAACATTTTAATGTCTAATGTGGTTTGGAGTTGGACCCTTGGAAAAACCCTTTGGTCTATGCACTTGTTGATTTGACCATTCAGTTTCTCTTCTCCTACATAAATAGAGAAAAAATTAAAAAAAAGAAACATCTTAGTGTCCAACGTGGTTTGGAGTTGGACTATTGGAAAAACTCTTTGGTCTATGTATTATTGATTTGACCATTCAGTTTCTTTTTCCTACATAAATAGAGAAAAAAAGAAAGAAGAGAAACCCATCAGTGTCCAACGTGGTTTGGAATTGGATCTTTATGAACTTGTTGATTTGACCATTCAATTTTTTTTCTCCTACATAAATAGAGAAAAAAAGAAAGAAGAGAAACCCCTTAGTGTCCAAGTGGTTGGAATTGGATCTTATGAATTTTTGATTTGAACCATTCAATTTTTTTTTCCTACCTAATAGAGAAAAAAGAAAGAAGCGAAACCCCTTAGTATCCAATGTGATTTGGAATTGGGCCCTTGGAAAAACTTTTTGGTTTATGAATTTGTTGATTTGACAATTCTTAAGTCATTGGTTTATGCACTTGTTCATGTCTTCATGTAAAACAAACCACGACTTCGCTTTGGAGACAATCCATCCCACCTCTAGAGTTATGGATCCCCTTATGGGAATCATTTAGAGTATGATACCAAAAATAAAAGTTTATTTCAATGTACCCGCATAATATTTTTTTTCTATTATTGAATTGTAAAATTTTTAATTTCATTATATCTTATCTTTAAAATTTTAATCACTTAAAAAAGTGATTTCTTCACTATAGGTAAAAATAAATTATCTCACTCCCAGACTCATTTCTCGAGGACGATCTCCTTCTTGGATTATAATTCAAATATGTGAGAATTTTTAAGATTAAGACCCTATAACAATCAAATTGGTAGGAAAAAAAATTAGAAAGACTGAATTAGGGCATGAGACAAAAGCCTTTTTCCTGTGTGTTGGTACATGTATTTATAAATTCCTAGAGTCCTAGTAACTCATTTTTTGAAAATCTTGCACATATTCTAAAATTCTACTTGGATTCGGATCTTGTGGTCTTTATATTATTGATTTCGTGATGAATTTCTATTTTTTATTTATTTTGCTAATCTTCTTCTAATTTGGTTTGAGAATTTCACTCTAATACAGATCATGTAGATCGTAGAAAACTTTTCGTTTAAGGTCTGTCTTTATTCTATTACTAATTATGTAATTTGCACAAAAGCTCTAAGTCATGTTAAATTGAGTGCTTCAAATTCTTAGACTTGTCACTCAGGCTAAGTCCTCTCAAAGAATTATCTAAGATGATTGATGAATTTTTTAGTTGCTAAACTACTCACCCATCGAATGATTCTATTGATTTAAGGATGAGACACATGTCACTTCCGACTCAGTCTTGCCTTGCTTTAGTGGTTACGTGGATGCATCTTATTGGTCCTTGTTGTCAAACATAATTATGCCCTCATAATCATTTATGACAAAAAAAATGTCGATTTAAATGTTAAAGGCAAAATCTAACTATTAAGGTAGGGAGACATGTCTGTTATTCCATATTAATAAATTTAGTATGAGTTAAAAGGAGAATGAAATCTAAGATAAAATATACCATTTAAATGGTTCATTAATAGATTTTCTAAGACCCATTTGATATATTGTAAGAACATTGTGTTTTGACCTCGATGCATCATATTATATTAGATAGATTATATTAACACACCAACTTTTATTTATTTCACACCAATCTAAGGTAAATAATTGTATAATTTCAAAATGATTGGTGTGTTGTAAGTAAAAGTTGATGTGCCAATAAAATTTCTATGATTTTATATTAAGTATTTGCTTGGTTTAATGTTATCGTTATTTACTTTAAATTATAGGAGTAAACGTATCAAGGTTTAGAATGCAACCTAAATATATAAGACATGTTTTACATGTTCCACCTACTTATTCATGTTAAACACCTCTCCCAAATATGTAAATCTTGTTAAATATTTCTTGATATATAGAGAGCTTATTATCTTAGTCGTCTCAGATATTCCAATAACATTGATTTAGAATGAATCATAAAAACCTATGTAGCGATTATAACTATTATAATTGCTCTTTGAACTGTGTTTATGTCTAATCCTAGAAGTACAATATTAATTTTAATTAACTAAAAGGTGGCATGTGGAACGGCATAAGTTTTTTAATGGTTTATTTGTAATTACTCTTTTCAAGAGAGAAAAAAAATCGACTGTTTAATGAATTTTTTTTTTAACTTGATTTTTTTAAAAATAATCAAGAGAGAGAAAGTGGAGAGAGAAAAATAGGAGAGAGAAAACAACCGGTCATTCAATGACCTTTTTTTAAACAAATCAATTTTTTTAAATAATTAAGAGAGAGAAAAGGAGAGAAAAAGACAACTGGTTATTCAATGACCTAATTTTTTTTTTTAAATTCGATTTTTTTTTAAATAATTGAAAAAGGAGAGAGACAACAACCAGCTATTCAATGGCCGATTTATTATCCTTTTGTTAATTTCAAATAAATTTGATTTTTTTTGTGAAATAACTTTTTTATGTGAAATAAATTTTTTTTTTATAATTTTTCCATATTTTTATTACATTTATACTCTTAATCTGAGTCGCCTATCTACAATTTAAGTCATATAATGACCTTACATATCTCAGAATACAACTACTTAGACCATATACTACTATCAAATTAAAAGAAGAAAAATGACAAAATATAAACAAATGGATGGATGAAAACCAAAGAGATAATTATTATGCCTCTGATTTAGGCGTGAAGGCATCTAAATCTGTTCCAAATTCATATAACATGGGAGTACTAAATTAGTGCAAAGAACGATCAAATGAATTTGTTGGAAATTTTTATAACACTAATTTGTTTATTAGCTTTGAATGTTATTGAATTATTTATTTCCTACTACTAAAGTTTTATACTTCTACAATCATGGAGAATGGCTGGCTTTGTGCATGTACCATTTTGCCCCACAATATTTTGATAATTTACATGACTTATCCCCATTGAAAATTAAACTTGAATTAGTCGTTTTCTCTATTGTTGGCACAAATTTGAAACTTGAGAGTTCAGGTTGAACTTTGATCAAGAACCAGTGTCACTTCAATCAAGAATCAACGTCTTCTCCAACCTTTGATTTCAACAACTCTAATCACTTTCCTACATTCTTCTCTATTGCTGAAACTAGAAGTAAGTCAGAACTCACAATTCTCATCTCTATTGTGTTCATAACCACCGCAAAACTTGCAATATTTCAAATTTTAGAACTCTCCTTGCAACTCATTAGATCCATTTCAGATTTTCATAACCCGCCATGAAACTTGTAAATTTTTTATTTATTTTCGAAAACTCCATTAAACCCATTTTTTGATGGTATTAACCCATTTCAAATCTTCTCTTTACATGCTAGATTTGTTTAAGGTTACTTATAAAAGCACCCCACGAAATAATAAGGACAACCCACACATAGTCAATTTATTTTGTCTTATATGGGTTAAAAGTTTCAGAATAAGCTAATTTTTTGTGAGGATGATCTCTATGATGAATTGATCATCCTGACCAAAAATCAGTCCATTCTAAAACTCTAACTCCCTCAAAACTAGTTTACAAAAGATGGATTATTTATGATTTTTGAACTTGTTTTGATGGGGTTAGACGATGCGAAATGGGCTGATTTTTGGTGAGGATGATCTACTTATTATAGAGATCATTCTCACCAAAAATGAACTTATTCTGAAAGGTTTAACCCATATAATGCATGTCTCTACCTTCTTGGTTCTTAACTAGAGGGGTGAACCATGGGATTTTTTTTTGGAGAGTATACCATGGGATCTTGGTCTTAGAAAAAGATTAAATGATTGAAAATTTGAGGACGCTATCTCTATGTCATAATTGTTTGCCTCCATGGGTACTTTACTGGATAAGGAGGGTCGTCGAATTTAGAAAGACAATAAAGATGACTGTTTGTCTATCAAGTCTTTCTATTCAATTCTTGAACATAACAACAAAGTTTGTTTTCCCTCTTCTTTGATTTGGAACTCCAAGGTTCCCACTAATGTGTCCTTTTTCATATGGTAGGTTATTTTGAATAAACTTCTAACGATTAACTCTTTTAGGCGTAAAAGTCTCATCTTAATTGATTTTTGTTGCTTGTGCAAATCGAGTAGTGAGTCTGTGGATCATATTCTTATTCATTGCGAGATTTCCTTTGACATTTGGTCTCATTTCCTATCCTTGTTTAAGGTATAGTGGTGTCTTTTGAGTTCGGTTATCTCTCTCATTTTTAGTTGGAAGGCCCCTTCTTATTTTGGCAGATAGAAGATTTTGTGGAAGTTTACTCCCTTTGCAATTTTTTGGGATTTGTAGAAAGAAATGAACGTGCGGACTTTTGAAGGGAAAGGAGTAATCGTGCAAAAGTTTATATATAGTATTCTTGGGTTGTTATTCCTATGGTGTAAGCAATTTAAGGAGTTTAAGGGTATGTTTTTTGAAGATTTTCTATTTAGATGGGAGTATGTAATTCGAAGTTAATCTTTTTGTTGTTCTCTTTGCTTGTTAGTTGTATTCTCCTTTGTGGACATCTTGTCCTATTTTCAATAAAATTTAACTTATCAAAAAAAAAAAAAAGAGAAAAACATGACATGTGTAAAAACAATGAAGTAAGCTTTAATGAGAAGTTTTGTTTAAAACTGTTTGTACCATCTGCTACGTACTAGATTTTAGGCCTAGGTAACAATCATATTCGTAAAGTCGGAGTACAAGTTTAATATGACAAGGAAAAAATTCGAAAAAAAAACATTGAAAATGGGAAAAAAATTGATAAAAATAAAAGATAAAAAATATATAAAAATAATGATATATATAGGAGGCAGTTCATGAGACATATTTAAAAACAATGCGTTTTCAAAATATGGGTTAGAGGTTTTGGATTGAACTGATTTTTTGCAAGGATGGTCATTATGATGAGAAGATCATCCTCACAAAAAAGCAGTTCAATCTGAAACTTCTAAATCCATCAAAAGTGATTTACAAATTATTGGTAAAAAATTGACGATTCATATTCTAAATCACTTTTAATGGGGTTAGAAGTTTCAGATTGGATTGATTTTTTTTTTTCCAGATGATCTTCCCATCATAGAGATCATCCTCACAAAAAATCAGCTCAATCTGAAACTTCTAACCCATATTTTGAAAATTTATTAATGTTGCATTGTTTTTACATATGTTTTTTCATATGTCATTTGATCCATAAATCAAGTTATTTTCATCAAATCCCATATTTTTACATTTATGAGTCACCAAATTCTATTATGTATTAAATCTCACATTGAAAAAAATAAGAAATTGTTTAATTTATTTTTTTTTTGAAAATGTGAAGTAATTTTTACATATGTTTTTTTCATATGTCATTTGATCCATAAAATCAAGTTATTTTCATCAAATCCCATATTTTACATTATGAGTCACCACATTCTATTATGTATTAAATCTCACATTGAAAAAAATAAGAAAATTGTTTAATTTATTTTTTTTTGAAAATGTGAAGTAAATAGGAATAAAATGGTGCTTTTTGTTTCAAATGAAAAAAATCACGTTTTTTAATCATCAGAATGCAAGATGGGTTATAAATGCGTTTTTTCATTAAAAAAAATGCCATTGTTTGTTACTAACCTGACAAAATTGAAGGATATTTCAATCTTTGGATAAGATGTAAGGGTTCACTAAAAACCCATAACATATTTGATGGACCATGTTTTCATATGTTAGACCCATTTTTTTTTCAAATATTTCTTCCGAGTCATTGGGGACGACTCAATGTGATGAACGATCCATATAAAATATCTCGCCCGAGTCATCTCGGTTAAATCACGTGCTTGACAGTTCACACCACCTGTCAGGTTGCCCTATTCCTGAATCCTCATTACACGAAGTAAGTAATTCCATGAAGCCATGATCCCATCCGACATGGCAAAAAGCAAACAAAAATCCGAAATAAGATGTTTTCCATTAATACGACACGTGTGTAGAGATGTAGATCCAATTCTATTTTATTATACGTGGCGTCGTTCCATTGGATCAACTGCTTAGAACGGAGTGTTATTAAACAGCAAAACTCTGATCGCAGAGGCAAGAACGGAACCTGGTTAGTGGTAATTACGTCTCGTTCTGGAAATAAGAAGAAAAAGAAAACCTGAAATTTTGAATAATAATAATAAAAAACATTATCTTCCCCCTTTGTTGATCAGATCGATTGGAGAGGAAATCTATCTGTTTCCGAGAAACATTTACATTTCTGATCGATCGATCTATCTATCAATCAAAGATGAATATTTTCAGATTAGCAGGAGATATGACCCATCTCGCCAGTGTTCTCGTCTTGCTTCTCAAGATCCACACCATCAAATCCTGCGCTGGTACTTAATTCTTCATGAATTATAGGTTTATTTTATTTTATTTTTTGATTTTTTAATTTTAAATTTTTAATGGATGCTTTGTTTCTCAAATTACTGGTTGTTCTTGATTGATCCTCAGCTGCATTGTCTTGAAATTTAAACCCTAGATTGAAATACGGACACCAATCGTGTTTCCGTGAATTAGTATTAATTATGGAAAACGAATTTTACAGTTACGTTAACTGGTATCCTGCTTTTGCAATGCTGATTATTAATTTATTTGTTCCAGATCTGTTAATTGGAACAGTTTTTATGCTCTATTTTCTTACAAGGTTATTGTTGTTATGTGGTTAAAGATTCAAAAGCTTTGGATTTGTGTAGGTTAGCATCTTTTTTGATGTGCTACAACTTCAATTTGAGAATCTACGGGAAGCTTATCATGAGCATTTTAGATGAGAAAGAATGTCTTGGCTAGAAGGAAATAGTGTTGAAAAGTTGAGCTTTTGTTCACCACTTTGTATTGATTAAGATAGTTTCCCTAGTGTGCCAACTGCCAATCCTTTCTCGGATCTCATGGAGAGTTGGCTATGAGAATTCTCTTAGCCATTGTTGTCACCTTGGATTTGAGGGGGTACATTGTTGATAGATGATTGGAGATGGTACTTCTGATGTTCTTATAGATCTGTAGGGATTGTCACTGGTGCTGCTTCCTTCGGCAGAATTCGCACCATTGCTCTACATGATAGGTGACGAGCCTCCTGTTTTTTTTCCCCAAGATTTGGATATGGGATTTCCTATGCTGCTGCTGATATTGAGGCACTTTCCTGTGTGCCATCTTCAAGCGGTGAATCGGCCAACGACATCCTCATCCATTGTTCTTTTTCTCAAGAGGTGTGGTCACATTTTCTTTCTTTATTCCAAATGTCTTGGTGTTTCCATCTTCAAGTCTGGCATTATTCCAATGTTGACATTTGAATGAAAAGTTGCTCAAGAAGAGAATCCTATCGCCTCTAATCCTGTTTGTTGCATGTTGGGGGTATTTGTTGGAGCTGAATAGCAGGATCTTTAAAGGAAGGGACATCCTTTGCATGAAGTCTTGACATCCATCATGGGGCTGATTTTCTATTGGACCAGGATCTACAAGGATTTTAGAGGAACTTTTTTCTTTCTTGTTGGAAAAATATAATCTTGTAGCGGGGCCTTTAGCTCCATTATTCTATGTTTGAAAATTTCACAGTGGAGAGAGCTTGACAGTAGTGGTAATGTGACTCGCCATCCTTGTGGCCTTCTGTTATTTGGTGCTCTTGTTTTTGTTTTTTCCTTTTTGTAAATATTTTTTGTAAACTTGGAGAGTGGCCTACTTGGCCACTATTCTCCCTTTTTCTCCCAATAAAATCCGATTTTGCCTATAAAAAAATTTAAAAAATGATGAGTCAGATTTTTTACTCAGGTTTAACTTTAGAGGCGTCATTAGCTCTCCCCTTTGGATCTCCTTAGAGGACCAGGCCATGGAAAGTCGCATTGGATGGGAGGATTGGAGTAGGAATTTTATTTTTTGTTTTTGGTGATTTAGACATTACCCCCCCCCCCCCCCCCCAAACCTTTTGGTCAATATTAGAGATACCCCCCAGTTTTTTCAAACTTATGACATGCCCCCTTTGACCCACATCTGCTATGAGATACCAGCCCGGTCAACACTTTCGTTGAACCAAAGTTTGTACATGGGTCTGTGATGTTGTGATGTTGAAATAGAAGGTGCAGAACATGCTTCAAAGTGTAATCCAATGTTTATGGGTTGAGAAGTTTTAGATTGGGCAAATTTTGGCTAGGATGATGCATGATTTTCTCCCCATACCATATGAATTTTCTCTCCAAAACCTATCATCTTCAACAAGTTTTTTTACCCTCTTCTTCAAGCTTAAGATCCTATCTTTCTCAACCTCCAACTTGCAAGAACAACATAGGGTATTTTGAAGAACGAAGGAAATTTGGGTTTAAAAATCTAGGGTTTGTACATGACATTGAAGAAGAGATTGAATAGGTAAGAAATAGTTAGCCTATAGTTTAAAAACTTGAAGATTGAATATTTTTTACCTTCTTCCTTTGACCTTGAGGTTCTATCTCCTTTAACCTTCAAACCCCAAGAACAAGATAGGAGCAGAAGGATGATCTCGTTTAAGTATCCCAACACGAATCCCTATGATTCATTAGTCAGAATTTCGAGGTGTGAGATAGTCAATCGCACAACCTGATAGAACATTCACAAACAATAATACTTATGAAAAGAAAATATACGCAGCAGAATAAACATTTGACTAACATCTATACGAGAGTCTAGAGCAAGCGGAAGAAATCGACAAACACTGATATAAGTCAATATCCGAAATCTCATAATTCATCAGGTTACAAAAATTTCTAAACTAACATATTTCTTATCTACAAACAAAAACCACTAGGATTCCCTACTAATCCTCAAAGACACGATGGTGGCAAGACATCAATTTGTTCTTCCTCGAGGACCTCCTCAAAAAACTCCTCAAAGAACGGCTCTTCAATAACTGAATAATCTGAAAGGGGAAGGATAGGGTGAGTAACAAGGGAATGTTACGCAGCAGGATGAACGCTGTTTTTAACAGCGAGTCATACATGCACGAGTATCATCAGAACAATTAACATGCAAGTTTTCATAACGTAACATACATAAATGTGTTAAGCATACTCAGTAAAACAGTTATAATAACTTTTCAATTTATCATTTTCAATCATTTAAGTAATGTGCATTTTTTAAATGAAAACATCTATCAATCATTACAAAATAAGAAAAAGATACATAATAAGAACACGGCGTGGTAATCGATAGAGAGCAGAGGAACACGCCGATATAACCAACCGCCTCGGCTATGGCAATACGATATTCCAAACTTAACCTCCGATGTGGAATCCCATCGGTATAGATCTGATTTTGTGGCCGGTCTAGCATACCACATTTGGATGACCATTTATCTGGCTCAGACTGGCCGTTGACCAAGAACCCAATACTGAGTTCAACTAACGGTGAGGTCGACCGTTTGACGACTACAGACTAAAAGTGATCACTAACTAGCCCAGGAAACCCCTCGCGTCTAAGCCTATCAAGAGGCAATGCATGTGAACCCCGCCTAGCTCTACACTAAACAGAGACCGCCTTTACACACAACGTTCACCAGGAAATAAGTAGGAAAAATTCTCGGATTTCATAAGCTGTAATGCTCTAAGGTACCCATACTACCGAAGAGCATAGGACATCTAGTGTTATCTTAGATTGACTCCGCGCCGCTACACAGCACGCGTCACTCTTTATGGGTTTTCTACAAAACGTTTACTGGTAAAACAAAATAATTTATTTTATATATAATATATCTTCTTTAATCGAAAATACAAACAAAATCTGGTAGTGCCCTCCAGTGACAGTATCTGTCATTTCCATCCATCAACCATCTCGTCCCTCATCTATCTATCACGTTTTACGTGGCATGGCCACTACGTAGAACTGGAGGCACTGTCCTATCAATCAGTTAAAACATACGTTCTCTCTATCCATCCATCAATTAAATCGATCATCTATCATCTAATTTCCTACATATCTATTAAAGTAATTTTACTTTAAAGTAATTCGAAATCCATAAAGCATCAACCAAATTCCATTTGATGGTTTTGGTTGAGTCGAGAGACTCGAAAACAAAGATAAAACCATAAGACATAAAAGCTGAAAATCTATGAAAATTTAACTAAGTGTTGAAAAATGATTTTTCAAAGTCGAAATTGAAAACGAACTATTTATTTATTTATTAAAGAACTTAAAGTAATACTTAATTGTTTTTAATAAAATAAAGGTAGGAAATGGGTATACATACTATATGAAAGCAAGAAAAAAAAAAATTAGAACCAAACTCAACATTCGGATACTTTTCCGAATTGCTGATTTTTCGTCGAAACTTGACCAAAATCGATCCAAATATTATACCAACTATAAAATGCTTATATTACATCAAATGAACTAAAATCAATCATAAATAAGCATGCAAACATGATTCAAATCGTTCAAATATGTATAAACTTAATGAAACGATCGATTTATCAACAATCATATGGATTTTCTATGAAATTATCGCATAACTAGAAGGTAGAAGAGAAGGCAACCTACTTCAAGTTATTTTCAACGGTTGAATGGACTTAAAAATCGCCTCCGGCCAATCTCTAAAATTTTTTTCCGGCGAAAATCGGATTTCTTTGCGTCCACGCGTAACCCTCGGCGAGAGGAACAACTTTCTTTCTTGTGCCTAAGCTCGGATCGTTCTCGTTTGACGTAGATCTGAGTTTCAAATATTGAAGGAAAAGGGTTGAGATTTGTTTGGAGAGGAGAATAAGAAAAATCTGATTTTTCTAATAGAATTTAGATATTTATATAACTTAAGTTGGGACATACTTGTCATTTTGGCAATTGTTTTTCCCAAATGTTGAATTGGATAAACTTATACTCTATTTCAGGTGATTTTTCGACACGAATCTAATGGTATGATCAGTTTCCTCAAATTACGTCTCTAAGGTGTCGTTTACCTATTGGGAAAATATCTAATTCGAAATTCGAGGATTTGATAACTTTTTCAATCGACTTCAGATTTAGGCGTGCTTATAGGCTAAAGTATGTTTCTCGATCCTTCTAAATCTATTGGTGAAGTTAATTTTCCTCAAAATTTAAAATTAAGAATCTATACTTTTAAATCAATGCACGGATCTAAAATTCTTTCCTAGAGATACATTTTAGGATTTTCAAGTCATTACAATATATCAAAGAACACGGGCTGAAGATGAGGTTCATTAGTTTAAAATGGAAGATGCGATTGAAGATGAAATTCAATAATTTGACAATGAAAGATTTTTTGGAAGAAATTCAGAGTTTTTTTTTTTGCTTTAGGTTTAAATAGATCATTTTCTATCAGCCTCTGACAAAACCTAGGTTAAGGGGGGCATGTCATCAGTTTGAAAACATGGGGGGGGGTATCTCTTATATTGACCAAAAAGTGGGGGTTCATTCTAAATGACCTTATTTTGGTGGGGATAAACTTTTTTCCATTTTTATAGGATGGTATTAAGGAGTTTGTATCAAATCTTCCATGTGAAACAAATATTAAACGAGTTAGGGATCGTGTCAAATCCCTTGGTCGTCATCTGCAGCATCAGCATTTGATTGAGTTGGTTCCCATTGAGTGCAAGGAAGACATTTGGACGCATTTAGAGCATGCTCTTTGTACAGTGGGGCATTTACTGCTTCTAGGACTTAGGAGTGCATCCTTGAATGAGTTATGTCTACAATCCTGACAAGTGGAATAATTTGACCTTGGGATGCCCAATGTGATGACACAGCATTCCCTTTGTGAAGAGGGTTCTACAGACTTTCTTGATTCAGGACAGGTACTGACAGGATTTTGGCATTGTGATTTGTGAGAGGATTTCAGATACATCTTCCTCGATCACTATATGTATAGAGATATGCTAATTAAACAATTGAAGGATTTCTCTAAATTTTTGGAATGGTTTTTGTTCTAACACATTTTTTTTAGTGATTCAGATAGTGTTTTTGTGGAGTTGGATCTTGAAAACAGGGAACTATTTAAAGTAGATAAATCTGGATTATCCGATCTCATCCCATGTTTCTGCTGGCAGAGAAATGAAATGTAATCCTGATCATTGGATGCCATGGAACATAAATGAAAAGAAGCTAGGATCGAAACTGGCCGACTCTGATACCAGTGGGATAATTAATGACATATCATGAGATGAAGAGACATACATTCCTTGCCATCCCTTCAGTTTTTGTTGGGTTCTCTTGCTTAGCCTTTCTCTGCACCTTCCCAGCCTGAGTTTCTTGTCTTCCCTTGTATCGAAAGTCCACAATGGACAATCATTATAATGGTTTAGTAAAGGACCTTAGCATCCTTCCTGAAACTAGTTTGCACTCCAGACTTAGTTTACAATTTCTCCTCATATCCAGCTCACCTTTTGATCCAATATTTATAAGAATTAAAATCCGTAGCATCAGTAGTAACCAACTCGGGGGAGACGGCACTGGCTAGGTTTTGAATCACAATCTAGCAAATATCCCATTTTTGGGAAGTAAAAGACTTTCATGGATGGCAATTGATGGTTACTTTGATCTAATGCAAACCTTGCTTTCCTATGGTTAGAATTTTTAAAACCATGCAGCTTTGTCACTGCTATTTCTTTTGATAACTATCTCATGTTATGTACCATTGTCTTTCAAGCTCATTTTTGGTTGCTGTTTCATTGTGCATGATATCTTTTGATTCTATTGTAACTCGTAATTTCCTTTTCTCTTGTGGTTTTCCCATGGCTTTAATAAGCAGTTTATGATGCAACTTGTTTATAATGCGTGACATTCAGCATCCTTGATTGTAAGCAGGCATTTCTTTGAAGACTCAAGAACTCTATGCTCTTGTTTTTGCTACGCGGTACTTGGATATTTTTACCGATTTTGTCTCACTGTATAATACCATGATGAAGTTGATATTCTTGGGAAGCTCGTTCTCTATTCTTTGGTACATGAGACGCCACAAGATTGTTCGTAGATCTTATGATAAAGAACAAGACACCTTTCGCCATCATTTTCTCATACTGCCGTGCCTACTTTTGGCACTAGTAATTAACGAAAAGTTCACTTTTAAGGAGGTGTGTCCATGTCTTCTGTTTGAGTCGTTACTGGCTACTTATGCTCGTGTTTTATTCATTTTGAATGTTGTCATTCAGTTTTATCTGACGCTACTCAATCAGCGTGATAATTCTCGCCTCATTGTTTTTAACCACTGTTTCTCCATCATACTCACCTGTTCCCAATGCGATGGAACAGGTGATGTGGACATTTTCTTTGTATTTAGAGGCTGTTGCCATACTTCCTCAACTGGTATTGTTGCAGCGGACTAGGAATATTGACAACTTGACAGGACAATATGTTCTCCTTCTTGGGTAAGATACTATCTTCCAATTATTGTTTGATAGATTTACTGACTTGAGCATTATCCTAGCGAAGTCAATTGTCTTATTGGTACCCTGTCCTTTGTTTCTTCTCGTGGTATTGTAATGCTCTTTAATATTGATGTGCATCGCTAAAACAATATATATATGTTTGGAGGCTGTTTCCATACTTCCTCAACTGGTGTTCTTGCAGCAGACTACGAATATTGGCAACTTTACAAGACAATTTGTTTTTCTTCTCTGGTGAACAACTATTTTCAAATTCTTGTTTCATGATTTACTGATTTAAACATTATCCTAGCGAATTCAATAGTCTTATTGGCCATCTATCCTTTGTTTCTTTTCGTTGTATTGCAACGCACTTTAATATTAATGTGTATCACTAAAGTTGTTCTCTATCTCTATATGTCTATAATGTTATATCAATAATTTTATAATTTGTCCCCTTATTATTGAACTATGTTCATTGCTCAATTGTGCTGATAGATCATTGGTTTTTTTTTCCTTTTGATTCGTGATCTATAAGATTTAAAATTGTTTATTTTATTTGTCCAAAATTAGACCAAAGAAGGATTCTAGACACAAAGGGTTCCACCTTTTGAAGGTTGTTGGAGTGTCCCTCTTGTAAATTTGGGAAAATAAAAAAAGATAAGAGTGATTCAATAGAGCTCAGACTCAAATTGGGTCTCCAAGAGTTTTCACCCTCGACAAAGATCTTAATACTAGATTTTCTAACCACCCAAATTTTTTTTATAGAAAATCTAGCATCATGACATAGTACACTCCTGGAATTGCTTTCAATCAATGTAATTAAGGGTGAAAGATGCACTTAAGGCGAAAAGGCCTCCTGGTGCCTGAGGCGCAAGGTGCAGGTGAGGTGCATGCCTGCTTGCATGGTATATTGAGATACAACTTTGATTGCTGATGATTGAGACAAATATATTAAGAACACTACTTGTTTTGGCAAGTAGGGATCATCCACATGGAGGCGGGTTTCAAACTTAAGCGAAAACTTCAACTTAAAGAGCAAGTAAGTCACAAACCAATTTTTTGTGTTTTTGAAATTTTACAACTAAGAAATTAAATACAGAATTTAAAGACAAGAAAGTAAATAAGCGGATGAAGACAGAAAGTAAATACAATAAATGAAAACAAGTAAAAACAGGAAGTAAAGGTGTCTATGGGATTGAATCTACCATGAGACGAATATTAGTTAGCATAGTATTTTAGTTTATGTCCTTTTATTACTCAGGTTAAGATCGCATTAGTGACTCTTAACCTGGAAAGTAAAGAATTCAAGTCCAAAAGTCTGTGAGTCTGGAATCCAAATCCAAGATTTCCTTCTCTTCTCGAGTTATCATTTTGAATGATTCTCCATCATTTCAAGCATCAATCATACATGGATTTAACCCAAGGATGAAAGATCACGATGTGTTACGGAGAATAAGGAAAACTATTATAACGAAGTAAATTCTCAATGATTCTCCATCATTTCGAGCATCAATCATAAAGGGACTTAACCCAAGAATGAAAGATCACGATGTGTTATGGGGAATAAGGAAAATTACTTAATCATAATTTTAATCAACAAGAATTTAACGAAGTGGAATCTATTATTCAACGAATTATCTTAGGACATAATTAAAAACACTAAGCTAACCGGATACTCGCTCACGACTTCCTCAATTTCCTAGACAGTAAGGGTCTAGCCGGAGGTCATTGTAATTAATCGTAAACCATAAAAGAAAATAAAAGAGAGAAGAGATGGAGATGAGAAAGAAGCTTGATTAATCTTCAATCTTCAATGTACAACTTCATGATGTCTTCTCTTCTTTACAACTTGACTGAAAAACTAAGAAGATGGGGCTCAACTCCTCATGGAACTAACATGAACTCAACCTCCCATTCTCCCACAATTGGAGCTCAACTCCTTATTCCTCCCCCCCCCTTTAGAGAATGGAATTGAATTGGAATCAACTCCTTAAGCTAGTGGAATTCTCCCAACTCCTTTTTTGAGAATTAGAAGGTGGGAGAAAATGGGATGGGGTGGAGTGCATTGGTCAATGGTCTCTTAGGTTTTGACTAGACCTTGGGCTTAATAATGGACTTGAGTTTGGGGTTACATGAGTATGAAGCCCTAAAGAACTTTTACAACAATAATACAATAGCCCAAAGGTTTTTACTCGATCTAGTCCAGCCATGCCATGACTCAATTATCTCATATTGTCACGCCTCAAAAACTCAACAAAAATCCTCACGATTCCCAAGTTGAATCCAGAAGCATGATATATAACTCATATCATGATAATCAATAAATATACGTAAACGAAAAATAAATAATTATTTGTCATACCTGATCATTGCCCAATAAAATAGATATGTATCGTCAAACATCAACACACTTGACATATACATAAAATAGTAACGACATAATACTGTGTTCGTAGTTACATAAGAAAATGACAGCGGAAGACTTAAACCTAACTCTAGTTCAAGACTTATTATTTGTACCTATGCTCCTTTCCTGAAAGCTTTGACTGATCATTTATAAGGCCATGATATTGAGTCTCTTAAAAAATATCACCTAAATCAGGTATGCCTGAAATTTGTGATGTCGTAGGGGTGAGTAATAGAGGAGTTACCCAATAGGGGATCTTACAATTCTAAATAATAACACCCTACTTGTAGTTTAAACATTCTAGGAATTCGTAAAACTTGTTATTCAATATATAATTGAACATCGATATCATAAAATCTAGTAGAAAATTGAAACACAATTAAAAATTTGAAAACAAATATTCATAATATAACATCAAATAATATAGTACTATAATAAAGAGTTGAGGGTCACGACTGATGTGAACATCTCAATCAAGATACGATTATTCAAATACTTCACCAATGTGGAACCCTACTGTTAGTTCCTGATTCTATGGTTAGTTTCTGCCACAATTTGGGTAACTGTTTTTCAGTTCAGGTTGGCCGTTGACCAAGGCCTTAAGAAACGGGCCAAATCAAGTAGGTCATTCTTTCTTAACTACTTTAGACTATTAATGATCATTAACTAGCCATCTTCATCTATGTCAATCTGGTGTGCATGTGATCCTTGATAATCTCTATCAATTATACAACTATTTACATTTTATTCTCTATTAAAGATAGAAAGGAAATTCTTGGATTCCTGTTGTGATGTTATGTTCTTATGTATTCCATAATACATAAGAACTCAAACAACGTAACTGTTATCCTAGAATAACACATCGTTCTTGAAATGTTATAACATGTTATTTTTTAAGGTTTTCACATTCTCTTTAATAAATCACTAAAATACTACATATATGTATTTGTTTTCTTTTGAAAATGTATTGAAAGTAAAACATGCACGTGTCTTAAATACTCGGTCCACTCTTAAATATACAGCCTTGTCTCTCTTTTCTTTTTCTTTCTTTTCTCTTCTATTTTTTTTTTCAATATGTGAAGTTGAGGAAAAAAATAAGCTAAAACAGAATTATAGATATTATCAAAATATCTAGATATTTACCAAAATATCTAGATATCACTAAAAATTCTAATTTTATTATAATTTTCTAGCAAAAAGGACTTTAGTCAGTTTGACTTAGTCAAAACTGGGTGACCAAAGTTTGACCAGGTTGACTTAACTTGAGTTAACAATGATTGACTCGGTTAATCTTAGTTGACATGGTAGAGGAAGATATATCTTATGAAGAAGGGCTAGTATAGATCATTAGTAGAAAAGAGAAAATATTGCGATCACGAGTTATTCCTTTAGTAAAAATACTTTGGAAACATCATAATGTGGAAGAATCAATTTGGGAAAAGGAATCAGGTATACAGACTCGATATTCAGAATTATTCATCAATAAGGTATATTCTTAATTTCGAGGACAATTGTTTTAGGTGGGGAGGTTGTAATGTCCAAAAAAATATATATTAACCAAGTCAACTAAGGTTGACCAAGTCAATCATTGTTGACTCAAGTTAAGTCAACCTGGTCGAAGTTTGGTTAACCAATTTTGACTAAGTCAAATTGACCAAAGTCGCTAGAAAATTCTAATAGAATTAGAATTTTTAGTAATATCTAGATATTTTTGTAATATCTAAAGTTGTATTTTAGCTGATTTTTTTTCTTAACTTCACACATTGAAAGAAGAAAAAGAAAAGATAGATGAGGCTGTACATTTAAGAGTGGACTGGGTATTTAAGACACGTGTATGTTTACTTTCAGATCATTTTGAAAAGAAAACAAATATCTATATGTAATATTTTAGTGATTTATTAAAGAGACTGTGAAAACTTATAAAAAATAACGTGTTGTGGCATTTTTGGAATAATGTATTATTCTAGGATAACAGTTGAGTTACTTGAGTTCTTATGCATTATGGGATGCATAAGAACACAATATCACATCAAGAATTTGGGAATTTCCTTTCTATCTTTAATAGAGAACAAGATGTAGATAGTTGTATAATTGATAGAGATTACTAAGGATCGCATGCACACCAGATTGGCATAGATGAAGATAGCTAGTTAATGATTATTAATAGTTTAAAGTAGTAAAGAAAGAATGACCTACTTGATTTGACACGTTTCTTAAGGCCTTGATTAACGACCAACCTAAGCCGGAAAACAATTGCCCAAATTGTGGCAGAGGCTGAGCATAGAATCAAGAACTAACGGTGGGGTTCCACACTGGTGAAGTATTAAAATAATTGTATCTTGATTGAGATGGTCACATCAGTTGTGACCCTCAACTCTCTATTATAGTACTATATTATTTGATGTTATATTATGAATAATTGGTTTTTAGATTTTTAATTGTGTTTCAATTTTTTACTAGGTTTTATGATATAGTTATTCAATTATATGCTGAATATCAAACATGCATGATTTACGAATACTTAGAATGTTTAAACTGCATGTAGGGTACTATTATTTAGAATTGTAAGATCCCCTTTCTGGGTAATTCCCCTATTATTCACGCCTACGACATCACAAATTTCAGATGCACTGTTTAGGTGATCCTTCCAAAGAGGTTCAATACCATGGATTTATAGATGATCAATCCTACCTTCTAGGAGAGGAGCATGATTGCTACTAATGAGTCTTGAACTAGAGTTAGGTTTAAGTTTTTCGCTATCGTTTTCTTATATAACTACAAACACATTATTATGTCGTTACTATTTTATGTATATGTCAAGTATGCTGATAATTGATGAAACATATCTGTTTTGTTGGGCAATGATCAAGTATGACATATAGTTATTTATTTGTCATTTACGTCTATTTATTGATTATCAGGATATGAGTTATATATCATGCCTCTGGATCCAACTTGGGAATCATGGGGACTTGGGTTGAGTTTTTGGGGCGTGACACATATCATCTCACATTTTCTGATTTCGGTTTCTTCATCAAACTTGTAGATATCTTCGTTGTGTTTCAAATGAATCCAAGTTTGTTTAATTTCAACATTGATGCAGAAAGTTATGCTCGTTTTATGAACCCTGCGCAGAAGCCCATGTCTTCAATATTGCTTTTAGAAAAAATGTGAATTTTGCATTTTCTGATTTTTTTGACCTAGCTTTTTGTATCATTCCTTCTCGTTTCGATTACGGTTCTATGGAAAATAACAAACATCATTTATTACTTCTTAAATTAACATTTTAACAATGTTTTCGGGAAATATAAATGTGATGATGTTTGTACGTCCATTTCAGTAATTCTCAGATTATTAATCGGAAACCTTGTCTTTTTCATGGTTTATTAGGTACCAGAAAAGCATATTCTGGATACCGATCAACATTTGAGTGAAGCAAGGCACAATAAAATTATAATATAATTATAACATTATTAAAAGAATAAAATAGTGAAGAATGGGTTCTAGATATTTTACATTTTTAATGATAAAAAATTATATATTTCAAATAAATCTTTTTTGTATGTTAGGATTATGCAATCAAATCTAAAATTGATGTCTTATTTAAACAAGATACATATATTTTATTCGATTTTTAATGAGGCGTGCGCTTGGTGCGCCCTGCACCTTGACTGAGGTGCAGTCAAGGTGTGTGCCTTAGTATACCTCAAATATATTAAGGTGCCTCCTGTCCACCCCACCTTCAGGTGCACCAAGGCGCTCGCCTTGACTACACCGCTTTCAATAGTTTTTGGGGGATGAAGAATTTGAGTAAATTTACTGATATTTACTCCTTAGGATAAAGGTTGCATTCTTATGAGATTTTAATCTCTTAAGCTAGTTAGAATACAATTTTTGACCGTTAACATAAATCTAATATGCAATTTCTATCAAGTTGCATAGTTATAACTTATAAGCATACTAAGCTTAAACTCTACTCATATTCTTTGCATTGCCAAACTATGACTACATTTTTGTTCTTATGGTCTCCTTTTAGTTTGTATTTTTTAGCAACTTATGATGTTTATTAAAGAAAAATATTGTGGTAAGTCTTGAGATTGAACTCACTCTTGGTTCAAAGCTTCATGCCATTTTGGAATGTTTCTGCCGAGAGCGGAATGAAACATTGACTCCAAAAGATTGAATGTTTTGGTTAAGACCGTTTCATTTTTTCTCCTGAGTCTTGACCAGTCCAAAACACTGTGCCCAATCCCGAAGTTAGTTCTGTATATGTGTAAAGAAAAGAATTGCAATAGCTGCAAATATCCAAATTTTGATGCCTACATCCAAACGAAATTTTAAACCTTGATCTCACTTCTGTAATGTGCATGTTGCAGGTGCTTATTGTTCAACATATTATATTCACTGTGTACCTCTTGAGTTTTTTTTTCTTTGTCACAGTATATCAATAAGATTATTTTTACCATCTATTTACTAATCATTTGTGGATTTTTCATTAAAGGCATTAAGAAAATAGTAAAAAATCATCTCAATGGACTGCTTCTTAGTTTATTGCTTACACTTTCACGATTGTGTTCATTCGTTATTTTATGTTGTTTAGTCTCTCATCCTTCTCAGCATCTTATCACTGCTACACAATCTATGAACTTGTTTTTGATTGCCTGATGTTGAGCCCCATAAAGCATGTTGATCCTACTGCCATCTTATAAATTTTTTTACTTTCAAAGAATCCATCATAGCTGCATTTGCTCCAGGTTTATTGATATTATTCTCGTAAACAGTGATTATCTGCAATAACTAAGATTAACTTCCCTTTTACTAATTTAATTCCTTTTTTTATGGGTAAACTGGACTTGAACCCATGACCTCAAAGTTGCTTTGCAAGTGTCAAACCAACTTATTAGCTATGGGTCTAAGCCCAAATTTAATTCTCATTCAACTCAAAACTTAATCATCCTCAAAGCTTTATCCTGAGTTTGGGGTCTGCTGATCAAACCATGTTCCTACATTCAGATTTGTCTAAAATCATCTCATACTAATTTAAATTTTAGAAGTTCAAAGTTAGCAGTAGGAAATTTGTTAATGTCTTGGCATGTTAAAGCCCTTTTGAAACTGTGTGAATGGCGAATAAATAACTGAATCCTTCTGTTTTCAGTAGATTCTGATATTAGTAATTGTTGTCATTCATCTCTTGCTTATAGAGATGGCTTTTAACAGAATATAATGCTGGAAGGGCAAGGATGATGATCTCTTTTGCTTGTACCATATTTGCCGGATCACAAAATCCAATCTCTCTTACCATTGTAGAATTTCTTCATTTTTGTGTTGATTATACACGTATTATCCATGTACTCTCTGTTTTCCTTTCTCAAAGTTTCAAATTTAACAATTCAGTGTAATTAATTTTTCCCTGTTTGACACAGTGCGTACCGATCAGTATACATTCTCAACTGGATTTATCGCTACTTTACCGAGGAGCACTATGTCCATTGGATAAGTACATCTCTCTCTCTCTCTCTTGCAGGCATTTACAGATGAGAGAAGTTTCCACAGTCTGACACATTTCAGACGAGGTGGCAGCCCAAAAGGACTCAACATCTGTTATTACTTAACCCACTCTCCATGTGGCAAGTTTTAGTTCAGGATTATCGACTGCGCCATGGACATTGTTGACAATAAAATAAAAAATAAAAAATATGCCCCTTCCTTTCATGTGAGAAACATGATTCTTTTTGCCACCTTGGCAGAGGGTTATTTGGTTGAAACTTACAGTACAGGGAGAGGTTGGGGGGACACAGCTTGTATATCCTTTCTGGACCATTGCTACTTTGTTAAGTGGAAACTCATTTTCTCATCTATCTGAGTAGCAATCACTTGCTTTCTCCGATTCTTTTATCATGTTATAATTTTCATCTACATTTTATGGCTATTTTGTTGTTGCAGCTTGGATGTCAGGGCTCCTTCAGACATTACTTTATGCTGATTTTTTCTATTATTACTTCCATAGGTAAGTGATTGTATTAATAGAAATGGATGCAAACATTTGTGAATTTTTGCCTAAATGGTTTAGCTTACTTTCCTCTGTTATGACTTGCAGCTGGAAGAACAATGAAAAGCTCCAATTACCAGCTTGAGTTCATTTTAACTATTCATAGGCAGCTAAGGATTTCATGCGGCGTGTATGAATATGTATTATTCAGTAACAGGTGCTTCATTTTTTATTGTACTTTTTCCCTCTTGGTTCCTTTAGGTGTCTTACTGTGCATGTTGAACAACAAATGGTCATTGTTTTGCTCAAAATTGATTATGTACACATAAACTGCTTTGTAACATGGAAAATACATTATTCATCTTTTCTTACAAAGTCTCCAACACTTCTTATTTGGTCAACAGCTTTGTACCAAGTATGTGGGATTGCCAAACCAATAAAAAAAACATATGTGATTGCCAAAGACAATTAATTATGTTCATCCATTCTATCCTCTCTAGAGTCATATTTTCCATTGTGCCAATCTTTTCAAGTTTTTTTTTATCTAACACAATCCGTTTCTGTTTTGGCTTTTCCCTAGTGTTTTTGAGCCCTCATTTACACATATCTTCTCATGGGTTTGTTATCACAGTTCTTTTGTTCTATTTTTTTTTTCTTTCATTTTCTAGTTATCTTTCTGAACATCTTCATCTTAGATATGCTAATTATGAACGTATTTATTAGTCTCACGACATTCTTGTTCACTAAGCATGCCCAGCCTTGCAGACTAATAAAATAACCCTTTGATCTGGTCACATAGCACTCTGGAAGCACGCCTCCTATTTAGTCATTTTAACTCTAATTCTATGAGCAGCACTTGTCTTGTTCTCTTCTCTCGTATGGATAATTGAAGATCCAAATGTTATATCGTCACGGAGGATCACAATGCTTATTGTTTGTAGTAAATGGATTAGGGACAAATATTCTGAACTGGAGATTGCTATGCTGCAGAGTTGTATTCTAATTCTTGCTTTAATTTTCTTTAATGCAACATGTCCTTTCCAAGGAAAAGCTGTTGTTAGGAAAGTCAATATTGCAGTTCAAAGTGCTTGAATTTACAGAAGTGTGGTGTGTGTACAGTAGAACTGCCCTATTGCGTGTCTCGATGCATTATGACATAAATAGGCTTAAGAAAAGAAGTTTAATTGTGAAAGTCAATCAATGAGAGATTGGGTTATATAGCCTTTAGGCGAATCGTGTAATCCGTTAAACCCATGAGTTCAAAGTAGCCAAAGTTAATGCACACAATGTCTTCTATAAATAGGGGAGAATTTTTAGTTCTGGAAGACTTCTTAAGACTTTTTTGTTTTTTTGCTAAGTGGCTTCTTTGGACTTCAAATGCAGACTGCAGAACAATTTTTTATACCAATGTGGATTGTCATCTATGAGAAATTAGGGCTCGTTTGGTGCAGCTCTGGTTTCAACTAAAGTGCTTCAATGGAAATCATTCATCTTCATATCATTTCTATAAAAATTGTGATTGGGACATTGATTATTTGGTGACAGTGTTCATTAAGTTCTATTTGGAGTTTAGAAGTACTCTCAAAGTACAAGTGATTTTCCTTTTTGACTGAAACATGTTAAGTATGTGGGACCTCTAAAAATGTTTGGGTCTACATGATTTGTGAAAACAGGTGTAATCCCAGTGGTCCATGATCATCATAGGTTGTGGGCCCTCTGAACCAAAGATTGATCATTTTACATACTTATGAACTTAAGAAAGAGCTTCTCGAGTGATAAAACATGAAGTCCAAAGAAAAGAAAAGCAATAGCATCTTTCGAAGATCGAGGGATGTACGGACTAATCTCTAGAAGTTGGATGGTTAATTATAACTAAAAAAAATCAGAGAGTTGTGCCATCATAGCAAAAATATACATAGCTACATGTTCTTAATTTCTCATCTTAGTTCATGTTTATCTCAATGACAAGAAATTTGCATTGATCGACTCAGGAACATATTTCTTATGAGGATGATCCCTTTATCATACATTTAGTTCTAATAGAAGATCAGTTTATTCCAATATTTCTAACCGATCAAAAAATATTATAAGATGGTTCAATCAGTCATTTTAATGTTATCTCAAAATTTCGTAATTGACTTGTTCTAAACTCCGTATTTGTTGAAATTTAATCCTTGATGTATGGGCTGAACTTTGAAGGATCATGCAGAGCTCGGACAGAGGTCGTCACTTGGGTCTTGTGGGCTGTCACTTTAAGCCAGATTAGATTCAAAGAAAACAAAAAGTTTAAATTCTCTTCTACCTGATCAAAGACTTTGAAAATGGACGGTCATTATTAAGCTATCAAATTCAAATTCAAATATAAAGGTAAAAATTGTCTTTATTGTTAGAGAATTTTCATGAATTCAATCCAGATTCTTAAATGATCTGTTAATGACCCATTTGATCCGATTAATTGCGTCCAAGGCCAAAAATTTGGACCCATTTGATTTGGGTTTTTATCCGACCTGTTTTCTGCTATCAGAGAGAGAGAGAGAGAGGTATAACAAGGGACTATAATTTTATATGAACTTTGTAAAAATCTCATTGAAGATAGTGGATTGATCATCGTTACTCATGGATGTAGGCATCTTGTCGAACCACGTAAATTGTGTCTTCTATTTTTCTTGATGTCATTTGCATTTAATTTCTTGCTCGTTGTTCGTTTTGTTTGTTGCACGCTTTCGCCTAATATTTATTTCATAGACGTTACAATTTTATACTCCACTTTAATGTGGCATCATCACCCCTTTGGGGGCAACATGGGCATGTGGTGTATATAGATAAATGGTCCTTTGGCCCATGGATGTACATGTCCATGTGATACCCAAAAACATCATAAGGTGCTACATAGATGTAGAACATGAAGTTCTAAGAACTCTAAAAAAGATATTATTCTAATCATTATATTTGGATTCAAAATTTGAGAGGCCAGTGGCCATCTGTTTTAAAAGCCTTTGATTAGAATAAAAATGTTCTTTTTAACTTAATCTATATTCCATGAACTAGCATTTACTTTTTATGCTAAAAGATAAAATAATAAATAGTTTTCAAAAGTATTTTTAGAAAAATCAAGGATTGTGAAACTTCAAGGATTGACAAGGATTGTGAACATTATCATTGGATTTTGCATTTAAAGGGTTGAGATCATGTATTTTTTTTATAGGAAAGAGTTCGGAGTCCCTAAAGAGAGTCAAACATTGTGCCAAATATTTTTGAAACTAAGAGTTAGAAATTTCAGAATGGGCTGATTTTTTGTGAAGATAATCTCTATGATGAAGAGATCATCCTCACCAAAATCAGCTCATTCAAAAACTTATAACCCTAGTTTACAAGTTGAAGAATTGTAGACCGTCCAATTTTTATAAATCACTTTTGAGTAGGTTAGAAGCTTTGGAATGGGCTGATTTTTAGTGAGATTGATCTCCTCATCATAGAGATCACCCTCACAAAATATCAGCCCATTATGAAACTTCTAACCCATGCATAGAAAAAATGTTTGGCTTTCTTTAGGACCTCCAAATACACCCTATATATATATATGGGTCGGGTTCCGTATACCCCTATTACGACTCACATTGCGACACACCGTTTTATCTTATATGGGCAAAAATGTTTGGAATGGGCTGATTTTTTGTGAGGATGATCTTTATGGTGAGGAGATCATTCTTGCCAAAAATCAGCTCATTATGAAACTTCTAGCCCCATGTTTACAAGTTGAAAAATTTTAGACCGTCCAATTTTTGTAAATCAATTTTGATGGGGTTAGAAGTTTTGGAATGGGATGATTTTTTGCCAGGATGATTCCCTCATCACAGAGATCATCCTCACAAAAAATCAGCCCATTCCTAATATTTTTGCCCATATAAGACAAACGATGTGTCACAATATGAGTCGTAATAGGGGTTGTAATAACACCATCCTATATATATATATACATCAAACATTTTGGCAAAACATTTTTCAAAACATGGGTTAGAAGTTTTGAAATTGACTGATTTTTGGTGAGGATGATCTCTACAGTGAGGAGATCATCATCACCAAAAATCAGGCCATTCCAAAACTTCTAACCCCATCAAAAATGGTTTACAAAAAATGGACAAACCACGATTTTTCAACTTGTAAACATGGGGCTAGAAGGTTTGGAATGGGCTGATTTTTGGTGAAGATGATCTCTACGGTGAGGAGATCATCCTCACCAAAAATCAGGCCATTCCAAAACTTCTAACCCATGTAGGACAAAAATGGTTGACTAAAATGTTGGCGAAAATGTTTGGTGCTGAACAGGAGGCAGACAAGGGGTCAGTGGTTAATGATGGTGAAGGTGAGTTCAACAGGATTTGGAACCTAAGACATAAGATCATCTCTCCTCAAGCTTTTACCACTTAGCTAAGAGGATGACGACCATTACCATTGGATTTTACATTTAAAGGGTTGGGATCATGTATGTATATATACACACACAAACGGTGCCCCTTAGCTAACTCGTAAAAGCTTGAGGAGAGTTGATCCTATGTCTTAGGTTCAAATCCTGTTGAACTTACCTTCACCATCATTAACTATTGACCCCTTGCATGTCAAACAATATATATGTATGGGTCCCGTTCGGCACCCTAAGTTTTACCACACACTTTAACAAACGCGTTTTGTCTTACATGGGTTAGAAGTTTCGAAATGAGCTGATTTTTGGTGAGGATGATCTCTATGGTGAGGAGATCATCCTCACCAAAAATCAGCTCATTCCAAAACTTCTAACCCCATCAAAATTGATTTACAAAAAATGGACGGTCCACGATTTTTCAACGTGTAAACATGGGGCTAAACATTTCGGAATGGGCTGATTTTTGGGGAGGATGATCTTCTAATCATAGAGATCATCCTCACCAAAAATCAGCTCATTCCAAAACTTCTAACCCATGTAGGACAAAAAACGTTTGTTAAAGTGTGTGGTAAAACTTAGGGTGTTGAACATTTCCCTATATGTATATATATATATATATATATATATGGGCAAAAATATTTGGAATGGGCTGATTTTTTTGTGAGGATGATCTCTATGGTGAAGAGATCATCCTTGCCAAAAATCAGCGGATTATGAAATTTCTAGCCCCATGTTTAAAAGTTGAAAAATTTTAAACCATCCAATTTTTGTAAACCATTTTGATGGGGTTAGAAGTTTTGGAATGGGATGATTTTTTGCATGGATGATCCCCTCACCATAGAGATCATCCTCACAAAAAATCAGCCCATTTCGAACTTTTTTGACCATATAAGACAAAAACATTGTAGCTTTATGAGTAGCTTTATGTGTGTGAGGAACCTGACCCTATATATATATATAGGGTCAGGTTCCTGTGACGTACATTGCGACACACATATAGACAACGTGTTTGTCTTATATGGGCAAAAATATTTGGAATGGGCTGATTTTTTGTAAGGATGATCTCTGTGATGAGGGGATCATCCTCGCAAAAAATCATCCCATTCCGAAACTTGTAACCCCATCAAAATTGATTTACAAAAATTGGACGATCTATAATTTTTCAACAAAAATTGGACGGTCTAGAAGTTTCATAATGAGCTGATTTTTGGCAAGGATGATCTCCTCACCACAGAGATCATCCTCACAAAAAAATCAGCCCATTCCAAACATTTTTGTCCATATAAGACAAAACACGTTGTCTATATGTGTGCTGAAATGGTTGTTGTTTGAACCTGACCCATATATATATATATATATAGGGTCCCGTTCGGCACCCTAAGTTTTACCACACACTTTAACAAACACGTTTTGTCTTACATGGGTTAGAAGTTTCGAAATGAGCTAATTTTTGGGGAGGATGATCTCTATGGTGAGGAGATCATCCTCACCAAAAATCAGCTCATTCCAAAACTTCTAACCCCATCAAAATTGATTTACAAAAAATGGACGGTCCACGATTTTTCAACGTGTAAACATGGGGCTAAACATTTCGGAATGGGCTGATTTTTGGGGAGGATGATCTTCTAATCATAGAGATCATCCTCACCAAAAATCAGCTCATTCCAAAACTTCTAACCCATGTAGGACAAAAAACGTTTGTTAAAGTGTGTGGTAAAACTTAGGGTGTTGAACATTTCCCTATATGTATATATATATATATATATATGGGCAAAAATATTTGGAATGGGCTGATTTTTTTGTGAGGATGATCTCTATGGTGAAGAGATCATCCTTGCCAAAAATCAGCGGATTATGAAATTTCTAGCCCCATGTTTAAAAGTTGAAAAATTTTAAACCATCCAATTTTTGTAAACCATTTTTGATGGGGTTAGAAGTTTTGGAATGGGATGATTTTTTGCATGGATGATCCCCTCACCATAGAGATCATCCTCACAAAAAATCAGCCCATTTCGAACTTTTTTGACCATATAAGACAAAAACATTGTAGCTTTATGAGTAGCTTTATGTGTGTGAGGAACCTGACCCTATATATATATATATATAGGGTCAGGTTCCTGTGACGTACATTGCGACACACATATAGACAACGTGTTTGTCTTATATGGGCAAAAATATTTGGAATGGGCTGATTTTTTGTAAGGATGATCTCTGTGATGAGGGGATCATCCTCGCAAAAAATCATCCCATTCCGAAACTTGTAACCCCATCAAAATTGATTTACAAAAATTGGACGATCTATAATTTTTCAACAAAAATTGGACGGTCTAGAAGTTTCATAATGAGCTGATTTTTGGCAAGGATGATCTCCTCACCACAGAGATCATCCTCACAAAAAAATCAGCCCATTCCAAACATTTTTGTCCATATAAGACAAAACACGTTGTCTATATGTGTGCTGAAATGGTTGTTGTTTGAACCTGACCCATATATATATATATATAGGGTCCCGTTCGGCACCCTAAGTTTTACCACACACTTTAACAAACACGTTTTGTCTTATATGGGTTAGAAGTTTCGAAATGAGCTAATTTTTGGGGAGGATGATCTCTATGGTGAGGAGATCATCCTCACCAAAAATCAGCTCATTCCAAAACTTCTAACCCCATCAAAATTGATTTACAAAAAATGGACGGTCCACGATTTTTCAACGTGTAAACATGGGGCTAAACATTTCGGAATGGGCTGATTTTTGGGGAGGATGATCTTCTAATCATAGAGATCATCCTCACCAAAAATCAGCTCATTCCAAAACTTCTAACCCATGTAGGACAAAAAACGTTTGTTAAAGTGTGTGGTAAAACTTAGGGTGCTGAACATTTCCCATATATATATATGTGGGTCGGGTTCCTGCAACACACATTGCGACACACATATAGACAACGTGTTTGTCTTATATGGGCAAAAATGTTTGGAATGAGCTGATTTTTTGTGAGGATGATCTCTGTGATGAGGGGATCATCCTGGCAAAAAATCATCACATTCCAAAACTTGTAACCCCATCAAAATTGATTTACAAAAATTGGACGGCCTATAATTTTTCAACAAAAATTGGACGGTCTAGAAGTTTCATAATGAGCTGATTTTTGGCAAGGATGATCTCCTCACCACAGAGATCATCCTCACAAAAAATCAGCCCATTCCAAACATTTTTGCCCATATAAGACAAAACGCATTGTCTATATGTGTGTTGAAATGGTTGTCGTTTGAACCTGACCCTATATATATATATGGTGGCATTCAATGGCCAACTTTTTGGCAAAACATTTTTCAAACACATGAGTTAGAAGTTTTGGAATGGGCTGATTTTTGGTGAGGATGATCTCCTCACCGTAGAGATCATCCTTACCAAAAATCAGCCCATTCCAAAACCTCTAACCCATGTTTTGAAAAATGTTTTGCCAAAATGTTTGTTGCTGAAAGGGACCCATATATATATATATATATATATGTATAGTTTACAAAAAATGGACGGTCCACGATTTTTCAACTTGTAAACATGGGTTAGAAGTTTTGGAATGAGCTGATTTTTGGTGAGGATGATCTCCTCACCGTAGAGATCATCCTCACCAAAAATCAGCTCATTCCAAAACTTCTAACTCATGTTTTGAAAAACGTTTTGCCAAAAAGTTGGCCCTTGAACGAGACCCATATATATATATAGGGAAATGTTCAGCAACAAACATTTTGACAAACATTTTGGCAAAACATTTTTCAAAATATGGGTTAGAGGTTTTGGAATGGGCTGATTTTTGGTGAGGATGATCTCTATGGTGAGGAGATCATCATCACCAAAAATCAGCCCATTCTAAAACTTCTAACCCATCAAAAATGGTTTACAAAAAATGGACGGTCCACGATTTTTTAACTTGTAAACATAGGGCTAGAAGTTTTGGAATGGGCTGATTTTTGGAGAGGGTGATCTCCTCACCATAGAGATCATCCTCACCAAAAATCAGCCCATTCCAAAACCTCTAACCCATATTTTGAAAAATGTTTTGCCAAAATGTTTGTCAAAATGTTTGTTGCTGAACATTTCCCTATATATATATATGGGTCTCGTTCAAGGGCCAACTTTTTGGCAAAACGTTTTTCAAAACATGAGTTAGAAGTTTTGGAATGGGCTGATTTTTGGAGAGGGTGATCTCCTCACCATAGAGATCATCCTCACCAAAAATCAGCCCATTCCAAAACCTCTAACCCATATTTTGAAAAATGTTTTGCCAAAATGTTTGTCAAAATGTTTGTTGCTGAACATTTCCCTATATATATATATGGGTCTCGTTCAAGGGCCAACTTTTTGGCAAAACGTTTTTCAAAACATGAGTTAGAAGTTTTGGAATGAGCTGATTTTTGGTGAGGATGATCTCTACGGTGAGGAGATCATCCTCACCAAAAATCAGCTCATTCCAAAACTTCTAACCCATGTTTACAAGTTGAAAAATCGTGGACCGTCCATTTTTTGTAAACTATACATATATATATATATATATGGGTCCCTTTCAGCAACAAACATTTTGGCAAAACATTTTTCAAAACATGGGTTAGAGGTTTTGGAATGGGCTGATTTTTGGTAAGGATGATCTCTACGGTGAGGAGATCATCCTCACCAAAAATCAGCCCATTCCAAAACTTCTAGCCTCAGTTTACAAGTTGAAAAATCGTGGACCGTCCATTTTTTGTAAATCATTTTTGATGGGGTTAGAAGTTTTGGAATGGGCTGATTTTTGGTGATGATGATCTCCTCACCGTAGAGATCATCCTCACCAAAATTCTGCCCATTCCAAAACCTCTAACCCATGTTTTGAAAAATGTGTTGCCAAAATGTTTGTTGCTGAACATTTCCCATATATATATATGGGAAATGTTCAACACCCTACACTTTACCCTATGTTTTACCAAACGTGTTGTCCTATATGGGTTAGAAGTTTTGGAATGGGCTGATTTTTGGTGAGGATGATCTCTACGATTAGAAGATCCCCCTCATAAAAAATCAGCCCATTCCGAAATTTCTAGCGTCATGTTTACAAGTTTCGTGGACCGTCCATTTTTTGTAAATCATTTTTTATGGGGTTAGAAGTTTTGGAATGGGCTGATTTTTTGTGAGGATGATCTCTACGGTAAAGATCATCCTCACAAAAAATCAGCCCATTCCAAAACTTCTAACCTATGTAGGACAAAACACGTTTGGTAAAGCGTAGGGTGGTGAACGGGACCCTATATATATAGCATTCGGTTGCCAAAGTCTCAGTAAAAATATTTTATCTTATATGGACTAAAAGTTTTGGAAAGAGCTGATTTTTCGTGAGGATGATCTCTATTATGAAACTTGTAACGACAATTTATAATTTGAAAAATCGTGGACCATCAACTTTTACCATTAAGGGTGGGGATTAGATGACTAATGAAGAATGACTCATGCAAAAACATGTGATCCCAATCAATAAACATGAAATCTACTGATCAAGATTTATATGTATCTTAATAATATGTATCTCAATGATACTTGTCCTAAGTATAATTTCTAACCATTGGAGTTTATGTTTAAATGGTTGGGATTATGTATTTTTTCAGGAGTCATTCTTAAATCATGGGTCACTCGAAGTCTAACCCATATATATGTAGTAAAATTGAACAATTGTACCTTCCCTCCCTCCTATCCTCTTTGTCTCAATCTTTATCCCACATTAAAAAAAAAAAAAATCATCGTGAAAACAATTTCAACTTTTTTTTATTGGTAAACTCGACTTGAACCCTCAAAGTTGTTTTGCAATGTATCAAACCAACTAAGCTACGGGTTTAAGTTTGACCATTTTAATTTTATTATATCTTTAAAAAAAAAAAAAATCCTAAATTTTATTGACTTCCCTCTTTTATTCGTTTTTCTAGAATATCTTTTTCAATTATATATATTTTAATTTTTTTTTAAATAATAATTTTTTAATTTTATTATCTTTTTTTTAACCCCCCATTTAATCTCAAAGTTAGGAGGACTAAAACCAAACTCTAATGTAAAAATGAGTTGTGGTTTCAGTCAAAGAGCTTCTTCCAAACGTTTGTTTAGAGAGGGAGAGAGAGAAAGATGTGGGTGTGGTCTGGGGTCAAAGAGCTTCTTCCACAAATAGTTGTTTAAATGGAGAAGTCACATGACACCTTATTAAATAGCCATTCTTTCATAAACTTTGGATCACTATCACAAATAACATATAATACTCAGATATTTGAAATGAGAAAGGCCACATAGAATACATTAATGGGTTTTAATTGGACTTTTTGAAACAGACACAACGTGACTAGATTCCAGTAGGATGGTGTGTCTCCCAATGTCACAAACCCTAGAAATAAGGGCTATGAGGCAGCGCCGCTTAGCTTTTGATTTTGGTCTTGTTTGCGGCTTTGTAGGGTAAAAGTAGTTGTTGAAGTGACCTATATATATCTAATCTACATGGAATCAAATACACACATACAATATTACCCAACCATCATTATAAATATAAATTAATTAATTGTGAAGAAAGGGTTTTGGTTTGGTTTGGTTTGATTTGCTCTGGCTAATAAAAATAGGTAAATAGATGTGTAAAATGGAATCTCACCATGTGGTTTAGCCTCAAAATCTGGGATATGTTGTTAAAGCCCCACCCCACTCTCCCTTACAAATCTTTAATTATTCTTCCATCAACCAAACCCTACTTGCACACTTAAGACCCATTGTATTACTTGGGTCCCACACTTAAATATATCTCTTAATAAAGTTGACACCATAGTTTTATAACTTTTCGAGTTGATTCGATTGGGTTTCGAGCTGATTTGATCCCGAATGTTAATGGAATTAATTCTTTGAGTCAACCCATCAAATTGATCGATTCAATTCGAATAATTACTAGGCCTATTAAAACATTTGAATGAGTTATTGAATTATATTTTGTATTTTTGTAGACAACATAAAAGATTTTTTTTTTTTACATATTAATTCTAAAAATATATATTTTAAATATTTATAAGTTTAATATATATTTTTACTAATAAAAAAAGGTTTAATATATTTTTATTTGACTTGTCTGAGTCGTCGACTTGAATGATGAACTTTGCGTGAAGCAAGAGAGACATAGCATAAGAATTTCATCAGTTTTCATTAGTTAATTATATTTTATAGGGGCATGTCATCAATTTGAAAACATAAAAGGAAATTAAAGTAATTTCAGCATTCTTTTTATTAGTGAATTATAGTAGATGAAGTCGAAAGACTTGCTATAAATGTGATTTCATTAATTTTCAAGAAGCATGTCATCCACCCCAAAAATATAGAAGAGTATTTTTGTAATTTCTTATGATATTAGCAGGACACTTTTACCCTTTGTTCTAACCATAGTTTTAAAATTCAACTTAAACATCTATGGATCCTTGTCATGGCGAAAACTTATGAATCAAATAAAAATATATTAAATTTAAAAAGAGTTCAGATCCTATACACTCAAGGTGGAGGATTGAAACCCTCCCGCCACACCTCAATACATACCACACAAGCCACAATGGAAGGAAATTGTGAAGAGGAGATATTTTCACAATTTCCTTCCATTTTTACATGTGTGGCATGTATTGAGGTGTGGGAGGAGGGTTTCAATCATCCACCTTGGATGCAAATAATTTGGACTCAATTAAAAATGTTTAAAAATTAATTTTTAATATTATAATATATATTACACTCGTTGATCCACTTTGTAAAATATATATATATATATATATTTTTTTTTTTTTCACAAGAGTATTATCAATTTGCATTCGAAGATATGCTGAGTTAATTCAATTGGTTGATTTCATCGAGTTGTGGGGGTGGGTCACCTTGGAGTCCTATCAAGTAAAGTCATCTCGACAAAGTTTCAACTTGACGAGAGTCATGGCATGTCAAAAACTTATGAGTCAACTCAAATGAGTTAATTGAAATTTCTAAATATTTTAAAATTAATTTTTAATATTTTAACATAAATAAATTATTTATATTTTGCTCCCACAAGAATATTTTACATAATCAAATAAGTTGGTAGAGTGCATTATGGAATTGACTTGGTCAAATGATTTGCTGAAGTGGATCAATGAGTTGGTTCCATCATGTTTTGGCCCCCTAATTTTTACTTATTACACTCCAATTTGTTAAATTATTTATCATACCCAAATTAAAGATTAAAACACTCTTCAAAAATTGTGTAGTTTGGGCTCAAATTATAATCTCCACATTACAAAATATTATAACACTTAGTTCATACAATTTCAATTGTTGTTTAAAATTATGATTAGACTCACTTGAACTCTTAAACCTTACAAATATAAATCTAACGGAAAGAAAAGAAAAAAATGAGAGAACTTCTATTGGCACCCCAACTTTTACTTAATTTCAATTATTCATTTATTTTCTTGGGATTTTTTTTTCAAAATGTGCGCAACTTACGTCCAAATCTAATTTCAATATATTATTCAGTTTAATTCCTAAAACATGCATGAATCATTTTCCAATGAATTCATTGGTAGATATTTTTAATTTAAAGTGATGAATTCGTTGGTAAATTTAAAGTTAAAATATCCTTAATTTTAAGTGACAAATTTGAAAGTAAATTTAAAGACAAAATATCCTTATTTTTTAATGACGAATTCGTTGGTAATTTATTAGCGAGTTCGTCACTTTAAATTAAAAATGCCTACCAACGAATTTGTTGAAAAAAGATTCATGCATGTTTTCAGAATTAATATGAATAATGTACGAAACTTGAAATTTTGTCATATTCAGTACACGAAATGGTAATACGCCCTATTTTCTTTCCTTTTAATATGAATGTAATAAGTAAAAGTTGGGGTGCTAATAGCGGCTCTCTTAATAAATAATGTCTCAGTTCTGCGACCTAACAAGTGCAAATACTTTATAGTTTATACATTTAACCATAACAGGGGTGGGGGCAGTGGTGTTGGGTCATGGGTGTGGTAGCAAAAGCCGAACCTCTGAAAAAAATATATTTTAAAATTAAAACAGATAATGATTTCTATAATAAAGTAAGAATAAATTTGTTGAGGAAAACAATGCACGGACACATGGTGTCTCTGGCTCTTATGCGTGGCGCAATCTAACAACCTAAATTTTATTTTATATTAAAAGATAAAATAATTTGTATCCTGTTATTAAGAACTTGGGTAGTTATCCAACTCTATTTCCCAAGTGGTACTTTACAAAATCTAAATAATAATTTATAACCATTTGATGGACTTAGAATGGAATTTTTTTTTTTTAGCTGTTGTCGATTTATCAAAATTCTTTGAATTAGAGAAAATATTCAAGTTGAAGACGCTTAAAAGAGAGGAAGATTCAACATGGATGAAGAAAATTGTAGATTCACTTTGACCAATAGAAGACTTGACTCTAAACAAAGTAAAATGGAAGAAAATTATTAATTCAATTAAGAGTAATGATTTTTTGACTCCCCCACATGGCATTCTCAAAATACTCTTCTGATGTTGCATGTGCTAGAATTATAGATCATTTTTCTCGGGATACACAACATCACATATGTATGGGGATGTACAGATGTGTATCTTGAGACATAAAATCTATGATTCTAGCACATGCTCAAGCCAGGAGAGTATTTTTAAGTATGTCACATGGGGGAGTTAGATTATCATGACTCTTTAACCCACCCCAAATCTTTGGGATGATGCTTTGTTATTGTTATCTGGGTAGGAATGACCGGATGACATTCTTAAGTTAACAAATATCTGACTGGGAGTGTCTTGGGACCTAAATACATACCTATATACATTTTTAGCTTTCTTATTTGGCCATTAGTTGTCTTCTTTGGTTTACCTACTCATTATTATTTAACATCTTTTACTGAAATGGCAAAATCATCTATTTCATGACTTAAAAATGACAATAACTCTAAGAAATTAGGAAGACTAGTTTTAGTTAACTTATTTGTGCATTGAAATAGAGCTCACATATTTTTACTCATCTCATGTCCATATCTTTGGTTACCTTCCTCTTACCCTAAATTTTAACTAGTATCACCAATATTGGAAGTTTCAAATGAATTATATAATTTCAATCACATTTTAATTTTTTTACTATTACACACTAGTGTTGACAAACTAAGGATGTCCACAAATCGGTTTCGATAAAACTCTCGGAGTCAAAATTGATCCTGATAAATATCCATTACCCATTGGGTCATGTTCAACAATTTACTATTTGCCCTATCTGTTTTGTCTTACATAGGCTAGAAGTTTTGGAATGTGCTGATTTTTGGTGAGAATGATTTATATCCATCAAAAGTGGTTTAAAAAATGGACGGTCCACATTCTTTGACTTGTAAACATGGGGCTAGAAATTTTGGAATGAGCTGATTTTTTATAGGATGATCTTCTCACCATAGATATCATCCTCACAAAAAATCAGTCCAATATAAAACTTTTAAGTTACATAGAACAAAACTTTTATTAGAATAAGATTGTGAGCCAAATGTCCCTCATATATATAAACTAACAAGTAATTCCTCACTTTATAGATGATACCAACAATGAATTCTTCAAGTATATATTAGATCTTTGAAAAGAAAACCTCATCAAATTAGCATCTAGAGTCTTCATTTTTAATGGAGATTGAAAATGAATAAGAAATATAAATGAACATTTGTGCAAGAGAAAGTAGAATCAGCTCCACAATCTCTTTAGATTCTAACTTTAGCTAAAGTAAATTTACTTCTACCTACCTCATTAGTTAATGTTTAGGTAGACTACTTAAGGTCCTTATAAAAAGTTACACGTAAAACAAATTCACTATCGGCGGTATCTGAAGGAGACCCGATTCTTTATGGATCCCTAAAATGACTATCAAAACCGGACCAAAATATAATTAAGTTCAAACCCAAAATCAACTTATCAGTTTCAGATACATCAAGCAATCATGGTATCTAGAACCCATTGACACCCTTATGATGAACTCACATTTTTTTTATTATTCTAAAGAATCGATTTCCAAAATTTGGAAGTAGGTTCTTAATAC
The DNA here is from genome assembly GCF_017979445.1 of Akebia trifoliata. Classification (NCBI taxonomy): domain Eukaryota; kingdom Viridiplantae; phylum Streptophyta; class Magnoliopsida; order Ranunculales; family Lardizabalaceae; genus Akebia; species Akebia trifoliata. Next base: position 37,691,881 of record NC_141382.1, on the reverse strand, counting down.
TTGGGAGACAGAATTGGAGAAATGAGACCTAAAGTGTGATAACTATCCAACTCCCTAGACTACAAAATCTTGATGGTTAGAAATTTTTTTTTTTTGAAAACAGAGCAGAAACCCACTGTTAGAGAAGCGGTGGTGTAGTTTTTTTTTTTTTTTTCCTTAAAATATTTGTCCCTCTTCCTTTTGTGTCTATTCTTTCTTTTGCTAACTAATGAAGCAAGCACTAGAGCAGTCCAAGGAAGGAGAGAAGAGAGAGAAAGAGAGAGAAACACTGAGAAATAGAGAGAGATAGAGATAGAGAGAAACACAAGGGGAGGAGACCCAATGCAAACTCGAGAAGAGAGAGTTGGGATTTGAGGTAATTTTCGATACCAATGTCGAGGCAATCTTACAACCTTCATCACCTCCTTCTCTTACCTCTTTTTCCTCTCATACTTCTTCTTTTACTTCTATCAATCAAACCAGTTGAACCATCAAACCATGAAGCTCACACTCTTCTTTCATGGCTTCTCACCTCTCCTTCTCCTTCTCCTTCTTTCATGAACTGGAATCACTTAGACCCAAACCCATGTAACTGGACTTACATAACTTGCTCTGCTCAAGCCTTTGTAACCCAAATCAACATTCAATCTGTCCAACTTACTCTACCCTTTCCTTCAAATCTTTCTTCCTTTCTCTCACTTCAAACACTTATCATCTCTGATGCAAATCTTACTGGCATTATCCCCACTGATATTGGTTACTGCCCATCTCTTCAAATTATCAATCTTAGCTCCAATACTCTTGTTGGAACTATTCCAACTAGTATTGGAAACCTTGGACATCTCCAAGATTTGATTCTTAATTCAAACCAACTCACTGGAAAAATCCCAGCTGAGCTTGGTAATTGTATCAGCCTCAAGAATCTCTTAATCTTCGATAATCGACTTGGTGGAAACTTGCCATCAACATTGGGTAAACTCTCAAATCTTCAAGTTCTTCGCGCCGGAGGCAATAAGGATATAGTTGGAAATATCCCAGACGAAATTGGCGAATGTCGAGAACTCACTGTGTTGGGTTTAGCAGATACTAAGGTTTCTGGTTCTTTGCCAACTTCATTTGGTAAACTTAGTAATTTACAGACATTATCTATCTATACTGCGATGATTTCAGGTGAGATTCCAAACGAGATTGGAAATTGTTCAAAGCTTGTGAATCTTTATCTATATGAAAATAGTCTATCTGGGGAGATTCCAATCGAGCTCGGTAAGCTTCGAAACCTCGAAAAATTGTTACTTTGGGAGAATTCATTAGTTGGGTCTGTTCCAGAGGAGATTGGGAATTGTAGTAAATTGAAAATGATTGATCTTTCCTTGAATTCTTTGTCTGGAACTATACCTTGGTCGTTTGGAAAACTTTCGGAGCTCGAAGGACTAATGCTTAGTAACAATAACATCTCCGGATCGATACCTTCTGTTCTTTACAATGCCACAAATTTGTTACAATTGCAGCTCGATACTAATCAGATTTCGGGTTTGATTGGAATGGAGATTGGAATGTTGGTGAAGTTGACAGTTTTTTTCGCTTGGCAGAACCAACTTGAAGGAAGCATTCCTTCAACATTAGCCGATTGTAGTAATCTTCAAGCTTTGGATTTGTCTCACAATTCACTCACAGGAAGTATACCTCCCGGATTATTTCAATTGCAAAATTTAACAAAGCTTCTCTTGATTTCCAACGATATCTCAGGTTCAATCCCACCAGAAGTTGGAAATTGTAGCTCTTTGGTTCGGTTGAGGCTCGGTGACAATAGGATTGGAGGAGAGATTCCAATGGAAATTGGGGGTCTTAGGAACCTTAATTTCCTTGACATTTCATCGAATCGTCTTGTTGGTTTGGTGCCTGATGAGATTGGGAGTTGCACAGAATTACAAATGGTGAATCTCAGTAACAATACCCTTCATGGGTCTCTGCCTGATTCACTATCTTCTCTAACTGGATTGCAAGTCTTAGATCTTTCGACAAATCGTTTCATGGGTCGGATCCCAGCGAGCTTCGGCAGACTTGTATCATTGAATAAGCTTATTCTAAATGGGAATTCCTTCACTGGATCGATACCCACGTCGCTTGGACTCTGTTCAAGTCTCCAATTGCTAGATCTAAGCAGTAATGGACTATCCGGTGTCATTCCAGCTGAGTTGTGTCGGATGGAAGCTCTTGATATTGCTCTCAATTTGAGTGGTAATGCCCTCACTGGACCGATGCCACCCCAAATTTCTTCCCTTAACAAGCTCTCTGTGTTGGACCTCTCACACAACACACTCGAAGGAGATCTCACACCATTTTCTGACTTAGATAACTTGGTCTCTTTGAACATTTCTTACAACAATTTCACTGGTTATCTTCCAGACAATAAATTGTTCCATCAGTTATCAGCAAGAGAGCTAGAAGGCAATAAAGATTTGTGCTCTTGGGGGAAAGAATCATGTTTCTTGAGTGACGTTGCTGGAATGGAATTATCGAACAAAAATAGAGAAAACCTTAGGAGGTCACGGAAAGTGAAGCTAGCAATTGCATTGTTGATTACTTTAACGGTGGCGCTGGTAATTTTGGGTACAATGGCAGTGATTAGAGCACGGAGAGTCATTAAACACGACGCTGATTCCGAGATGGGAGGAGGGGACTCGTGGCCTTGGCAATTTACTCCATTTCAGAAGCTAAACTTCTCGGTAGAACATGTGCTTAGATGCTTAGTTGATGCTAATGTGATCGGGAAAGGGTGCTCTGGCATGGTTTATCGTGCTGACATGGAGAACGGTGAAGTAATTGCAGTGAAGAAACTATGGCCAACAGCAATGTCTACCACAAACAATGGCGACGATGAATTTGGTGTGGGAGGTGTTCGTGATTCTTTTTCGGCCGAGGTGAAAACCCTTGGTTCTATTCGTCACAAGAACATCGTTAGGTTCTTGGGTTGTTGTTGGAATCGGAGCACGAGACTCCTAATGTACGATTACATGCCGAATGGGAGCTTGGGTAGTCTCCTACATGAGAGGAGTGGTAGTTGCTTGGAATGGGACTTGAGGTACCAGATTGTGCTTGGCGCTGCACAAGGTCTGGCTTACCTACACCATGATTGTGCTCCTCCCATTGTTCATAGGGATATCAAGGCCAATAACATCCTTATTGGTCTTGAATTTGAGCCTTATATTGCTGATTTTGGGTTGGCCAAGCTCGTCGATGATGGAGATTTCGCTCGCTCCTCCAACACCGTCGCTGGGTCTTATGGATACATTGCTCCTGGTTTGTTTTCTATTTACTTATGTTATGTGTTTTTAAGATTAAGAATTAAGCTTGAGAATAGCAGATTCGTCTTGAGGCAAGACATTTGGGACGTATTTGAGACAATCCAAAACATTCAATGTTTCATTCAAGTCTTGGCCGAGACATTCAAAGACAGTACAAAACTTTAAACCATGTCATCATTTTACTTGATTTGAATTTTACGAACTAATAGAACTACATTTTCAATGTTTGTTGGGGTCATTGTTGTTTGTAGAGTATGGATACATGATGAAGATCACAGAGAAGAGCGACGTTTATAGCTATGGTGTTGTTGTATTGGAAGTGTTGACAGGAAAGCAACCGATCGATCCAACAATACCCAATGGGCTCCACGTAGTGGACTGGGTGAGGCAGAGGAGAGGAGGAATAGAGGTGCTCGATCCGAGTCTTCGGGCTCGACCAGAGTCGGAAATGCAAGAGATGAGACAAGCACTTGGTGTGGCATTACTATGTGTCAATCCGTCCCCCGATGACAGACCAACAATGAAAGATGTCGCGGCCATGCTCAAAGAGATCAGGCAAGAGAGAGAGGAGTATGCCAAGGTGGATGCACTCCTCAAAGGGTCACCAACAACCGAATGCCAAGAGAACAATGGCCCAACATCTTCCTCTACCACGATGATGCGGTGCTCATATCCACAAAGCAATAATACTAGCTTCTCTGCATCCTCACTCTTGTACTCATCTTCCTCTAATGCCAAAATGGCTTTCAAGTAATTAATTATAATCAGTTATCAGTATTTATACAAGAAGTTTGTCTCTTCAACCAAGTTCTTTGGTTTCAAAACTTGTCTTTGATGTAAAGAAGAGTGGGTTGATATTCATTTACCACAAGTGACAACAAATAGAGCCAATCCTTGCAGTTTGGTTTTTGGAATATTTTGTTGTTATTGTTGATGAGGATGATACTCGTGCTTTCGCTCCAAGTTACTTTGTTTTGTATAGTAGGAATCTTCTACCCATCATACCACTCTTGCTCTGGAATCTCACAAAATAGTTTTTTTTTTTGAATGACACTCCCGCTCTCAACACTTCATGATGCTTTTATCTGGGACTAATTGTGTGGTGGGTCTCTTCCCCTCCAAATGTGTCTACTTGCTTTGTGACTCACCATGGTGAATATATGTCTCAGGGATCATGCAGTAGGACTGAGACATAAAAACATTTAATTGAATTAAACGCTTTTCTAAAAGAATCTCATTTGGTTCGTACACATTCGAAAAAAAGACGACTAAGATGTGCAATTGGATTACAAGATTACTCACAGTGAAATTCAGTACCTTCAAATGCACGAGGTAAGAAAATAAATGATTTTGGTTGATTTGATAAAAATAGTAGTGTTGTTATTATAGGTACTCAGTTATACTTGCTCAATGGAATGTTTTCTTTGGACTAACAATCAAATATTGAAGAAAATGACTAGGGTCGATTTAACGGATCTCATTGTTGCCAAAAGATGGTGTGGACTTTTCGTCCCTTATGTGGTTTGCACTTTATCAGTTGATGACGACTTTTCAACTTCTAGAAAAAAGTTTCTAATACTAGATCTTTTCTGGAAGTTTTGCTTTGGCATTTCTTCCCTCTAAACTTCACGTTCTATAGGTTGAAGATGATAATACTTTCCATAGAGAATGATTTCCAGCACTTGATGTTCTATAGTGGTTTTTTGTGGATTTTCTTCTCTTCCAACTTCTCACTTTTATCTCTTGAAGGGTACTTATTATGAGTTTGATCTTCTCTAAGAGTATTGTGTTAAGAAGCTTTGCTTATTCTTTAGACAATAATCTAGGATCCCCACTAACAATCTAGGCTTTGATATTTATAAATTTCCAATGATGCTGCTAACTTAATGAACTTTAATTAATTGATCTAAAATCAAATTGATCCCATTTTAATCTTGCTACTTCTGAAAAAAAAAATTATGAACCCAATCAAACCCAAACTTGTGTCTTTGGAAGTAGACTCCATGCTAAACTATTTAGTTATTGAAGTAACTCATTTTATGGGTTGGTTAACTCAATCATGTGCTGACCCATTTTTGTTTAATGTGAGCCCACAATATCATAATATTGGACTATAGACTTTATTAACGAAAACCCAAGTCTATGTTGTAGGAGGTCAAGGTGAGCCCGATTTAAATATCTAAAAACCCATATATAGCTTATTATTGGGACTATTTTGAGTGTGATTTGTGACTCGAGCAAGTAAAAAAAAAAAAAAAAAAAAAAGTGACTCACAAGGCATGGAGTGAGCTTTCCAATGTGAAGTGAAGTAGGAGCCCCTCTATCTATCTATATGGCCCTATTGACTTGAAGATCAAAATGGCCAAATTTCTGAAACACTCTTTAAAAAGGATCAATCTGCTTTTGAGCCCATTTTCATAAAGTAGAACCGTCCATCCCATGCATAATTGATCTTGGAACTTGATGTGAAAGTGAAACCAGACCCATGTCCAGTACAGAACGTTCAGTCAGCCGACCTAAATCTTTACAAGTCAAAAATAACAGGAAAGTCTTTGGATTAAGAGAGAATCTTGCCAGTCTTTTTTTTTTTTTTTTTTAAATTAATGGCTGATGGAATCCACGTGAATTTGATCAAAGACAAGATACACATAAATGACTCCCAATGAGTTGATTCTACTCTGTGTGTGAGACTGAGAGACCTCTCCCTCTCCCGATTCAATCACACTCACAATCACAAAATAGTTGATTTTCTTCGATTTTAAATAATATATTTCAATTTCTAAATTTAAAAGATGCTCCCGCTCCTAACATTGAAATATTAACTTTGGTTGCAAACGTATTAAGTCAATTAAGATTGAATCCGATTTACCTCAGCTCAGGATCAACCAATCTCATACACAAATTTTATGTCTTCAACTTTTAATTTTCTTTAAAAACGAAAAATTAGGCAAAATATTGAAAGATAACTTGTTTCTTTCTTCAAATTTTTTTTTTTTTTTGTTGAGTTGAAAGCCACAAGACTACCATTTAGGATGCTTCTCTCTCCTAAAACCATGAAAACTATCCAAACCCGCAAGTGATAAAATCAATAAGCATTTAAAACTTGTAGCATCAACATTTCTTTTGAAAACTTCTGAGGATTAAAAGATGAGTTGTGATAATCTGACACTCTTTTTTTAGACGCCCCCATCATAGAACCATAGGTCCTTTGCTTCGGGCTACAAAAGAAAAAGATTTATGACTCTGTAACTGGCAGGCCAGGGAGGGATCGTCAGATTATCACTAGTCTTAAAAATATTCAAAACATGAATGTTCTTTATCTGTGGATTCTTCTTATTGGTTGAATTTAGAGTATATGAGGCTAAACATTTTACAATTTCATAGAGGATCAACAAACAAATTCCAGTGTCTACCATCTATTAACTGCTTATATAACTCATGAAATACTCATTATTTCAAGATTTTCTCAATTTTCACTGTTTTTTATTTGTATCCCTACTTATCTTAGTCTAAGTTCAAATCCTTAAGATCAAAATATAAATTAGGGTATTATTGTCATTTTCATTTGTTTACTTTATCTGTTTCGTATTTGTGATTTTTGCACTTTTCTCTCCATTTTTGTAAATTTCCTATATTAAATTATATAATTAATTCATTTTCAAATAGATTCAGTATTTGCATATTCTTCTCTTAAAACCAGAAAAAAAAAAGTTTTTGAAGATTTTTCTCCAATTTTTAACCCTATTGTTTTTTATTTTTCATATGTTTTTATATATGTAAAATCACTCTCCATTTATAATGAAATAATGAATTAGAAAAACTCATTATAAGATTTTTTATTTATTTATTTTTATTATTTGCTAGCTCATTCCATCTCCACCTGAACACAATTTCTGGTTTTTAAACATTTTTTTTTTTCATTTCTACAATGAGTCAATTTTTTATTTTTATTATTTTGATAAATGGGTTCTAATGATTTTATCTTGCTGTGATAGGCACAATTTCTGGTTTTTTAACATTTTTTTCATTTCTACAACGAGTCATTTTTTTATTTTTATTATTTTGATAAATGGGTTCTAATGATTTTATCTTGCTGTGATAGGCATCATGTTTTTAACACACTCATTAACATCACAAGACAACTCAAACGAGCTCTGTAACATTAAGGAACAAGAACAGTTGATAGCACACTTTATTGTTGGTTCACACACTTACAACTGCAGAACAGTTAATCCTCCTTCCCCTCCCAAGCATAACTACTATTGATTAAGGAAAAAAAGGAAAATCTTTGATCCTGATTAAACCTCACCGTTACTCGCAAACTCCATCTAATTTACAAGGCTAAGAAACAGAAGCATACCTTCAAAACAGGAATGACAAAGAAGAGCTCATGATGGAAGGCCTTCCAACGCTTTAAAAATGTCGGTGCGAGCTACTATCCCTGTTGCAACATTCATTCATTATAAGCCATACCAATCTAATTAAACCTTCAAAAAAGACCTACCTTATCGATTCTTGATATACCTAACTGGGTTTCCAAACTGAAGGCATACCTCACTTAACAACCGACGATCTTTGCAATGGGCTAAAGAAAACTACCCTCATCTTCAACCTCATGCCAAAGCCCTTGACATTCCCCCCCCCCCCCCCCAAAGAAGATACTGGTCAAAGGGGTATGTCATCATTTTGAAAACCCGAAGGGGTACTCAAAGATACACCAAAAATAGGTGTGTCAAAATTAACCTAAAAATAGTTGCACTCCTAATGAGAAAACTCACCTACAACCTGTCCACCTTCATTCACAATTGGGATCCTGTGGAATTTCTCCTTGAGCATCAACACTGCAGCATCTGCAATAGTCCCAAAAACGACAACGTTCTGCTTCAGTCTTGGTAATGTCGATTCAGCCTCAAGTGATGTCATATTTAAAAATGTTTATTCTAAAACATTACCCAAAACTGTCTTGTCCGGTGACAGCGTGATGGCAGGGGATGACATGATTTCACCCACCTTCGACTTCAACTGCAATTAACTCATACATACACTTAAATTAGTAATTAAATTCAGGGATTGGACCATAAAGGGAATGTGAAAAATAACACCTAGTTCGCAGAACAGCCTCTATGTCCAACATCACAATGTGAAATCACAGAAAAATATGCTTATAAAAAAAAAATCACAATAAACTACTATTACTATTGTCAGTGTTTGCGCAATAGTTTCCGTGTACTTGCCTGTGTCTGTGCACTTTTGTGGAGCTATATAGAGAAAGATTAGCCTTTGTATGATACCATTGAAATTTATTGAAAGATTGCACTAGATGCTTTGTGCTAATGTGTAATTGAAATGTGAAACAGAAGTAGTCATTTTGTCTACTGGCAAGGCAGAAACAGATTGAAGCATCAATCTTGAGATTTCAATTAATATTTCATGTCCGGCACCATGAAGAATGTGTTAGTTCATGTTATAAGCATTTAAGGTATGGAACAAGTGTGAAGAATACAAAATTTAGCAAAGAAATGCTTCAAGCCAAATTTATACACTCATTACATGCGTGAAAAACAAATATCCACACCCATTACATGGGTGCACACATACTCATGGTGAAAAATTGGGTATGGTAAACTCAAGTCAATGTAACATTTAGGCGGGACTGAAATGTGAAGGTACAACATATTTGTTTGAAAAAATAGATAACAACTCTACGCATTCTTCTGTATATAAAAGAGAATGAACTAAAAAGACTTTCTAATATGTCTATGAGTTCATCTGCTCAAAGACATCTTCAATCTCCCCATAAGCTTTAGCTTCTTCCCAACAGCTGTGAGCTTTCTACAAAACTTGTAAGAGCTCTACCATCAAAATGAAATAAATTCCACCACTCCACCATCATCCAAGAGAATTTTGGTACATGAAGCAACATATTTTTTAATCTTAACAGGGAACAAAGGTGAAACGCATACCTGCAACCAATAATCAAAAGAACATGGTTTCATATGGGTATCAGAATTGCAACCTGAACTAAATTGGGAAAGTGCTCCTCTCAGCTACTAAAAAACAAGAATATGTTCAATTCACGTAACACTGGATTTTCTTGCAGGTTAGAACTTGGAAGTAGGCTTGAAACCCCCAAGATCCATGAGTAAGCTCCTATCAATAAAGTCTAAAAATTTCTCATGTTGGTCATTTTGCTTCTCCCTTCTTTCTCATAAGAGAATCTAATCGCATTGAAGATCCCCCTTCTACGACTACCTTATACTAATTTTCCATCATAAATCTGCCTACAAGCTAGGCCAATCACCTCTTTGGATTGTTTCAAAAATTTTCCTCCCTGTTTAGAGGTGTACCCCTCTAATTGATCCTAACTTGCATACCACATCGCATAGGCTTCAGACTCACAAGCTTTCATGAGTACTCATAAAATTTCCATTCAAAAAACCCATCACATTGAAGAGCCCCTAACAAACCATGTATCCTACTAGCTCATACTTCTCCACATGCCCTGTAGTACTTCCCCCATCCCTTGACAGACCCAATAAAACTTCTCTAATATTCAAAATCTTCCATGGAACCCATTGCAAAACTTCAAAGTCTATAGACCCAAGGTAAACCTCTCCAATATTCAAAATCTTCAATGGAACCCATTGCAAAACTTCAAAGTCTATAGACCCAAGGTAAACCTCTCTAATATTCTTTTTAGGAGGTTCTCATATCCACTGCCAGTTGTTGAAGTGGATGAAGATAAGAAGAGACACTTTAAGACTAGGAACTGATTACTTAGATCAGGGCTTAGGCATGGCCTATGTTTATCAACTATTAGGATAACATGTTGATAAGAGAATCTGTTAGAATAAATGAAGTTTGGAAACATGCGTCATTTACATAACTTGTTGATAGTCCAACAACTCATAGTCTAAATTTATTAAAATATTATAACATGTTTTTGTATAGATAATACTTTAATATTTTTTTAGTGTTTCTTTCTGTGCAATTGTGTAAACTAGATCTGATGCTCTCTAGTCACACTCAAAACATAAACTTCAAACCCTTGATGCGAGATTTGTCACAAATTCAAGATAACGGATGTGATGAAAAAAAAGCTCATTTGTCCATGATAATACTTCTGCAAACACCATCAAATCATTTAAGCACACATAACAAGTCTTCTATCCTCCAAAAAGAAGTATGGCAGCAAAATAAATAGAGTTACATCCCATGCTACCAAAAAGATAAATAGATAAGAAATAGGGAAGAAAATCAATCTATTCAAGGAGATGGGAACTTCCACGAAAATGCCAAATTCTTCATTCACTACTTAAAATGGTCTAATACATTTATATACACCTCAAAAGTACCCAATCCAAGATAAGAAAATTCCATCAAAGCTCTCATTTTTCATTTGGTTAGCTTCCCTTGGGAAATTTAATGCAATAGACAATTTCATGGTTAGGGTTATTCCTTTAGTTAATTCCCGTTTTCTGTGCAAACCGAGTGGGAAAACCACATTCTTATTCATAATCCCTTTCAAGATATGTTTGGATTTATACTCTTTCACTATTCAGAGTTTCTGGGTGCTTTCCTTCATCTCTATTAGCCTTATTTCAAAGCTGGCAGCTGAAAGCAATTTCTCTCAAGAAAAAAAATTCCTATGGTCAATACCCGTTGTTGTGTGTTAGGGCATTTGGCTGAAGAAAAACAGCAAGGTCTTTGAAGGGAATAAGCATTCTTTTTAGGAGGTTCTCATATCCATCCTAGGTCTCTTGTTATATTGGAGCAAGAGTTTTAAGGAATTTAGAAGAGTATTTTTTTGAAGACTTATTCAAATGGGAACAATCTTTTTTGTGATGCATGAGTTTGATAAATTTGGAGGTCCAACTCATAACCAATTGGCAATGAGTGAAGAGGCACAGAAGCTTATAAGGAGAGAGACAAGGCAATATGTGTCCGATGTGGGACTAAACTCAACACGCCCAGCACATGTGGGCCGGACTAGGCCAAAGCACGTGGAGATATGAACTAGGTGACGTGGAGGAGAGAAAAGCCCGCTTTGATACCATGATAAATTTGGGGGTCCCACTCAAAACCAATTGGCAATGAGTGGAGAGGCCTAGGAGCTTATAAGGAGAGAGACAAGGCAATTTGTTTCCGATGTGGGACTAAACTCAACAGAGTTATCTATTTTCTTTGGTTTTCTTGTATGCTTGGTGGGGGTGGATGCCTTGACCACTTCCCTTTTATTCTTTATTATTAATAAAATCTTTTGCTTATCAGAAAAAAAGATAGAAAACTATGCTTCCATAATGCCACTCTATTCAGCCCTCTCTTGCACACTAAAAGGAATACGCTTCTCACTATAGCTACTCGTGGAAGGAACATTTTCCCTCCATCCTCCTTGGGCAAGGGGTGGTGGGGGGGGGGGGGAGTTGTGAAATGGAACAGGTCTTGCTCAATCCCTTTCATGTAGTTCACAGATTTATGTTCAATTCAACTTGGCTTGGGAGAAATTTCAAGATAATTTGAGGCTTTGAACCATAGCTCAGTCAGTCAGTTGGTTTGACACATTGCAAAGCAGCTATGAGGTGGTGGACTAGTGGGCTCAACTCCAGCTTACTCATCAAAAACAATTTCAAGATAATTCAACTCAGCTTGGGATAAATTTCAAGATTAACATTTAAAAAAAACCATGTAAAAGATCTTGCAGTTTCCAAATGATTCAAAACGGACTCCAATCACTGTCACAAAGTTCAGTGAATTTTTCAGAAAATTTGAAGAAGTTATTTGAATGAGGGACCAGCCAATTAAATTGACAAATTAATTGCGACTTGACAACTCCCCCCCCCCCCCCCCCCCCCCCCCGCCCAATCTCCTATTCTGCCCAAAACAATTATTTGTAAATTTCCTCAATTTTTCTGAAACTTTTCCAGATTTATCCAAATTAAACATAAACTGACTGCAAGCCGAATAATTGCCGAATCCAAACTAGCTTAGCATGATTGCTTTGCAATTAGAGAAGATACAGATAAAGAAAGTGAGAGAACTAACCCCATTTGGAGCTCTCAGTTTGTCTTTCTTAGATACAACCCCAATGCATTTGAAATTTCCATCAATAACAGGAAGTCCAGAAACAAATTCAAAGTGAGGACTGATCTCTTCCACAGTTTGATCAACAGTTGCTGTCCGAATCAAAGTTGACATCACCTCCCCCAACAGTGCAGAAGGTTCCATCTGCCCTAAATTAATTAATATAAAAAACAAAACAAAAAAAAAGGATTTTTAGGGTTATTCATTTATTTACCTTATCTTTGAAGATCTCTGGTTCAAGATAAGCTCTCAAATCATCGTAATTGAGAAGAGAGAAATTCTCTGGCCATTCTCCAGAAATGATCTCTTCTGGGTTGTTGTCGTTGTATTCGACTTCCACTCCTGCACTCTCACTCGAAGCGCACAACAAGAACAACCCATTGTTGTTCTTCTTCTTCCTCCAACTATTAAGAATGGTAGTTGCGAGGGTTGTTGTTGTTGCATATTGATCGACCTTGAAAAGGAGAGGTTTAGTGTGATTTCTAGATGATGGATTTGGAAGGAATGAAAAGTGGGGGTGATGATGAAGGGTGGTTTGGATCGAATTCATCATCATTTTAATCTTCTTCTTCTTCTTCTTCTTCTTCTTCTTCTTCTTCTTCTTCTTCTACCTTTTATTTAAACCTGATCTCGACTGTGGGTTTGATTGCTTTGTCATGTTGGTGGGACATGCAATTGATCCTCTTCACCGGATAAGTGAGAGGAAAATCTAGGATAATTGCCTACAATTTGTCTTTTTTTTTAAAGGGGAAATTACTTAAAAGGACCCTAATGAAGGGATTTTTTTTAATTAATCCCTAAGTTTTGGGGGATCTCTTAATAGTCCATTTAGTAAAATTTTCTTCTCTTAAGAGTCCCTCAATCATCTCACATGTAAAAGGTATTTGAAATACTCAAACTACCTATTTCTCATCTTCTTCGTATAGTTAGATTTTCCAATGACGATTGTGATCATTTTCAACGAATCATGAATGAAGAATGATATTCTTTTAATTTTGAACCATCTAGACATATTTTTTTAATTTATTTTGATGATTTATAAATATAAAAAAATTGAAGAATGAAATTGAGATTCGATTTTTTATATGATTACATCGTAATTTTTGATTTGCAACAATAATTTATGCTTTGTTGGGTATTTCGAGGAGATTTACAAGAATCAAAGTTGAAAAAACAGAAAAAATGAAAAATCTAGTTCACATTACAACATCAAGTTCAACACTTTTTATTTAATTATCGTCAAGTTCGATGGTGTTCTTTCTTATGAAAATATTGTCGAACTCAACAATAATTAAATAAAAAGTGGTGAACTCGACGTTGTAATAAGAACAAGATTTTTCATTTTTTCAACTTCAATACTTGATAAATCTCCTTGAAATATAAAAAAAATGAATAAATTATGGTTGCAAATCAAAAGTTACGATGTAATCATAAAAAATATTCAAATCTCAACTGCGTTCTTTAATTATTATTTTTTATAAATCATCGAAAAAAAATACATCTAGATGTTCAAAATGAAAAGAATATCATTCGTCATTCGTCATTCGTCATTCGTCATTCGTGATCAAAGATCGTCGGAATGATCGCAATTGCCTTTGGAAAACCTAATTATGTGAAGAATATGAAAAAATGGTAGTTTAGGTATTTCAAATAAGGAAAATGGAGGGAATGGGGTTGAGGGACCATTTAGAAAAAGAAAAGTTCACTAAATGTCTTGTCGAGCCACCGTCGAAAACTTAGGGACTATTAAGAAAGAAGTCCCTCTATGAGGGTCCTTTAAGTAATTTTCCCTCTTTTTTTAATGATATGTTCTTTTAAAGATTTTAGATGTGAGGGATTATAAAAAATTATTTAGATGATAATGTGCTCGCGGATGTTGACACGTGTTTGATTGCATGTGTCAATATTCGACTTGGGATGCTTTTTATTTGGCAGTTTTCTGGATGTTAAATACCATTGGATGGGTTTTTTTTTAATTGGAATTGGAAGCACATCACATTATGACAAGGTGATGTTTCACAATTTAATGAATACTTTAATTATTTGATGGGAATGGGATGATAAAGGGATTACCTATGGCTAAAGTCTTCACAACTTATCAATGGATATGACGCTTTTGGTATGAATAGTTTATCGGTTTGGATTGTCTATAATGATAGAGAAATGAAACACTTGTTCATGATTCTTATTCATCTTGATTTTAAAATAAGTTGGTTGAACTTCAAAATTCACTCGTTGACTATGTAAACAATTGAATTGGATTCAGTTGGATGGTACTAACTGTACACACCCCAATTTAAATGGGCCCTCACTCGAAAGGGCCCAAAAATATCAATTTTTCAACAAAAAGGCTCAAATCAATGAAATGCGAAATTTTGATCGATTTAGGAGATACTAAAACCCCCTAAGGGCCTACTGGGCCCACCAAAAAGATTTGGTGTACCCCTACCTTCACCGCTCCGCTCTCGAAACCAAAAATACCGATTTTTCAACAAAGGTCGCCAACGGGCCTCAAAGACCCAAATCAATGAAATGCGATATTTTGATCGATTTGGGAGATGCTAAAACACCCTAAGGGCCTAGTGAGCCCACCTAAAAGACTTGGTGTACCCCTACCTTCACCGCTTCGCTCCTGAAACCAAAAATACCGAATTTCAATAAAAGTCGCCAACGGGCCTCTAAAGCCCAATTGCAAACACGTGGCATTTTGATCAACCCGATGATCCCCAAAATCCCTAAAAAGATAAATAAAATTAAAATAAGACTTGGGATACCCACCACTATCCATGAACCTCACCACTCCACCTTCGAATCCTGATAAAAATCTAAGCCCATTCAAAGCCCACAAACCCTCAATTTTCTAAAATTAATTTCTCACCTTACCTCTAACCTAAATTCAATCCCATATCACCTAAATCCTAAAACCTACCCACTATCAAAAACTCATTCCTAAAACAACCCTATCCAATCCCCAAACCTTTCACAACCCAAGCCTAATACACTAAAAAGACCACAAACCCTTATCCATATCCAATTCATATATAACCCATAACTCTAACCCAAAAACCACTATCCACATCAACCAATCATCATTTTGATCAACAAAGATGACACATGTCATCACCTCCCTCATCTAATCACCTACTTCCATTACTTTTCTTTAACCTTCATCTACCCACATCATCTCTCTCCAAAAATCATCTCAACCCATACCCTTTCTTAACCTACCCACCTCACCTTCTCTAACACAATCAATCATTCACTTCACAACCCATATCCTCTACACCCTAACCCATCATCTTTTTCTAAACACTCCACCAACTCACATCACTACTCACACCTCCCATCATCATTTCTTACAAAAACCCATTTTCCTAAACCTAACCAACACTTTTACTCTTCAATCAAACACCTATCCTCACCAATCAATTCATCTAATCACCCCATCATTTTTAACACATGTCATCATCTCATTAATCCTCCCAAAAACCCAAACATCTAACTCCTTACACCCCCTTACACAACCCATTCTCATAAATCTAAACAACTCACCTCCTCAATCAACGCAGCACTCAATCAAACACCTAACACCTTACACCCTTGTTCTCTCCATCACCCATCACTCATCTCATCTCACCTCACCAAACACTCCACCCAAATGGATTGGATAAGATACAAAATATTTGAATCCAAACAATACTCATTCACCCTCATTATATAACTACCCCTCATTCCAACCACAAATTTGATACCCTTCACCTTTAAAATCTATGCCATTCTCTACTCTCCCAAGAATCCACCCCATTATATCCCTAAAATATCTTCCCAACACCTATAAATACCCCTCATCCCCTTCCAAAAATGGTTACCAATTCTCTCCCCAAGTCTCACATAAAAATACTACCCTCAACTCAAATCCTTTCATCATCTCTCCACTACTCTTTCAATCACACAAAAAAGGTAACATTCTCATAAGCCACTAAGGACATAAAAAGAAGAATCGAAGAAGGAGAAGAAAAAGAAAAGAAGATTGAAGCTTCAAGGTGGATTCAAATAAACCTCTCTCCTCTCTCTCTCTCTCTACTCTCTCCTCATCCCTCTTTTATTATCCCCTCTTTTTTTTAGATGGACTTAGGATGAATACTCCCCCTCCCCTATCTCCAGTAGATCGGATTTTGGTTCGGTTGAAAGTATAAGGGTTATAATCTCTTTTAAAAATAAAAATTAGTTTTAAGCCCTTTAAAAATATTTTGAGGCAATCGAAATTCGGATTCTTCTCGACTCATGAGAATGAATCCGTAACCATAGCCAACACTTTTTCAAAAATACATGTAATCCCCAAGGCTAATTGTTTATAGGGATCATCCCCTTCGATGGGATGATCCCATAATCAAGCCGAAAGAAAATCCCTACTTAGAGTACAAGTTATCGACACGTGGTACTTTATTTTTATTTTGCATTTTCAATTAAAAATGATCGAGTTGAGGTTACACCACTTGATAGGGAAAAAAGGGTGCCTAACACCTTCCCTTTTCTCCAAGCGAGCCGTTTACCCTGATCTCATTGTTCGATTAGTACCTTATCCATCGTGAGTCACTAAACGTCAAAATGTCACTTTTTCGAAAAATGTACATCGGGTGACCATTCACACCCTCTTATAATATGAATGGTGGCGACTCCAAACCTTAGTAGGTGTAGTACTCGTAATCAAGAATCACGTATCTACACTAACGAAATCGAATACTAACTCTCATTTGAAGTTAACATGGGATAGCAACTTAATACACATGTCTTAAGTAGGTTAACTATATTGATAAGTTACTAACTCTATGTTAGAATGACATCGTCAACTACCAAGAACGCATATTAATACACCTGATTGGGCAAGTCAACCACTTATGCTAGTTAGCCTATGTTGATAGGTGATTTACATAATTTTCTCGAATTAAAACCATTTCAAGTTGGTTCATCTGTATCTCAGGATACAACAAGATAAGTTATGTTTCGTGGGTAGGGTTGTCAATAAACTGGGTTTTGGCTCGATCGAGCTAGGCTAAGCTCATTTAATTATAGGACTGGTATTTGGTTTTGAATGTAGGCCCGATGGATGGTCCAACCCGCTAGATATATTAAAATACAATATATAATAATTTTCTTATAAACTAATAATGATCCCCTTAACTTTGTAGGTTCTTTGAGAATTAAGAGATTGTAAATTTGAAATGAGAATTAAAATATTTTTGAAAAATCTAATATTATTTTTAATCAATTTATTATTATTTAGTATGTTGTTGATACAAAAAACAATTATTTGAAAATGGGCTTGGCCCGACCCAACCTAAAAAATGACTCGAATGTAGGTAGAGTAGGATTTTACTAAGGTTTTATTTCTTAAGCCTAACCTAATATTTAAATGGGTTGGGTTTATGCCTAGTTTTTTAGCCTTGAAATGCCCAATCCATTGATAGCCCTAGACGTGGGCTTAGTCTTTTTGTCCCTTACCTTGTTGAGTTTCACTATGGTGCTTAAAAGGTTCCAAGGATGTCTCTAACTCGGCCGACCCACAAAACCCAAATGTAGGTGGACTAGGCTTGGACTAAGGTTTTATTTCTTAAGCCCAACCCAATATTTAGATGGGTTGGGTTAGTGTCTAGTTTTTCAGTTTTGAAAAGCTCAGTCCATTGACAGTCCTAGTTATGGGCTCAATCTATTTGTTAATTATCTTGTCGAATTGAAAGGTTTCAAGGATGTCTCTAACTCAGATCTATTGCATCTCATTTGAACTTGGGTATGAATTTTTTTTTTTTTTTGTTAACCGAGTGTCCGGGCCAGCTTGAGCGCACCACGACTAATCTTGGGGAGGACTACCACAACAACTCACCATCATGGTCCCCCCAATTAAATCATGAGAAAACCTAAGAGGGGAATCGAACCCGTGATGTGCGCTTAACCCACACTTCACGTGCTCGCCCTTACCACTTAGGCAACCCATGGGTGGGTTGGGTATGAATTTTTCATTCCCCCAACACCATGTGTTTTACTACTTGTAGACACCTCAATTAGAATGGCCCCCACTTGAAAGAATAAAAAAAAATCATTTTTTCTAGCAAAATCCGTCAATAGGCTCAAAAAGTCCAATCCTTGAAAATCAACATTTTGATCAAATCAAAGGGCCTAAGACCCCTAAAAAGTCAAAACTAAAAAAAAAATCAAGAATTTCAAAATAAAAATAATCCTTTTAAGATGCATTTAATTCTGATTTGTTGAATCATGACTAAAAACACCCGAATTTCAAAATTCATCAAATTTTCATCAAATCCAAGAATTCAAACGAGCTTCGTGCTATAAGATTGAGGAATTCTAAGGCTCATCTTGTCAGACCCCGTGCTTAGGTAGTCACTTTTTACAAAAAATAAAAAATCGTCAATCCACTCGATGTATTTTGAAATCTGTTTTAAACAAGAACTTTCAGACCTATACAAATATGGATTCAATCTATTCTTTGCATGCAACTCCTACAAAGAGGGACAACTATAGACACTCCAATTTGAACAGGCCCTACTCGAAAAGACAAAAAAAAATCAATCTTTCTAGCAAAATCCGTCAATGGGCCTAAAAAATCCAAATATTCGAAAATCAACATTTTGATCAAATCAAAGGTTCTAAAACCCTTAAAAGTTCTATGGATCCACAATAAGGCTTATTTAAACCCCACTATCATTATAACCTTAATCTAATCAAGTCCAACCCAACCTTTAAGCCCAATGGACTTAAACCATTACTCAATCCTAAGCCCAAGTCCCTGCTCTAGCCCAAATCCATACCCATACTCATGTCCATGATCATAACCAATCAAGATTCATACAATCAATGGTCATAAATGAGGGACATTTGTCACCACCACAACCTACCTCCTAAAATCATTTTACCCAATCTCATCACCACCCTTAGAAGCTACACAACTCATACCACAACCCACACTCCATGTCATAACCTAACCCTATCACATTCTCCTCAAAACACTCTATAAGTTTTCTCCATACCCCCCATACCTCAATTTCCTTAATCAACTCACATAACCCACTCACCTTATACTATTGGACACATGTTACTATCTTTTTCACATTTTTAAAATATCTACAACTACACCCTTACATAATCATTTTTTCAATTAAAACTTACTCCTCTTAACCTCACCTAACACTCAACACATCTGAATTGAAAGATCCAACTTATTTAGATCTAAAATAACACATTTGCACCACTTTCCACATATACCTTCCACCTAACCTTAAAGTTCACACACCTTACCCATAAATCTCATGTCATTCTCCACATTTTTATCCCATCCTACCCCTAAAAGTAACCCTTAACACCTATAAAATCTCCCATCTCCCTCTTAAAAAGCACATGCTTAAACACTCCCTCAAGTCAACTCTTTCAATGACTCGTGCATTCAAGCTTTAGAGAATTCTTAAAAAAAAACGCTCAACCTCTCTCTATTCAACTTTCCTCCTCTCTGATTACATTCTCTCATCTGAAAGAAAATTCACATAATTCTATTAAGAACTTAAGAAAAAGAAAAGAAAGAAGAGGAAGAAGAAGAAGTCAAGACCTCAAAGTGGGTTAGGGAAAGTTACCACATTTCTCTCTCTCATTCTCCATCTCCCTCTTCTACCTCCCTCCCTTCCACTTCTTTAATTTTGTTTAGAAAGCTATAAGATGCCATGAATACCCTCCTCTACCTCTGTTACATCAGACTTTGATTTGATTGAAAGTGTAGGAGTTGTAGCTATTTTCAAATAAAACCATTTTAAACCCCTAAACACGATTTGCACACACCCCTAATCAACTAGTTTTGAAGCCATCAGTGATTGGGTCATTCTCAACCCATGAGAATAGGCCCGCAACCATTAGCCTACATTTTTCAAAAGTATGTTCCCAAGGGAAGATTCTGATAAGGATCATCTTTTTCAATGAGGTGATCCTTATAGTCTATGTCGATAGCAAATCTCTCTCTTAGGGTACAAGTTGTTAATCATTACATTATTTTCTTTTATTTTCATTTTATTTCAAAAATGACCATATCTTTCGAGGTTACCATCATTTGATGGAGAGAAAGAAGTGCCTAACACATTCCCCTCTCTTTAACTGAACCCTTACTTATAGCTCTAGGTGGATCAGTGTCCTAATCTGTATGAAAGTCACTACGATGCCGAAATGACACTTTTTCAAAGAAATACCTTTCGAGTGACCATTCACACCCCTTTATAAAAAGAATGGTGACGACTCCAAATCCTTGTAGAGGTGATCTTCGAATTCGAAAATCATGCATCTATACTACCAATATCTCTAATATAATTCATGAATGAGATGGGCACTATGGCCAAGATTCACCTTTTTCTTTTATATCATTTTTTATGTTCCACATATTTGTAAAAATAATCCTTTGACTCATCTAAGATTAGGGTTATCTAGTTTGCTAACAAGGTATCGAACCGAACTAGTTTGCGGTACAATTTACTCGTGGTTTGTGAGATGTAACAAACTTAACGAATATAATCATTTTACATTAATTGTTTGACATCCTCCTGCATATTGATAATATTTAATATATCTCCCTAACTTTTTAAGTTGATAATATGCCCTTTTAACCTTAGTCTTTATTAATAGACTAATGGAAAATGACCAAATACACTCATCTTCATCTTGTTCAACAACTTTCTTTACCTTACTCATCACTTCAACCTTCAAATACCCTCATCTTTGTCTACCCCTATGAATCAAGTTCATTCTTGATTGGCAAACCACGAACCCGAATTCAAACTGAGCTAACCCACGAATAAGGATGATCCAAAATTTGATTCAAATCCAATATAGCACTATGGGTACATAAGAAATGTATCGAATCAATTCTTTTTAAACATAGTTCAAGATAATAACAAGATGATTCTCGATATCATTTGGTAGCATGACAAGACGAAAATCAAGATTTAAATCCATCTCTATATTCTCCTTATAAAAATCGTGAGAGACCTAAATTACTTAGAAGTTGGCGAGAACCATAGGCTATATGGCAAGATTGTCAATGTGGATCGCACGTCACATCCAATATTTGAGATAAGTTGTCTAGTATTTTTTGAAAATATCCCTTGATGCATCTTTGTCTTATCCAAGATTTAAAAAAACTTTTAAGGAACAAATTTGTGACTTATGATTTTAAAATCTGAGCTCCCCACTCATCTCCTATCACCACCAAATGATTTTGAGATAACTCATTATCTTATATAAAGTAAGATTTTTATTTTTATTTTTATTTTTTAAGAAGTTCTATGGGCCAAATAGAAGAAGAAGGGGGCTCTCAATTATGCTGTCTTGTCTCATTCACAAAAGATACTAAGAGGACCGATTCATCATTTCAGTTTTGGACAATTTTCAAAACCATGATAAGGTGGCACAACTAGGTGAGAAGAAATTTTGTAGTCAACTTTATCAACTCCGGACTTGGGCTACGCCTTAAGGCTGGTACTCGATCGAGTGTGGATCAGATGAAGCTATTTTCATATATCCTTATCCAACTCTATATACATTATCGATATCCGATTTTTTTGACCTACTTATGCTAAGGATAGTCATATTCGACTATTTATCTACCTTTTTAAAGAATATCCGTATCCAACTTGTACCCAAATTTCAAGTGGATATCCAAGTTGGATATATATATATACCTCATTGTAAAGATGATGGAAAATCCTTAATTTTGGGTAATACATATATTTTATTATAAATTTACAGTATTAAATTCGAATAAACAGATATTTGGGTTGGATAGGATGCATGTCCATATTTGACCCTAAAAATATTCAGATAAAAACAATTGCAGATAAATTAACCCAAATCCTTAATCGAATAAAAATTTTGTACCCATACCCGAATACGAGTAGGATGAGTCGGATAAACAAATATTATCCAACCTATTGCTAGCCCTACTACACCTTATTGGGTTGGGCTAGGGCTAGGGCTTGGCCAATTTAGGTTTGGGATAATATTCAAAATGCTTATTAGTATTAGGGTAGGACTTAATTTGGCTCACCCATTTGGGCCTATATATCGAAAATGACCAGTTTAGTTGGATCATTTTCCCTACTATTCTGCTTCTAATCACTTAAAGGATGGAGTTAGCTGTACACATTTAAGAAATGGGTCATTGGAGAAAACTAAATCAATGTATTTTGAAAATTTTAAAATACTTCCTAAAATTTTAAATTAACTAGTTCTTTCAAAATAACTATCAAATGAACAAAAATTCCTAGACCAATGAAAATTTACTTTTGTAATATATATATATATATATATATATATATATATATATATATATATATATATATATATATATATATATATATATATAATAAAATATAATTTATTAGCAAAAATAAAATAAAAATAACAAAATAAAATATAATTTGAAAACTTATTAAATCAAATTATCTTTAGTATTATAATGAGAGAAGCCCCAACATGTGTTTGCTGCCACCAAAAATTGGTAGACCAAAAATGCTTGCACTTCTATATTTAAACTCACTATTATCGATTTTCATCAATAGGAATAGAATTAATGAATTATGACCCCTAAAATTATAGACAAGTACACCTTAATTAATATTTTATATTATACAAGAATCCTTTTAATATATTAAATAATAAAATATGATATAAAATTATATTATTTATTTAATTTTTTTTTTAAATAATGATAAAAAAGTAAACCATGCATAAATCCTAAAATTTATAATGCACTTGGGTCTGCTCAGGCCACCAATTAGTAAAATTAAAATAACTACTGAGAAAGATTTAATAGAGAATTAAATATTATGCAATGTGATAAGGTGTATATTGATGTATTTAATCATCTTCACTAAAGATTAAGATAGATAGATTATATTAATTAGAATTAAACTCTAATTAATCTTAGTTCAATCTAGTCTAATACATATCTTAATCTTGTGTATAGATTTTTATTAATGTATCAATATATACATCTTATTACATTTCATCTTTTTTCTGTAGTCTATTAAACTCTACTTGAATAAAAGGTGAAAAAAAAGAGAGTCCATCTAGCCTTACTAAGTTAGTCAGGATTTCACCTTTACTAAGGGTCCTTGGGACACATGATCTGATGCTTCAGGGTTGTAGAGAAAGTAGTAATCTATGAATTTTAGGGTAAAAAAACGAATTGTTTTTCACCGTTGAATTTCATTTTTAAGTTTGGGAGTTATCTGGAAGTTGTAGCAGTCCATTTGAGCAAATGGGCCCTTAGTAAGACTCAAAATCTAAATAAGATTTCAAATCTTATTAACGGTCATTGGGCCAACATGGATTATCAAATTAGCTATCCAACAAAACAGACTTCTATATTTCTTGGAAAAACTTAGATTCGAAAGAAAAAAATTCAAAAAACAAAATCTTTTTGAGCTTGACCGTAGATGTTGAAAATTCAAAACTAAAATTTTTCTTTTAAATTTTTTAGAATTTTGTCATTTTTAATTTTGTGTATCAGATCATGTTTTTGGATTCCACAAATTGATGTGGTTAGAATCCACTCCAAGGTATGTTAAGTAAGTAACAAATTAACCGCATAAATTTAAAATTTATGACGTGGACTACACTCTAAGGTTTGCTTGATAATGAACTTGATAAATTGATGTTTGGTGGGTAACAAACTTCATAAAACAAAGTTCCTATGGAGTTGTCAGACCTCCAAGGGACATTTTGTAATAAAAGTGCAACAACTAGGGCTGTTTGCTGGGTAAATCTTTCATTTTAAAATTACACTCGACTTAAATTTTTGAGAGATTTACTGTGCAAATCAATCTATTGCAATTTTATTACAAAAACTCTCTTATTTTATGAATCACCCTATCATGAAAAACATAGTAAGGTTTTAAATCTTACTAAAGATCTTTGGGGCCATATGGATTATTAAATTAGCAACCCAACCGCATAGATTTGTAGATTTCTTAGAAAAACTAAAATTCAAAAAAAAAAAAAAAAAAAAAAAATTCCTTTTTAGGTTTATCATAAGTGTTGAAAAGGATGGCTATCGAATTCTTAAATTTAAAATTAAAATTCAACAGTAAAAATTAATTATACATTTTTTTATTTAATTTTCAAAATTCTTAGAAATTTGTTCTTTCAACTCGAGAATCTGATCATGTTTTAGGATGCCACAAATTGATGAGGTTAGAATCCACTCTAAGGTGTGTTAAGTAACAAATTAACTGCATAAATTTGAATTTTATAATATGGATGCATACTCCTGATTTGCTCGATAACAAATTTGAGTAAGTGAGGTTTGGTTGGTAACAAACTTCGTAGAATACGTTTCATTCTCACTACTCCAGAGGAGTTCTATTAATAAAAATGCAATAATTGGGTCTGTCAGAGGTAAGTCTTTATAAATTTTTTACATGAGTCAAAACATTTATAAGTCAACTAAACTGTCGAATCAGATTTGGATGCCTGTACCGTGACCCAATAAAAAAAGGTATGATCCGATTAGGCGAGTTATGGATCCGATCCGATCCGATCCGGACTCATGCATTAACAAATGACAGCCTAGTGTCTGTGAAAGCTAAGGAAAAGGTTTGTATGAGTGATGTTGATGGAGTAAGGTCGTTAAGTAACAAAAGCACGAAGATTCACCAGAGATACTGCAAGTATAGTTATTTCTCAGTCTCTCCATTAATGAAAAGGGTAGGAAGCTTGACATGGGTTCTTGTTCCTTCTTGAGAAACCCAAGACATCATTTATCACAGCTTATCCTCCCAATGTGTCATAATTCCAAGATGAGACCCAATTTCTTTCCTTTAAAATTATTATATAGTTAAAGTCAACTTGAAAACCCACCCGAATCAACTCAGAAATGTACCGTGTTAATTTAGACTCAAGGTTGCTGAAGTGACTCGACATGTTGGATATCCGAGTCGAGTCAGATTTTAAAGTTTAGTCATAATTTAATTTACCTAAGTCTTGTTCTTTAGGGTTTCAGGAGTCAATTTTTTCTGTTTTTTTCTATTTTTAAGTTAAAAAAAATTAGATAAATGATGTTCGTTTGGACTTTTTTTATTCGTACGAATTTTAATTGAAGCTCAAGAGTGACTCTTAAAAGAAGTCGTCTAAGAGGGACATTTTCAAATGACTTTTGCGGGAAGTCAAAAATATAAAATGGTTCAAGTATAGTTATCAAAATACCCTTCATATTTCAAAATATCCTTCATTAATACCCTTCATCTTTAATTAAATTTTCAACTAAACTTAATCGTAAAAAATAAAAGAGAATTACCAAAATACCCTTCATCTTTAATCAAATTTTCCATCAAACTTAACTTTAAAAAACAAAAAAGAAATTACTAAAATACTCATCATCTTTTCCAATTATCAAAATACCTTTCATCTTTAATCAAATTTCCAACTAAACTTAACTTTAAAAAAATAAAAGAAAATTACTAAAATACCCTTCATCTTTATCAAAATACCATTAATTTTTAATCAAATTTCTAACTAGACTTAACCTTAAAAAACAAAAGGGAATCAAAATACCCTTCTTCTTTACTACCAAGATCAAAAGTAATTCATCATCACTAGTTTATTACCAAAACACCCT
This sequence comes from Akebia trifoliata, assembly GCF_017979445.1. Taxonomy (NCBI): domain Eukaryota; kingdom Viridiplantae; phylum Streptophyta; class Magnoliopsida; order Ranunculales; family Lardizabalaceae; genus Akebia; species Akebia trifoliata. Next base: position 37,665,850 of record NC_141382.1, on the reverse strand, counting down.
TCATTTTTTATGTAGATGTTGGATTGTATATTATGCATGTATTTTCTTTATCATATGTTCATTTTTAAGAGGAGATGCTGTCGAAATTTCGATAAAATTTATAAATTTATAAATTTATTTAAATTGAAAATAATTATTTTTATAATTTTTTTAATATAAATTTAGTGTAATTATATATTTATTAAAGTATTTTGCTTTTTTTTTTTTGTTGTACATTCTAGGTGCAATATCAACATTAAGGGCATTCTGATCATTTTATCAGAATCCAGCAATAAAAAACTATTAAACGAACATCAATTTATAGTTTATGTGCTTCGGTAACGAACAAGTTTCTGCTGGACCTCATCATTCAGGCTCTAGGCTTCTGTTTCTTTCAAAAGTCAATTTCTGGAGCTGGAGCTGACTTCTGTAAAAAATAGGCCCCTAGTATTTGAATGATGAGGTGTATTTGACATAGCCCCTCTATCTAAATAAATATGACCCCTCCATCTAAACAAATTTCAGTTGCCTCTTTTGATTTTTGACTTTCTTTGTGTCGCGTGAAAAGACTTCCAATCTTTGTATAACCCTAATATTAGTTAGCTAGTTTACCCATATCCTTTGACAAGCACATACATGCAAGGACCCATGAATGTTTGGTGGCTAAACACAAAAGATAACCTGATTAGCAGACTTGTACATATCTAACATATTTGAATGTTTGTCATCGCTAATGCATTACCATGGGTAGGTTAAGTTGGTATTTGGATTTAAGATCCAATGATCATGTTAATCTCAATTTTAATAGATTAACAAACTTTCATGTTGAATTTTTTTTTATATCTACACATTCAGTATTTGTTCCTTTTGTAATGGACTAGTCTCTTTTGTCTTAATTGGTTATGTCTTGCAAAAATCATAATTTTATTGATAGGTCATGATAATTGGAAGTCATCTTGCTTTGGCTTCTTCCCTGACATACCCAACTCATACGTCACCAATTGGTAGATGTATCCCCTAACTACCATAGTTTGCCTTGGTTTTACATTACGACCACTCCAATTGTAGAGTTTTGAATGATGATTTGTCATCATGATTGAGTTTTCTTGGAGTGGCTTCTTAGTCAAGAGTTAGCTTATGGAGTTTGGACAGGATTTCGACTTCAAATCAAACATACAACCAGATTAGGCTATTTTGACCAAAATGGCACAATGTATTGCACCACATGGCGTACTATGGAAACGATATTTTTTGGGATCTCATAGTCCCTATAAACATATATTTCTCTTCCCATCTCAGACGTGTTGTTTTTCTGATAGTGTGTTGCCTTTTTTTTTTTTTTCTAACTTGTATATAGTCTTATCTAAGTTTGTTAATGGTTTAGATCGGATCAAGCCCCTCTTAATCAAGCATCGAAATCCTAGCCCAAACCCAACCCATCGAATGATTAGGCCGTATGGTAAAATCCCTACATCCAAGCTAGGGGTGTCAATAGGTACCCAAACTAGAACTAAATCTAAAAACCCCACTTGTGAATCCTTTTTTTTATTATTATATATATACCCAATTAGAATCATCTCTAAAAGGAACCAAATTGATAAGAACCAATTGGGTTCTATCTGATAGTACCCATAACCAATGTATTTTGTCATTTCTTTTTAAATTATGGATGACTTAAGGCTTTCCTACATCATAAAATTAATGGATATTACATAAACCTCTTCAAGTTTTCATATTAACAATGTATTCAAATTTAAAATGGTATTTTTAATAACAACCCGTGCAAAATAGGCAAAATTATGGTTATCCCCTGCAATGCAAGATAAGGCTTGGACTTTCGTTGACCCAATCAAATTGTTACCAACCTTTGTTCAATTGACAGTCTATTGTTTGAATACTCATACTACCCTTATAACATTTAAATTATCAAAATGTCATTATTTTAATTGGAAGAATAAAAAATCTAATCTAATATCAACCATTAGATGAAAATATTTTACATCATTGAATTAAAAGAAAACCCTAACTTCATCTTCTTGAAGAAGATGGAGATTAAGTTAAGTTTTACCATTATCTCATTTACCCCAGTTACGGTCCGTATTTGTTATTGTTGGATTGTTCTCATGAGTGTTAGGGTTTTATTCCTTAAATATATTGCGTTGAAACCCTACCATTAATATCTTTGAATTTAATTTTGATTTTGGATTAGATTTTAATTAATCAAGCTAAAGATCTCATATTTGGTGGAATGGGTGGAGGTTTGAACACGTGAGCTCTTTTAACAATTTTGATATCAAGGTTTAAGTTTCAATTGAAAAAAAACTTGTTATATTCTTTAATGTGTCTGGGTTTGGGGGGTAGAACTAATATTAAAATTTTCACAAGAGGGGCATTACTAATTTCATTTTTTTCTTTTTTCATATTTTCTCTCAATTTTTTTCATATGGAAATTCTATGCATTGGGTCAAAGAATTCCTTTGGGATGAGATTGTGATGAATATGATGAAATTGAGTTGAAGGTGATGAGAAAGAGTTTAAAGCAATAAGATTAAGCTTCAAAACTACAATATTTAGGTTTAGATCGATAAGAAATTGGGTTGAAAACAATTAGGACTCTCAAGATTATTGTGTTTAGAATGATTAGATCGAAACAAGATTAAGTTTTTTTAATTGAAAGACATTTTCGCAATTTCAACACATAAGAGTAACTTTGACATTTTACCATCTCTATTATCTGACAATAGTTTTTGTTGACAGTTTGATCGAGCCAACAAAAGTCCAAGGATTAGACCTCATCTTGCATTTCACAGGCAGGTTTTACTAAATTATCCAATTTAAAATGGGATATTTTTCCTAGAGGTTAATTACTTCTAAAAAAAATAAATTTTAATTTAAAAAATAATAATAATATTATAATCATGTTGTAAATGCTTTTGTTGATAATGTGCTATTTTCTTAGATTTTTTTTTTTCTTTTCTTTTTATAATGATTTGTGTAAGTCATTACCTTGGGAATCGAGCAAGAACTGACCCATTGACCCAAAACTGAAAAAAAATATTATGGTTTTGATTCTAGATACCTTAAGAATCGAGCAAGAACTGACCCATTGACACTCTAGTCCAAGCCCGTTCCAACTTGCACGATGGGCCTAACATCAAGGCCATCCCTCAAACATGAGTCAGGCCCGGCACAGGGCAACACCTAAATGGGCTTAGTAGTACTCCTAGTCCATGCTAAAGTCCGGCCCAATGACAACCCTAGATGATTCTCCTCTGGTCGAATTGAATACTTAATAGTCAATACCTCGAGATTGTAACCTTGAACATTTGCATTTAACATCTCTTTTAACACTCCCAACTGTCCACCGTTTTATCCATCTATATAAGAAGATAACTCTCATGCACTCTTCACGCACTACTCAGAGAGAAAGAGAGAGAGAGAGAGAGATGGGTAGGTTATATGTGATGTTCTTGCTTGTTCTTGTGATAGTTCAAGTCACAAGTGCAAGGAACGTCCCAACTGATGCGGTGGTGCAAACCAATAATCCAAGTAACGTGCTTACCAAAGCTGGTCTCAAAGACAAGAAGTGTGCTATTGTTGGTGGTGTTGCTGGCATTGGTGGTTTTGCTGGCATTGGTGGTGGCTTCTCCAAGTTTGCGGGTATCGGTGCTGGTGGTGGAGTTGGTGGAGGATTCGGTGGTGGAGTTGGTGGAGGACTCGGTGGTGGTCTTGGTGGTGGAATAGGAGGAGGAGGAGGAGGGGCTGGTGCTCTTCCTCTCCCTTGATATGTTCTCACAATATGAACTCTTTGTGTTTTGTGTTTGTGTGTTGTTTATGGTTGGTGTTTCAATGAAAAATGTTAGCTTTTCTTTCAAAATCAAATCTATCTTTCTTTGATGTGTAACCTCATTGGATGATTATCATCATTTATTAAAATAAAGAAAATTAAAACAAGAGTTGCTTACTGATAGATGAAAATCCTGGGGTAGTCGAAGAATAAATAAATAATTGGAGACAAACCGACTTGAAAACATTTCATATATATATAAACTATAGTACAAGTAACTACTAAATGTACAACTGTTTTTTCATGAACTCCCTAGATATGCCTGTGTTTGGAACTCTACCAGACCGGGAGAGTCAATAAAATACTATATAGAATTATTAGTGAGAAATTATATTTTAAACATTCAAAAGTTTAAAATTATATTTTCTTAGAAAGAAAAAAGTAAATTTCCTTCTACTAAAAATATAACTGTAACCCGTTTGTATAATAAGTCACTTGAATTAACTCTTTTGGAGGCAACTCGTTCGAGTTTTAAACCATATACTATGCACCAAATGCATTTCTTAGAAATTAAAACTGAATGAATGTCAGTAGTCTGCCTTCTCACAAGCATATTGTGCAAAGTCAATAAAATTGGAAGGTGAGATGTAGTTTCAAATGCCTATTTAAAGGATGGGATGGACAAGTGTTAAGAGTAGAACTCCACCAACCAAACTTCAAAATTTTTAAATTTGGTTAGAAAATAGTTCTATATTTTTGCAATTAATGTATCATATGAGAATGCAAATAGATACTCAAGTCAAGTTAGTCATTTTCCATTGATTATAGGTTTCGTTAACAGGATTCCAATGAACAACCGACCCCAAAGGATACACAACAGATGAAAGAGACTTAAGTCCACGTAATCTATGAATTTAAATAGTGTGTCCATATCAAATATTAAGATTTTAATTAAGATTAATGGGTCTAAATGGATTGCCACGCTGGAAAAAGTACACTACAATCCTCTAAAATTCGTACTTTATAAATAAAAAGTAATAATATTTTTTGGCTTGATCAATGCTTTGAAAATGGACGACTACTAAAATGTTCAAATTCAAATTCAAATCTAATGGTGACTTTTTTTTTTAATTTGTCGTTGTTGTTGTAAAAGTTCTTAAAATCATGTAATCTACATCTATCCTGTGGCATTGGATCATGTTTTTTAAGTTGAAGTTCCTGATTTTGGTAAGAACTAATTCATTTTTGGGTCCAAGTGATTTGACCCAATGGTCGAACCACTTTTGACTGACCTGGTCAATCATATGAGTCAATGATCAGTCCAATTTTTAAAACATTGCTCTATGCACTATTACAATGAGTTCTGGAAATCAGATTGAACTGGTGGTCTGGCAAAATTTTGTAATAAAATTTGTTTGACTTAAATTGAAAGAACCATTGATTGTTCAAAAAATTGGTGGCTCAATCACGAGCCAAATGACTAGTTGGTTTTTATGCAGCAAAAATTACCAAAATGGTAGAGAAAGTTTAGTAAATAATTGCATGATCAACCAGGTTTTCAAAATATTTATCTTAATGGTTTTATAGCTGTTTTGCTAAACAACTTAATTTTCCAAAATAGTAAATTTTGTATGGTAACTACCAGTCCTATTATAAAATAAAAAAAATGACTAAATATTGTTACAAATCACTGAAGTACTATAAAGCAAATAATTAGAAAGATGAGAAATTTCACTCTCCTGACCAGGATTTTATAGGTTGTTCTCCCCATTTTCAATCGATCTTTGCTCGCCTGATCGCTTGAGTAAAATATTTCATGTTGATCTCCACTCTACATACTTCTTTTTGGTCAAATTTCTCTCAATTTATAATTTATGTTATTTCTTGAGTGACATACATTCTCCCAACTCCTCTATGTGTGATGTTTAATTGTTGTGTAACTCTCGTCTTTTATTGGTGGTACAGTGAGTTGTGGGGTGCAGCGGGCAAAGCCTCCCCTGCCGAAGTCTTGCTGCCCGGTCAGCCAGCGGGGGTGAAGGGTGCAACAACCCCTTTCCTAGGGGCCAGAGAGCAGAGACCCGACCAAAATAATTTAGGGTTACAAAACAAGGAAATTGTGTAATATTAATTTTCTAAAGGGTTTTTTATTTTTGTGAGATAAACACGTTTTTCTCCACTCTCAGTTTCTTTAAGTATAGATCTCTCGGGTTGTAAAACTTAAAAGAAAATAACAATTATTCTTGATATGATCCATGAATGTAGGTACACTATCGTACCACGTAAATCCTTATGTTTTTTTGTCCTCAATGTCATCTATTTTTTTCAACTAAAATAAGATCATTTACGTGTTTTGTTTTAATAGTTTATAAAAGTATCAATAGGTAAATATTTTAAAAACCCAACTAGCACTACAATTAATCATCAATCCTTCTCTATAGTTTTTTGGTAAAACGCCTTTAAATGAACTATTTTAATGTACATTTTTTCTTGAAATGTTTCCTTTTCAATTTTGAATTTTTGGGAAGATTAATTTTTATAAATATTTTGTGATCAAATATTCTTCCTGGAAACCTAAAGGTTTCTTTATAAGGCTTAGGTTGGAGAATACCATACTGGAATTCATGACCATGTGATGCCAACAATGTCTATAATTAATATAACAGCTCAGGCATAATTAAAATGAATAATTAATGTATAATGTCAAGTCAAAAGCCCATCTCTTTCAGTGTCACTATAAAGGAGATGCATGTTCAATCAAGTACGCTACCAGAGTCACTGGTCTCTCTTCAAAGTTCTACCCAATTAAAACTGGGTGAAAATTATATATTTAATCAGCCCATCCATTAGAGTTTTCTCCATTTGAAGATGATTTATTAACCCCAAAAATAAAAAATAAAATAAAACATTGGCCAGAAAGAAATCAGCCAATATTTTCATTAGAGATCAAATTGGTTTATCTTCATTTAGATTTCCAAAATTATAATTGTAAGGGATATGCTTCTGAATCTATGTAAAGTATTCCTTCTTTTACTAATTTAGTCTGGTGTTGGCTTAGAAAAAATAAAATTTTAATTTTTGATTAGCAAAGTTTTTTTTTTGATAGATCCAAAAGTACCAGTTTAGGCTAAATCCCCCCACCCACCCCAAAACAAATGTATCTTTAGGGAAATCTCCATGAAATTATTAAGATTAAAGGAATCAAACTAGAGCGATTGAAGAGAACGTCATTCAAGAGATGCCCTCTAAAAATAGAAAAAAACCATAAACAAAAAAAAAAAAAACATATTGTACTAAAGCCGCATCCCAAAGATTTGTGGTCAGTAAAACTAATCTTGTTCCTCCATTTTGTTATGTCCAAAGCCAAATTTTGTATCATTGAGGGTGAGTTGTTAAAGGAAATTCAACTTAAATAAATGTTTTGAATTATGAAAGTACTTTTTGATAGATCTATTAACGTACTTGAAATAATTTATGGATAAAATAAAATAGTGTTTTTATATTTCAAAATTTTTGTGATAAATCAACTAGGATTGTCAATGATCTAGGCCTTTTCAAACTGACCCAGGTCGGTGTGGTTCAGGGTTGAGTAGCATTGTCAGGTTCGTTTCGTTATCGAGCTGGGCCAAGCTAGACCCAATTAGTGTCTAGGGCTGGGAGTTAGGCTGGGCATACAGCCCAGCTTGATAACTTAATATATAAGAAAACTTGCAAGCTAATCCAGCATGGCATCTAAATAGACTCAAATATTTGTGAGTCCAAGGCTATCAATTCATGGTTAAATTCGATTCTCATATGATAGATTAGAAGTTTTAAAATGAACTCTTCTGTCTTCTGAGCTCTTTATAAATCAAATCTGGGCTCATCTTTGTTGCAAGTTATTAAAATGAAGATCACCACAAATCAAGAAGATCTGGAATAAAACTATCCTAACTACATGATTCTATGTATCTCAATAATTTTGATATGGTTCTTATATACTTACATGAAAATCATTCCTAAAGTCTTTTTTTTTTATTTTTTATTATCTCTATAGAACAAAATAACTTAAACGATTATGCATATCGAAAAATGTTTTGTAGACAAAAAGGTCAATTTCGAATTTCATAGACTCGCACGAGTATGCATGTATTGGGGCGTCTCCAATTTACAAAACTACACTCGTTATATTTCATGCGATTATTGGTCATCCGGAATTCTGTGAATCCTGGATTGACTTTTCTGTGAGCAAAAAGCTTTGAACTTGATCACCATGTATGCATAGCTTACAACTTCAACACATCTTCTAAATCATGGTTTCTAATGTCATAAAAAAATTTCAAACGAACCATCTGGAAATATGGGATGAATTTTATATAAAAGTCTTGCTGGGTATGGCGTAAATCATTTATAAATGTAAATAATTTTCTAAAATCAATTTTATTGGTGATTGGTTACATAATGCAAATGATTTCCATTGCGAACAATTTACATTGATCACCTAAATTCTTAAGAAATTTTAGTAAATGATTTGGGGCACAAAAAGGACCGCATATCATTTGCAAAATTATTTTACTCCAACCTATGCATATTAAAATTACTAAAATACTCTTTAAGGAAACTAATCAAATTTTAAAAATACCCTCACTACTTAGTATAACATATACACATAAATCTACAAAAATCCCCCTCCTCAAACATACTTGAAATTGCATATTAAATTTATAAATATGATTTAGTGGAGATATTTAGCAAACATCAAATGAAAAAGGGAAAAAATAAGAGAAGAAGTTTTGACAAAAGCATTAGAATAGAGGGCCACGGATCGATTTGGGAAAAATACCTGCAATGAAGTTCCTAGTGCAATTGGAGAACCATAAAAGTGTTGAATTGGATAACTACAAAAACACAAAAACAAAATTAATATTGAAGAATCATAATGAAAATATATAAAAGGGAAGTGTAGAAAGAAATAATAGGCAATGAGATATCAAGCAAGGCCATTACTGCTTTGAGAGCTTTTGAGAACAAAATCACTCATTCTTACAAAGATACCACCTGTAATAGCCAGCAACTCAACAAAATATAACTTAAAACCAACAAATAAAGAAAGTCACTTCAAATTCCGAACTCGAAAGCCAAAATTAACTTGAAAACGAGAATGGAATGAAACCAACAAACAAATCCCTTCCTCTAAATCGATTCTTTTTAATTTTGACTAGAATCAAATGAGAGATATCGACCAGGAAAGAAAAATAAAAAAGGAAGAACAATTATCACTTGGAGATTTAGAAGAAGAACTTACAATGAAAATAATGATGCATAGCACCCTCAATTATGAAATATAAAATTTGAAACAATTAAAATTCCATTGCAGCACCCCCCACTACAGGGCATATTACAGTGTATTGGGTAAAGATCTTCAGTATTCTCTTAAATCTCAACTTAGAGATTTCGTCAAAAGATAAAACTACGTTCTATTTTTCCAAATACCATCGTAACCTCGTCTTCACTTCACGTACAACAATAGTGACCTCATTTTGGAGATTAATTGGTGATAATTAAATTTTGTTTTAATGGCTCCTTGGTGATCAGGTTGCCATGTATAAATTGTTGAATGTTGCACAAGATAACAAAAAGAAAAGAAAAAGAGTTACTTTAGTAGAGGCTCTCCCACCCAACATAAGGATGAGATACAAAGTAAAGCATACTTTTTCTAGAAATTTCTTTCATTTTTAGGGATCAGATTATTCTTCTGGGAGTACTCTTCCATCACTGTGTTGGTCTGAACTTTAACAACAGTGTATTATTATTGAGAACATTTGAGATTCTGATCTACTTTAGTTATACAAATGCTTTGAAAAATTCTAAAGTGATGAAAATCGAACTGGATCTCTAATTTTTAAATTCCATTTCAAAACTCTAAAACAACATTCATTTTCAGAATTTTCTCTCACAATAAAATAGAAACTATCACATTTTGGCATCTGGTATTCAAATGACGTAGAAAACAAACTCTTAGTTCTTTTAACAGGTAAATTGAATTTATTTGAAGAGTGAATTTTGATCCTAAACTTATTTTATTATTTTCCTCATGTTACATAAATTTGAAAAATTAGGATTCGAACTATCTCAAGAGTAGGAGATAGAGTGAGAATTACCAAGATTTCTTATGGCTGTGATACTGCTTCTTCGATTGGATTTAGGTGATTAGGTTTCAACATGTGAGAGAGGAAGGAGAGGGAGAATGAGAGAGAGAGAGAGAGTTGGAGAGTTACAGAAAGAGATAGAAGAAGAGGTTGGAGAGAAAACTCTATATTGGATTTTGTTAAAATGTAGGGTGGTCTTTCCAATTATTGAACTAGCAGGAAGGTAGCATCAATTTTTCAAACGATATGAAGGAGCACGTGTTTTTAGCGTTTTAGACTATTGGATTGCAATCGATTGAACGGTTGTTTTTTTATAGGATAAAACGTATGGTAAACAGTCTGACGCCAATTGCCTCCAAAACTTCGGGGCTAAACATTTCGGAATGGGCTGATTTTTGGAGAAGATGATCTACTAATCATAGAGATCATCCTCACCAAAAATCAGCCCATTCCAAAACTTCTAACCCATGTAGGACAAAAAACGTTTGTTAAAGTGTGGTAAAACTTAGGGTGCTGAACATTTCCATATATATATATATATAGAGAGAGAGAGAGAGAGAGAGAGGAAGGAGAGGGAGAATGAGAGAGAGAGAGAGAGAGAGTTGGAGAGTTACATAAAGAGATAGAAGAAGAGGTTGGAGAGAAAACTCTATATTGGATTTTGTTAAAATGTAGGGTGGTCTTTCCAATTATTGAACTAGCAGGAAGGTCGCATCAATTTTTCAAATGATATGAAGGAGCACGTGTTTTAGCGTTTTAGGTTATTTCATCCGTTGGATTGCAACCGATCGAACAGTTGTCTTTTGTAGGATAAAACGTATGGTAAACAGTTTGACACCAATTGCCTCCCATATATATATATATATATATATATATATATATATTTAACCTAGAGTATGGAGGGTGTTTTGTAATTGGATTTATTTCTTTGATAAGGTTGAATAAGTTAAAATTGTTTTCACACTATATTTTATCAAGAAATCAGAACAAAATTTTTTATTGCAAATATCAACAAAAAGAAAAAAAGATTTGCAAGAGATTTCTCAATGATAACCAAGCAATAATAAATCTTTCATCACAAACCATTTGCATTTCAAAATATTTGGAGTGCAAATCTTTTGCAAATCCAAATGATTTGTAGTGTACTAAGCAAGGCCAAAATGTTGGGGAAAGATTAATGGGACTAATAGTCAAGTTTGGTATTGAATGAATGAATCACACCCTAATAGAATGAACATAAAACCATAGAAATCGTATGTGTCCTCAAAATTATGGTTAGAGTTAGTATTAAAAAGTGAAAATTTTCTACATCAGTTGCCAACTTCATACAACTCTTCCTTCATCTTAGCTTCGATCGACAATGTAGTACAAAGGAAACAAGCACCTTCTGTTGTTGTGCCACAATACTTTACTATTTAGAGTACCAATTACTCTAAGTAAAATCATATGATCATAATCAGTGCAGACACCCCATTTTTATACTTACCTTATTAATCAACTCCTCAACTCGATTATGACAGTTCTCAATGATTGATGAATATTCTAAAGTTTTATTTGTTACTAGATGTGTTTTCAAAGTTTGGATGGGATATATCAAGTAAGCAAACTTTTGAAATCATGCTATGCTAATAAAATATGACCAAAAAAATAAAAATCATAATTTTGAGACAAAAAGAAGTTTTACGAGAAAAATTACTAAAAAATTATCAAATTATCAAATTATCAAATTATCAAAATAACCCTAATATTAGAACATCCCTAAAGGCTACATTACGTTTAAGAAAACTATTTTGAATATGTAAAATAACAAACAAAAATCAAATAAATTATTTTGCCAATTTTCATAAAATTTGATAAATTTACAAAAATGCCCCTCATAGCATCCACGATTATTTTACGCCAAAAATTCATAAGTAACACAAATCAATACTCTCATTGAATTCCTTATGAAAAACTGATTCTAAAACATTCTAAAATGTCAAAAAATGATATTCCAACGCAAAAGTCCTATTTGAGGGTAAAAAGATAATTTTCTAATCCTAAAATTTGAAAATCTAAAATTAATAATTAAAATATTAATTAACTTAAAGTAAAATATTAATAAATTAAATTAAAATTTTTGAATAAATAAATTTAATTAATTAAGCCTATAAGCTAAATTTTAAGTAGTGACCTATTTATTCAAGTGGGGCCTACCTAATATTTAATAAAAAATCCTCTACTAGGGGTCCTAAAAAATTCAAAATAATTTAATAAAGAACCATCCATTGGTGGTTCTCCAAAATTAAAAATTATCATTTTACGTAAGTTAAAAAATAAAATCTAATTAAAAACTAATTAAAATTTTATCTAAACCATTTAACAGATTAGTTGGAGATAGACCTTATCTCTAAGAGTCCTAATCAAACTCTAATATGATCAATAAATCTCTTTAAAAATGAGCCTCCACCATTTAATTTCGTAGGTCTTGAGAAACCTTAGAAAATAAAGGTAAAAAACTCTCTAAGCCTTCCCAAATCATAAATCAAGAATCCCAAGTCAATACCTAACCCTCAAGCCCTAATTTTCAACCTAAAAACACTTAAAAATCCTAAAAAAAATATCACAAAAAAGTCAAAAAAAATCTAGATCTAGAAGAAGAAAGTCACATCTTAAAAATCGAAAGTAGATATAAAAATAAAAACAAAGCGAGAAGATTCACACGAGGAACGCTCACCGTCAATTTCTAAGGGAATCGATCGTCGTAATCGATTGGGTAAAAGAAAATGTAAGATTTATTTTTTATTTATTTTGAATTTATGTCATTTTTTACAATGTAAATATTTGAGAGGAGTGGATGTCGATTTTCACCAGGCGAGATTGGTGCCTAACACCTTATAATCTGGTAACTTGATTTCCTTACACATAATTTCTTTGTAGTTTTATGTTTTTTGTTTATTTAGAGTCATTTAGTTCTTAGATTATAAAACTAAGCAACGATTCCCCAAAAAAGAAAAATCGAATCCGTACCCATAGATTGAGGCCACTTTCAGTGGCGACTCTACTGGTGACAATTTGAGGATCAAACTTGAAATTCCCAAAATATTAGTGCATCGTAAAATCAGCCTAGTTTTTATTATTTATTATTATTATTTTTTGGCATGTTTGTCGATTGTTTGATTGATTTTATAGTTTTTGATCATTTCTATAGACACGTGATTTTGTCATTACGACGATCACATCTACAATAGTTTGGAGTCGCCATCATTCATATTATAAGTGAGTGTGAATGGTCACCCGATGTGCATTTTTTGAAAAAGTGACATTTTTGACGTTTTAGTAACTCTAGATGGATAGGAACTAATCGAACATTGAGATTCGGGGTAAGTGACTCGGTTGGAGAAAAGGGAAGGTGTTAGGCACCCTTTTCTTCCCACTAAATAGTGGTAACCTCAACTCAACTCGGTCATTTTAATCGTAAATAAAAGAATAAAAATGAAGTGTCACGTATTGATAATGTGTATCCTAAGTATGGATTTATTGTTGGCTTGATTATAGGATCATCCCATTGAAGGGGATGATCCTTATAGACCTTTGCCTTGAGAAGAGAGGAGAGGATAATAAAAGAGGGAGGAGGAGAGGGTGTAGAAGAAAAAAGGGTTATTTTGTTGCACCTACCTTGTATCTTCGATCTTCTTTTCTTCTTCTTCTTTGATGTCTTCTAAGGTCCTTAGTAGTTTAAGAAAATGTTATTTTTTTGTCTAATTGAAGGAGTAGAGAAGAGATGAGAGAGGTAAGTGGAGTATAGTAATTTTTTGTGAGACTTGGGGGAGAGAATTGGTAGTATTTTTTTTAGTAAGAGTGGGAGGGGAGAATTTTTGTAGTGAAAAGTTGGGGCCTTTTTTAGGAAGAGGATGATGATATTTATAGATGTTGATGAGTTTTTTTAGGGGTAAAGTTGGGTGAAATGAAGAAAAATGATGGAATGGTTATAAGTTTGAGAAAGAAATTGGTGTAATTTAGAGGAGATTAGAGAGTATTTAGGGAAGGGGGGTTAAATGGGTGAGTTTTGACCCAAATGATTTGGATCTTATCCAACCCATTTGGGTGGAGTGTTTGGTGAGGTAAGCTTAAGATGGTGGTTGTGATTAAATGATATTTGATTTAAAAGAATGGAGGATTTAAAGAGGTGGTTGATGATATTTTGGGAGGGTGAGGGAGATGATGCCATGTGTTAAAGTGGGTGGAAATGAAGGGTTGAGATAGGTTGATAGAAGAGGTTAAGTGTTTGACTTGAGATGATGGTGTAGGTTTAGGTTGTAAATGTGGATTTTGTAGGGAATGATGATAGTAGATTAGGGGAGGTATAGTTTAGGAGTGTGGGTAGATGTGTTTGATTTGAGAGAAAAGATGATAGGTTGATGTGTGGGTAGATGAGGTTTAAATAAAATTAATGGGGTAGGTAGTTGGATGAGGGAGGTGAGATGGGGTATTGACATATGTCATATTTGATTATCAATATAGTGATTAGTTGATGTGGGTAGTGGTTAATGGGTTAGGGTTGTGGGGTGGATAATGAATTGGGTATGGATAGTGGTTTGTGGGTTTTTAGTGTATTGGGCTTGGGGTATTTGCGGATTCGGAGGCGGAGCGGTGGTAGTAGAGAAGGGGTAGGCATCCCAGGTCTCACATTTTTTAATTTATTAATTTTTTTGAGATTTTTGAAATTATTGAATTAATCAAAATGCCACGTTGGCAAATCAGACTTCTTAGGCCCGTTGGTGAACTTTATCGAAAATTTGGCTTTTTTATTTTGGAAGCGGAGCGGTGAATATTGGAAAAGCGTAAGGTAGGCCGAGTCCTTTTGGTGGATCATTTAGACCCTTAGGGGGTCTTAAGGGCCTTGATTCGATCAAAATGTCATATTTCAATTGATTTGGGCTTTTGAGGCCCGTTGGAAATTTTTATTTAAAAATCTATTTTTTTTTTGCCCTTTCGAGTAGTGACCCATTCAAATTGAGGTGTCTACAATTTCCTTTTTTTAAGTTTTTTTGAATCAATCGAGTGTCACCTTTGGACCCAAAACAATTCGAGATTTTCAAAAAAACAAATAATGAAATAGTTTTTTTGGTCCAATCGAAGGTCACCTTTGGACCCAAAATAATTTGAGATTTTCAAAAAAATAATGAAATTAGGATAACAGGATTTATGTGAAGAAAGAAGACTGACCGAAGCGAAAGAGAAAAATAAAAAATAAGAGAGAGTGCCACACCTAAAGTATAAAGAGGTTAAAAAACATAAAAGAAAAAAATGAAGGTTCAAAAGCAAAAAGAAAAAAAGTTTAGCTTTAATTTCAAAAGTAAAAAAGATGATGTTTAAGTTCGTGGTAGTATTTTGTATTCTTGTTTTGTTGTTGATTTCTTCAGTTACTTTAGTCAAAGAAATTTTCTTCCAGCCTCATTGAAATATGGAAATGGACTAGAAAGTTTGGCTTTCAATTGTAATAGACAACACCCCTACACTAGCATTTATGAAGGACGCATTATGAAATAAGAAGGTCCCAATACTGGTTGAATTGAGTTTGTTGTCACTTCACCAAATAGGAATATGACTATGTGTGATGGTAACATTGACCCTACATTGGAGTCAGCATATGGGAGGGGCATTGGGCTTGGAATTTAATAAGGTGACTTGCAATTTATATATAGTAGATACGTACAAAGGATTGGTAAGGGTAGGAAGAAATTATGGAGTGGCAATACCACTTGTGTTGAGTGTAAAAGTTGTGCCTTTAGATTTACCAATTCTCTAGACATCAATCTGGAGAATAGTGATGTGATTTCAAATATGGGAAAATTTCACGGACAATAGTTTTCGATTTCAAATATGGGAAAATTTAAGAGTTGTCCAAATTGGAGATAATATAAGAAGGTTGATGAGATATAGTCCAATAATCGATACACTAATAGAGTTGCATTAAGCAAAGACAATACTTTTGTTCTGTTTATGAAAACGAATGAAAATTGAGTTGTAAGATATTGGATAAAAGATTCAAAAACGGGAATCACAAAACTATTTGCGCAAGTCACCGATGCATCAGATAACATCAATAGGAGCTTCAGAGGAGAATTTTAGGTCGCTCTTAACAATGGAAGAACAACTCCATCCTATACCTATGAAACTATAGCTCTTAGATTAGATAATGAACGTAAGGTATTAGATGGAGCTTGTTAGTGAAGTGGCAGAATTTAATGGATATTTGTGGGTAGTATCTGCAGCTATGCCTTATGCTACTATTGCTTAGATTTATAAATTAGATGTTAATTTTTTAGTTTTAGTTTTAATTTTTTCAGTTTTAGTTTCAATTTTTTAAGGAGATATATTTTTGTATTTTTTTTATTTTATATAGTATTGATTATATATAAATTTTATAAAGAAGTGGGTTTGGTATAAAAGAATTTTTTTTTTGTTTTGTTCAGTTTAAAAAGAATAAAAAATAAGATAAAAATAAAAAGTGTTTTCTTGTGCCAATCTCAACAGTTGGTCGATGATTGGTTATTTTTGTGATATCCTGATTGATTGTCTATCTGATATGCTATGATGTGGATTCGTAATTTTATTTAAAACCCTAAATTTAATATATTTAAAAAATAAAACAAACCCAAAATAATCCAAGCTTGGACTTGGCCAACATGAGCTCAATTGATTTTTAGGGTTGATATCCATCTATTTAGGGATGGGTTAGGGCTTATCTAAGCCAAGCCCAAACACACCCATTGATAACCCTAGCAGGCCAAGTAACAAGATTAAAATCTTAAAACCTAACCTGGTTAGAGGATCGATTATTGGAAGATTCCATAGTTGGGCGAGCTCGGTGGCTTACTTGGAAGATTTGCTTCAAGAAACTCTACCTTCTTCAATGGGTTTGTATTCCCAATTTTATCGACCCTTTTTTGAGTTCGATCAACCCTCTATGGATTATTGTGATAATGTCCGTGGGCTGGTCGTTTTCTTCATAGTATTCCACTGATTGAGAAGGCTCTTGGTACCGTTGTTTCCTTTTTCACTACTCAATCTGTCAACCCCAGTCTCTTGTCTTTGTCCATTGTCTAAAAGTCCTCTTAGGTTTCTATTTCTGACTAGGTCTACCACATTAAAAATGTATGCGTTGAATGATGCCCAAGATCCTTTTGACTGGGTTATTGAGGGGGTGAGCTTAGAAAACACCACTTGCTTTCTTTTAATAGTATTCTCACTCGACCAATCACGTTGTTAGTTTGGCCATAAGTCCCCTCATTGCCCTGGATCTTGCATTATTTCTTCAAAATGGATTTGGTCTCCATGGGGTTATGTTGGAAATTATGACCTTTAAAATCGAGAGTAATTTAATGAATGAAGAAAAATAACTTCTAGGCTTGAATCTGATTCGATCTTTATTAGACAAATATTCTCCCCTATTGGTTAGAACCACAGTACACAAGGGATCAAAAACACAAATGCCTTCAGGATATAGAGAAGTTTACACTCAAGTTACTAAATCAAATTATGTACTGTTCGATTTAGTCTAGAACACTCGGGAATAATAAGAAGCTGAGGATGTAAAGAGCTTAAGCTTAGAAAGAAGAGAACACAAAAATTTTCAATGAAGAAATCTGATTTTTAGTTGACTTTTTTTGTGTATGTTGATCAAGAGCCATGATTTAATGTCTCTTGGTTTAATAGCCGTTAGATTATGTCAGATATCAGATTTGACAATCCAGATCGCATCCTATCGAAGGGTATGTGTCTCATGTATTTTAATCAACACCTATTAGTTGAATCTATTGATCTGATGGTTCTGATTGCGTCTAATCAGTTTCCATTTGATCTAATGGATCTGATCATCCCTAATCGAATACCAATCATGAATCAACACACCTTTTCGATTCTAATCAAGTACTAACTTGATCCAATGCACCAGATCGCTCTCGATCATGTACTATTTTGATCCATCATATCCGATCAATTCTTGATTAAATACTTACATGATTGTGCGGTGCAGATCGCATCCAATCCATTATACATGATGGATCAACCACAATTGTTGGATGATTTCATATCTCGAAAACTTTAAGGCTCCCCAGCTCCTCGCGAATGTGCGAAGTGAAAAGTGCGCCTCAAAGCGCCCAATACACCCTAAACGTCCTTTCGCATGACACATGTGTGCGTGTGCATGTGCATGAAGCACACCTCAAAACACCATATCAAAGTCTTAAAAGTGTGATATAAATACAACTAACTATGTTGACTACTTATAAGGTACACCACTATCTCACTTGCGAGCAATGTGGGATTAAATCTTATGTACACAAAAAATCAAAAATCTAACTTAAGAAAAATCAAACAAGCAAATCACAAAAATTGATTTTTATTTTGAAAATATTCAACAGGTTATCATCTCATGGGATGCAAGCGGTATTCTAGCACTTCGTGTTGTTCTTCTGCTATATATCTTGTCCAACTCGTCTTCTCTCTGACCCCAGGTGACTCAAAGTAGGGAAGAGTTCTCTTAGAGTTAATGTTGTTCGTATTATCGATCGTGTTACCATCACTGCCATTCTAAGGGTTGGTTAAACTATTCCCTGTCCTTGTTGAATAGTTGTAAATTGAAGCTCATGTTACTGGTCAGTCATCTAGGCCCCTAGGTGGGCCCTTAATTGGGTATTCTCACGTTGTAAACTCAGTACATGTTCTCCTAGCTTGATCAAACTCTATTGAACTTCTCTCAACTGCGTGTGAAGGTTTGGAAGAAAAAGGTGGCTCAATTGAACCAGATTGCTCAACCAAGTCTATTGGGACATATTGCAAGGGTCATGAAGTATGAAGGGGTGTTATCCATTTCTTGGCTAGTAGAGTCTACTTCTTGTGTGCTTGTAGGGTGATAATTTTTGAAATAATTTTTGTACGAACAGCACCAAAAGTGTGGAGGGTTTTTTTGACTTTCTATTCCTCGAAATAAATCTTGATGCTGATGATGGATGTGGTGATCTTGACCAAGAGGTTTCTCTTCAAATCCTATTTGACTTTGTACAGCAAAAGGTATAGAGAATAAGGATTGAGGCCTTGGTAGGTGCCTGCCAACGACCCTCCAACGATTTACTTTGTAATGGTGTAAATTAGAGAAAATAAGAGTTGAAGAATGGAGAAGAAGATGAACAATGATGTTGAAGAGAGGTTTTTTTTCCATTTTTAGGTGGAGATTTTATAGCCAAGACTTCAAGACAAATGTCACCACATGGTTGATCTTGGTTGGATGCTACTTAAGTTGATAGTTGGATGGGGGTTTGTCAATTCCCCTTGGGATTCGTGCCTCCACATCTTATCAATACTTCTAATTCAGCTTGATTAGTAGTGTTTCATTCTCATTAATGCTGAGTTGGTGAGATTTCACTGTTTAGGGGTAGGTGGTCAGAGAATGTCTCAATCACTCCCGTTTTGATAAGTACCTTAAGATCTCGTATTTAATGAGAGGATTTTCTCATGGAAGAGCTCAGATCACACTTAATTCGTCGTCTTGTTTAGGTGTGGACTATGGGTTCGAGATTTGGACATTGACCTGATAGATCCTTAGTACTGACAAACCTTACTCTCCAAGCTTACATTTGCTTTAAGGGATTAGGTACGAACTCTACCTTGTTATTCCCATATCTTTTATAGGGTATTGCGTTGTACACCTGCGATTCTCAACTCTAATCTTGATTTATAGCAATCTGGTTGGTACTATTATTGCATCTCAGTATAGGGGAGTCAACCCATTGTCCTATAGTATCGAAGGAAGTGGTGACTATGACTATGGTGCTCAACTCAAACTGTACTCTGCGCTTCTATGGCAGAAAGATGGATCTATATTCCTCTGTTGTTGTAACATGTTTGGTTCGAGGCGAAGAACCTGGTATTTTCCCAATTACTGGTTTGAGTCAAGGCTTTGACTCATCGATTTTCTCGTTCTTTTATGACATGTGTTCTCATCGTGTTTCGTAACAAAAAATTGTCTCCACAGGCTTCATGCAATTGATCATCCTAGATTTTTTGAAATCTCAGATTGACTTTTTTGTAAACAAAAAATTATGAGCCCAATCACTATGTATACATAGCTTACAACTTCAACACATCTTCTAAATCTAGCTTTCTAATGTTGTAAAAAAAATTAAAATGAAGCCTCCAAAAATATAAGATGAATTATATATAAAATGCTTGGGAAAAATTAATGGGATTAACAATTAAGTTTGTTGTTGACTGAATGAATCATATTTAACATAATGAACATAAAATCATAGAAACTGTCCTAAAAAATTATGGTTAGATATGTTCAAAAGGTGATAAATTTCTACATCAGTTTCCAACCTGATACAACTCCTCCTTCATCTAGGCTTTGATCGACAATGTAGTACAAAGGAAACAAGTGACCCTATTATCTATTGTTGTGCCACAACACCTTGCTATTTATTCATATCTTTAACCGTTTTTCAACTAGGATGGAGATTGGATCCTATTTTGATTCAAATGAGCATCAATGACTCGAAATGGGTTCGAAAGGTGCATAAATTTAGTTTTATTTTTTTATATAAAAAAACAAAAAACCCTGGACTTAGCCTACATGAGCCCAATGGATGTTTAGAGTTGATCTAAGGAACAGCCCATCTCTTTTAGGGATGGGTTACGGCTCATCGAAGCCCAGTCCAAACCCGCTCATTGACAGCCCTAGCAAGCTTGGTCGAGCAAAAACTTTGACATAGGTGATTTTTTATTGGGCCTGGCAGTTCGTCCAACATATTGGGCTAAAATATTTAGGCACTATTAGTATCGGGTCAATAATGGCCCATTTTAATGACCCATTACCCATTGACAGCCAGACCAGTGTCCTTGCCACGTGGCAAAATACTTTATGGGGGAAATAATAGAAATCCGGAAGTTCAGGTAACGTTAAAAGCTCGGACTGTCATCACTGTTAAGTGTAACGTATGCTAACTTTGAATAACGCAGCATCTCTTACTGACGTGTTATGGTTAAACTGATTTAAGACCAAAATACCCCTATATAATATTATATTGACAGATTATCAACACATTGGATCTATCTATTATTTTATTTGTAGAAGTTTAAACGCATACATCATTTATATTTTTGAACACATTATCGGATCAGAAGATGGTTGATCCAAAATTGATTCGATAAATGATCAGATCGGGTCTTAAACTCTTAATCGGAACTCAAATCCTTGGTCCAACTTATAGTTAAATAAGCGTATTGGATCTTGGGTACAATCCGATTCATTGACGGTCCTATCTATAGTGACAAAGTTGGGGTTCTGGAATAATTCCGCAAGAGAAAACTTTGGGAAAAAATTGACAAAAGTCATTAAAGTGGGAAAAATAATAAGATAAATTAAAATGTATAAAAAATGTAAAATAAAATATGTACTTTTCACCATTAAATGAAAAAATAATACTTAAAATTTTTAAAAATGAATCATCCTTGATTTTTTGAAAAAATCGGGATTAAATCTTGATTAATCATGATTTTTGTCACTATGGTCCTATCTCTTGGTTGCCTATATTTCTCTTCACATCTTAGTGTAGTTAGTTGGATATAGAATTAATTGGTTCAAGACTGACTTTATTTATTTATTTATTTATTTTTATTATAATGAGGATGTCTGGACTTACATCCGACTAGGGTGACCGGATGAGCTAGGGCCGAAACCAAGGCATATGGGACCCTCTCTTAGCTATGTTCAACACCGGCACATCACACGCACCAAGTGAGGGAACACCTTTGTGTGAGGTAGTAGACATGTGAATTTTTAAGAAAAAATGGAGATTGTATAAAACACTAATAAATTTTGGAATGAAAAATAAGAAGAAGACATGTAGATTGAGAAACAAAGGTTGGAGTTGGGAAGATTTCCCAAAACACAAAAATAAAAAATAAAAAGTCAAAAACCTATCATGGATTCACGAATTTAATCGGTTGGGTCGTTATTCAACAATATTTTTTGTAAATTTTGTGCATGGTTGATTTCTTATGGTATTTAATTTCTTTTTGGACGGAAATAACCCCCTTGAAAACTACCCAACCTTTTGTTTAGACCGTTCTACCTACATTATTGGGTGGTGAAAAGGGGCATAATCAGCTTCATAAGAAAAAAATAATAATAGCTGCTTCTAACAAATTTTATATAAATAAAAAACAAAAGAGTCCTCCTAGCCTTACTAAGAAAGGATTTCACCTTTACAAAGGTCCTTGGGTTCACTTCTTGGCAGTCAAAAATATGATCTGATGCTTCAAGAGTGTAGAGGATAAACATCTATGAATTTTAAAAAAGAAGTTATCTTTTGCTGTTGAATTTCATTTTTAAGTTTGGGAGATATTGGAAGTTTGGTAGCCAACCATTTTCAAAACCTTGGATATGAGTTTTTCGATGAAACTAAGAGGACTGTTATGGTGTTGGATTTCTGATGTGGTAATCCATTTGAGCAAAACTACCCATAGTAAGGTTCAAAACATTACTATGTCGGTAAGGAAAGGTTTCACCAAACTAAAAACAGGCAGAGGACCCCATGCAATGATATTGATAGGCCCTTCATTTTATCTAATCTAACATTGTTGGTAACTGAAAAGGACAGAAATGTCATTAACAGATTATGTAGTCATCCATTTTTACACAATCCAAACAGAAGTGAGAAGCCCTTTATTTATTTATTTAATACTACTAGTAACTGAAAAGGGTAGAAATGTCCCAAAAAGATTATTTAGTTATCACTTTTTCACATGTACCCAAAGTGGAAGGGTAAAATTTTGATATACCCCTCCAGGTTTTGGTTTATTGTTGAGATGCCACCATGATTATGGTCTTCTATGAGAAACAGGTCTGTATTGTTCTTAAAAGATTTTAGTCACTCATAGAAGACCATGGTCTAGGGTGGTATATCATGAGATTGAAAAACCCAAGGGTATCTCAAATATACATTAAAACCCGGAGGGCTGGATCAAAATTATCCCAAATAGAACTACTATTTATATGCACCTTGTTCAATAGGCCTTGGCATTGTTGTGCCTCTTACTTACACTGCCCAAGCATGGCTCGTTTGCTTATGATCTGTTTGTCTTTCCTGCTTTTGATTAGTTTTGCTCTCTCCCTCCAAACCAAACAGCTTCCACCATCAACTTCTCAGGGACAGTACCCACCATCACCATCACCTTCAGCCAGTGAGGGAGGTGGAGGTGGTGGTGGTGGTGGCGGTGGCGGTGGCGGTGGAGGTGGGTCGGGCCAGGGAAGTGGATCGGGTTCGGGTAGTGGGTCAGGTAGGGGAGGAGGAGGAGGAGGTGGTGGTGGCAGTGGCCAGGGTGGTGGTAGCGGCTCTGGCTATGGTTTTGGTAGCGGCAGCGGTGGTGGCGGCATTGGTGGAGGAACCAATCCTTAAGAAGATATATGTGTGTGTGTGTGTATTTGAGAGCTTCTAATAAATAAAATCTAGTTTGCATGGCTGCAAGTACTTATCTTCATGCAATATATTATTACTAACTTTTTTTATCTATGAATAAAATTTCTTTATGATGAAGAAAAAACTACACTTAAAAGGACTTAAATTAATCATTAATTTAGAGGCAAAAGTATTTGATTTAATCTCACCAAATTCAAAGGTGAGCCATATGAAGGTCCCCTTCTCTATTTATAAATGATATATATGTTTTTAATACAACCTAAAAGAGATTAAGTTTCATATCATATAATGGTACTAATTAATTACATCAAAGATTTCAATAATATATAAGTCCACCGAAGAGATCATGATTTCTACTTTGCTAGGAAAAATTATATCAAAGACTATAGAAAAACCAACCAATCTTTCAAAATTAAGATGATTCAGAATCCCTTCGATTTCTCAACAGATGTGTAGTTCCTATGTTGTATGTGTGAGCTAGACAAGTGCTGATGATTGACATGATTAGGCCTTAGGTAAATATATAATGTTCTGATGAGACAATAAATTGAGTGATGCAATTCCGACGCAACCTTTTCTCTTACAAAAACTTATAATCAATCTCGATGTTATGAAATATGGGATTGATTGTCACAAACTAATGTAGTAGGTTGCAAGAGATTGATACCAATATCATGTTAGTGATTAGCCACCCAACCCAGTCAGCATCAGTGAATTGATACATGACCACGGGATTGTGTGATGAAAGACGATTCCCATGGTTTACAGTACCGCGTAGACATGATCTGATCAATCTGGATCAATGAAGGCAGATGGCTGTTCCATGTAGACAGGTGTTGCAAACTGTCCATGTTGAAAGTGTTCTTCACTTTGAACTGTCTGATGGCCAGTTATGGGCCATGGTAATGGTGAGGACTACTCTAATGGTAGTGAGCTTAAGTTTCTGAGAAATTCTTGCCTGGGTTTGCAATAAGTCCCGCCTTAAGATGCTCCAATGACATTAAGTTTGGTTTTTAATACACACTTGCACCCCCACCAAATTCATATTTGGTATGTTTGATTCACCAACAGATGTGTAGCTCACTTTGCTACATGTGAGCTAGACAAGTGGAGATTTTGAAGAACCTCCATGTGCCTTTAATGGATTCTCCTCTACAAGGCTATTGATGGATTTGTTCAACCCATATCCAATCTGTTTTATTCCGATAACTTTGGATCAAAATCAAGGATTTGGGTTCCGATTGGATCCAACCCAATAAGGTTTCGATTTATATTTTATACATCCAATTGGATTTAATCTGATCCAGACACTTAATGGGGTCGGGTTGGGATGGTAATATTGACGTTTGATAAAAATCTAATCCAATAAGGGCCTGATCTGATTCAGTGCTTCTTATTGAATCTGTTTTGGGCCCAATCCAATCCAAGCCTTATTTAGAATTGACAAACCCACCAGAACAAATTAATTTTCATATCTGTTTTATAAGTCCAATAAAACTCCCAACTACTTGCACCAAACTTCTATAGAAAGATTGTACCATAGAATAATTTTATGTCAACCCTGCCAAAGAATACATACAACATGTTTTTTTATTTTTTTTTTAAATCTAAAATACATTGCCCTCTGTTGAAGAACCTTGAGCTTGATAACAAGGAGAAGGCTATGATATCATGACATGGTTTAATTGATTGCATCATTACATGACAATCTACTTGTCAAAAAGGAAATTCCTTGAGGGACTTTGTTTTTCAGACTGTTTCACACTGCATTGATGTGATGGCCGTAGATGTATTTCCTCGAGATACAAGTGAAAAGCATCTATGATTATGTTTGCACCTCCTCGTCAGCACAGTGTGAAATGCGGAGAAAAACGAAGTCCCTCCAGCACGGCTCTCTTAAAAAAATTACATTACAATAAACCCTATGTGTGTATGGGTGCACGGTGTGAGTGTGTGGGTGCGTGTGGTTCATGAGATCAATAACTTGGATGAAGGTAGGTTTCAAATCCAAGTCCAAGTCTATAGCATCGACACCCACATTCTTTACCAAGTTAGCTTGCACCTTATAAATAAAAGAAGCGTGCATGCATGCACGATGTGAGTATGTGGATGTGTGTGGTTCATGAGATCAATAACTCGTATGAATGTAGGTTTCGAATCCAAGTCTAAGTTTATAGCATCGACACTCACATTCTTAACTAAGTTAGCTCACACCTTATAAATAAAAGAAGCAAGTGTGGGTGCGTGAGTGTATCTGAGGCGGGGGGGGGGGGGGGGGGGGTGAAGATGGGCATCTCTGCAGAAATAAACCCTCTAAATCTTCAAGAGCCATTAAGAACAAAGTTTATTAAAGAGACTGAAGTAAAATTGCACACCTAAGGATACATAGGCCATGTTTGATTATGTAATCATGAGAAAGGAAATGGAAGAAAAGTAAAAAAAAAAAAATGCATAGCTTACATTTTAATTTGATTTTGATTACGAGTACATGAAAGTGGGACCTATTGAAGCTCCAAATTTTGGGATTTAAAGCTACAGGGATGAAAAATGTAAAATACAAAAGGCAGTCAAAGAATAGGATCCCACGAGTTTGATTCTGTAAACCACATCGTCTTGCAACTAGCAACCGATAATTTCTCAATTTAAACCAAATATATACCATCTCTCAGATTAGGACTTTTTTTCCTCTGGGATCTGCCATTGAGCATCAAGCATATTCATACTAGTAAACATCAAACGTGAAAGGGAAACAAGATTATAAAATAAATACAAAAAAAGAAAAAGGGAATTCCAATAGTTACAAGTTAGCCGCATAATATTGTATAGTCAGTAGAAGGTGACTGTATACTCAAAAAAGATGCTACCTATTTTTCTCAACAAAACTTAGCAAGGTAGAACCTTTTTGCATCCTAACTGCCCAACATGTCAACCTGCAATGCGACAAAAAATGATTTCAGATAATGGATATTAAGTTTGATCTCGGGTCACACATAATCCCTTTGGTACACTAACATTCATGAGTCTTGCCCTTGTTGCATGTGTGCTATGATACAGGTTTATGCTATGTATATATTTACAGTTGATATAAACTAAACCATGGATGGCGCCAAAAAGGAAAGTCAAGAAGACAACAACATGATAATCAACTCCCCACGGGCTCTGTTGAAGAACCTTATATTGGTGTTTATTTTCTTTATTTAGATCGTTATTTTATTACTTATGTAGAAAGGAAAAAAAAAATATCAAAGCACGAAAGCATGGAGACATAGGATGTCCTTTAACTAACCAGCTTTGTGATTTTCAAGATTATCAATTCCCTTGCTGGTGCTTGGCTGGGCCATTACTTGATTCTGTGCAAATGATGGCATAACTTCATCAATATTGAGTATATGTAACTGCAGAACTCTTTCACACACACACACACACACACAAGTGGTGATGACTGTAAGGGAAGTTGAGAAGTTACACACCTGAGGTGGACATGGAGGTACTTGCATGTGGTGGAGGCGGAGGTAATGTTGATAAGGATCTGCGAAATTCGAGACCTGCATCGGGTTGGGACAGTGAACACCATTTGAGCTTAATGTTGGATCTGAGTGGTTGGTTACGGATATTGTGGATGGATCAACTGAAGAAGCAGGCGGTAGATGAAACGCTGGCATTGGAAGCCTTGGAGAAAAATGGGCTGTTGTGGGTGGTCTGGCCATGGATGAGCTAGGTAATACAGAGGGGAATCGCAGCATTGGACGACTCAACCCCATATCCATACCCATTCCCATACCCATACCCATTCCCATCCCCATTGGGGACATGTATTGCTGGACACCAGGAAACATCATGGGAACCATGCTGCACCCCATGGACATCATCTGCTGAAAATGGTTACCCTCAATATCTTCTTAAACTATGCAGGCATACATCCAAATTGCTTAAATTTCCAAGTATAAAGATTCATTCATCTTGTTGGCGTGGAAGTGAAACATCCTTCTACAACTATATAATTGTGACGTGTGTAAAATAAAGGAAGTAGTATTTGTAAAAATGATGATAAATATAAGGCCTATATGTATGAATTGATCAGTAATAAGCAGGAAAAGCTGAAAAGAACAAACAAAGTTGGACTTTAACCCATGATCTCAAAGTTGTTTTGCACTGTGTCAAACCAACTGAGCTATGGTTCTAAGCCCGAGAGAATAGCATCCTCATCATCCTATGTCATTGAATTAAAGATCCCTTTTTTTTCTTCAAGCAATCAATGCCGCAGGAGAGCTTAACATCATCGCGTTAACCAAGAGTTGTAACTGATTAGGAAAAAAAATGTTCCCAAGTGGATTGGTTGAAGTATGGTAACATTTATTCCACTATGACTGGTAGGAGAGACATTGACTGATGAAATTGTCTCTATACTAAAAAGTTCAGTAGGGACAGAAGTAAGGAATCCAATAGGACGAATTTCCAGAGGTTGGTCTCCCAGAAAGGCATGGAAATTTATCCAAAAACTACAAGATAATATTTTTCCAAGGTAGTGCGAGGTCAGGTCGGTCATATTTCAGAAATGGTACTAACCCTAACTTTCTTCTGAATACCCCGTTATCTCAACAAAACAAATAAGTGCCTCACCTTTTCTTAGGCTAAACTTTGACAAAATTGAACAATAATGTTTCTCAGTGTTTATGTGGGTGTTTTAAGGGGGAAGGAAGGAGGGGGAGAGGAAGGGAAGGGAAGGGAAGCAGGTTGAAGCATTTCTTAGTTATGTTGTTTGACATCTTATACCATGAATGAAGTAGTAAATCATTTAAAAGGTTGGTGGTCTAATGGTCTCGGTGCCATGAAAATAGTCATGGTAAGCATGGGTAGCAGTTTATTATTAAGAGAAATGAGTGAATCAACTATTTTTTACTTTTGCCACTTATTTCTTATTTATTATTGTTACTTAAGCAACAAGACAATAGTTATGGAATCAAGACCATGTGATCACTACTCATTAAAAAATGTGTGTATGTATATATAAATTAAGTAAAAGATTAATGAAAAAAATACTTGGACTTGTAACTGGAGTGATTTCAAGTACACGATTGCCTCATCCAGCATTGAAGCTTTGTCCGACTGAAATTTCATAAAAGAGAAGGATTAAAATACAAAACATTTCATTCAGGAAAAAAAAAATGTTCCCCAAATCTTTTATAAGGAAAGCATGAAAGATATATTTATAGTGACCTTGTTACACCGGGGTATGAGTTCTTGCAAGGCCTTCATCTTCTCATTTATCCTGTCTCGCCGTCTCTACACCAGAAGGAACATATTATATATAAAAAAAGGTAACTGCTCCTATGGTTACCCAGAAAAATTTTCTGTGAAAGTTATCAATTAAAAACATCACCCAAACAGTGAAGAACTATTATTGATCATTTTTAGATTGCCACAAAAAAATATAATGTAACAATTTTTAAGTAAAAAAGGAAAAACAAATGGCCCTCCACGGAAGCTAAGAAAATTTACGTTAACGGGTGGATAAAAATAACCAAACAACAGAAATTTTTATTTATCTGAAAATACTTTTCACGAAATTTTTCTAAGCTTCCATAGAGAGGACATTTAGGAGAAAAGTTTTCCATGGAAATTTTTTCTAAGAAATCATCCAGGTCCTAAAAAGAAGAGAAACCCAATTTTGTTAACAGGAGAACACTGGTAGGATAGAAGAAGCAGACCCTCTCCGAGAGATTGTGGACCTCAGCTGCACGAGTTCTTCTTGCAGACGTTGATCCACGAACTTGTTTCTTTGTTTCTGCAGATTCAAACTTAGCATCCTTTAGCCCCTAAAAATAACAGAAGTGAACAAAAGAGAAGTTAGAACACATATGATGGTGCAAGTTTCTATCATCATCAAATTGAAATCATCCCCCACCACCTATACACGGATAATCTATGATCATTGTGGCAGTTTATTTGGTGTCTTGCATGGGTCACAAAATTCATATCTACCACCAATACACAAGTAATCTGTGATCATTGTGGCAGTTTATTTGGTGTCTAGCATGGGTCACAGAAGTCATATCTACCCATATACGAGTAATCTATGATCATTGTGGCAATTCATTTTGTGGGCCATCTTGCATGGGTCACAAAAACCATATTTCAATATATCCTTCATACTTTCCAACAATCATAAGAGAATGAAGTGCACTAAGCCATATGGTCAATATGTAAAAGAATCCTCCAGAACTTTTTATAGATTGTATTTTACTGATTAATATTAATGAATTGAAGAAAGTATATTAGGCATATTCCTAGAGATGCAAGAAACATTGAAAAATGGTAATGTTGACATGACCTATCATTATGTATAAACTAATAAAATATGTGATCCTTTATATAATTAAATCTAGGCATGAATAGATGTTCAGTAAATTTATCTGATTATTCTTACTCATTTTATTCACAAACATTAGGTCATCATCCAGTACAAATATCTGATTATTCTTACTCATTTTATACACAAACATAGGGTCATCATCCAGTACAACTGTGTTGATACTATAATGATTATGAAATCAGTTGTACTCCTGTGAAAAGGAGAAAAGGGAAAGGATTAGTTTAGTTCAAGGAAATGCTTATGGGTAAAAACACCCACAATTGCCCTATGTGAGCATCATTCAGCTGCTTTTGAGAATAGAAGCTCTTCATTAGTCTGGAAGGATTCTAGCTTGAGTGTTCACTTCCAAAATTATACTAGAATACCTAAAATTGCAATTATGGTTATTGCAGTTACAAACTCCATGTCCTTATGAATTCCTCTTCCTATAGGAATACAATATTTAAAACAAAACAGAGGGGAAGAAAGAAAAAAAAGGATCATTTTTTTCTGATCCATCACCTCAAGAGAAGGGACATCACAAGGTTGAACAAGTGGCATGTGTGGGATTGCGTATGAGATTGCCTTTGACATGTTAGCGTAATCCAAGAATTAATTGTATGGGAAAGGGGAAATGAGTTCTAAAAATTTGAGTTCCCCATATATGTTGTGATATGATGCTTATATGAGATGGCCTTGTCCTTGATGGGTGAGCTCTTGGATTAGACAGTGACTCAAATAAGAGATGAAAGAAATAGAGTATGATATAATAGTAAACCATATTGGCCAATGACAGGACTGTAATATTTAATGTCTAGACTATATTAGTTGAGTCAGCTCAAACTAGAAGTGAACTTATGCTAATAAATGGGAAAGACCTTATTCCTTAAACCTATAAAATAATTTTAGGGTAATACACCAAACAAGCTGATTGCTAATGAAGTTCACATGGTCTGAAATGAACTTCGAAATATTAAAGAAAAATTATTACAACTGACGATTAATTATAATTTTAAATTTTTGAATTAAAGTCTCAAATTTCAATTAAGTGATCCATTGAAAGTTATTTTATATATACTATGCCAATTTAATCAAGAATTTTCTATAAAATGAGGGCAGATAAATATGCTATACATTTACACACATTAAATTTCAAGCAACCTGCATTTTGAGAAATCTATCAATATTTCTTGAATATACAAAATGGATAAAATACACTTATAAAGATATCCCAAAGTGAAGGAGACGGTTATAGCTTTACTCAGTCAAAAGAACACACTAGAACCAAAAACCTGTGTAATTAAGATATGTGGATGCCTAACAAAGTTATTTTATAGGTTTCAGGTTATTAATTTAAATGGCAAAGTGTTGATGCTAACACTCGAACAACCGTTGAGAGAATATTGATGAATACAGTAACAAATAAGAAACAAAAGAGTTCTAGCAAGTTTTTCAATTTAAACAACCTTTACTTGCAATTGCTAAATGTAGGTAATGGTGTATCCACATCAAGGAAGGTGTAATTTAAAGCGCATAGTAGAATTACCATACTTGAGATAGATTACACAATAGATAGATAAAGTAGATGCACAAACCCAAGACATGATCATTAGGATGAATGGATCAGGGTGGGTGTTGCAATATCTTGAACTTAATGTGGACTATAGTACTCTTACTGAGACATCCTACTACATGGACTATGACAAATAATGATTTTTTTGAACTCAGATGAGTTGAAAGTCCATGAGTGGACTTGCATCAACTCTTGTACACGTGTGTCTATATATATAGTTCAAGAGACATTACACGTACAAGAGTCAATGCAAGTCCAATCATGGACTTCAACTCATCTAGGTTCAAGAGATAAGTATTCGTCATTATCCATTATATATATGCATAGCTTGGTTCACTAAAGAATAAAAGCTCTTTGGCCTTAGAAAAGGTAAGAACATAACATGAATGATTGAGAAACCACGTGGTAGATGTGCAATCAACGTGTATGCATGCGTCTTTTATCAATTCACTCTTGTTATCCAACCTAGTTGTCTTATGTTTTATTCTGTAAGGCAATTACTCATTAACGAGTTCTTAGCTCCATTGGAATGCTTGTACCACCTTTAAGATTTTGCCGAGGATTGTGGACTAGAAGGCATAAAGGTTATTCAATCATTTGCACTCCTCATTGTGGGACATTATTGAGCGATGTTTCGATGTGTTGAAGGGACAATGACCTATTTTAAAGACAGTGTCATCATACGATGTGTCGGACATTGTCATCACATGTATAGTAAGTCATAATTTCATCAGTCAAGAGTTCATAGCCAATAAGGAATCTGCTTAGTGTGATTGTAAAAATTACATCGAATAATAGGGGACATGTGAAGGTGATGCATCAGATCTGACAATAGTTTTACATTCTTGCATACAAAGAAGATGTAAGAGAAGAAACTCAATAGCTCAAGCTATCTTAGCTTCCCAACAACAAAATGATGGGTCCCTTGATTTGTAGAGATGATTTTTCTTGCTTTGTAAATGAGGATTGGTTTTATGTTATCATTTGCTTAAGAAGACATGTTGATTTGTATGCTCTTATTCTTCGTTGGTTTTTATTAAACTGTATATCATACTCTTCACTAATTCCTAATATTTTGAGTTTGCTTATTAGTATCAATTATTTGTAGTTTAAATTGTACAAGTTCTATCTCCTCGTTGCTTATGTTGAAGAATAATGAAAATGTATAAAAGAACAAAACAAAACTGGAGGAGAGTCTTTTATAGATGACAATCATGGGAGGTAAATTTGTATTGTCGGGTCACCCATAAGTATGGTAATTAACCGTTAGCATTTTTTTTCCCAGGTTCAAAGACAACCAGACTCATTTATATGGGGAAGATGAGATACAATGACAAAATGGAGAGCAAGGACGAAGAGAGAAGAAAAGAAAAGTTGATTCTACTTGAACTGTTAGGTGTAATATAATTCAGTTAATTGGGACATTAGTTTTAGTTTCTGTTATTAGAGATTTATTGTAATGAAATAGGGATCATTTGGGTGAAACTAGGATATTATACCACTTTTTGGTGTTAAATGTATAATGTGGATTATGCTTTCTATGTTATTGTATTAATGAGACTTGTTTAACTATAGTTTTGGTTGAAGTGTTTGATATAGGATACAATTTAGTTGTATAATAAGGCACAAGAAGATTCATTTATTATTTTAGGGGCATTCTGGCCATTTTACCAATATCTAGGTTACAGAAGCTGTTTTCCCTAAATGATAATTGCCATATTCTAGACTCCAATAACACTTCCTAGGTATGGTTACCAAACAACAATCCCAGGAACAACACTTTTATAGTTTTTGTTCCAAGAGAGTTTCTGCAAGCTATAACATCCTAAAATGAACCCCAAGTCTCTTTCCAAACTATAACTTCTAGGCTAGTGAAAATTCTTACATACAATATCATCAAAAAAAAAAAAAATTACACGAAACAGGTAGAGTGTCTTTCCAAACTATAACCTTCTTGACTAGTGAAAATCCTTGCTACAAGATAACCAAAGAAACTACACTTTAAGGGTAGTGACCCAAAAATGTTTGGCCCATTATTTAGTGGATCTCCAACAGTCAGTACGATGAATAATTTCTAGCTGATGGATTGAATCATTTTTCCCCATCATATGCAAAAAAACATCCATGAGACTATTCATCAAACCATTTATCCTATATGGGTTAGAAATTCCAGAATGGACTGATTTTTTGTGAGAATGATCTCAATGGTGAGAAGATCATCCTCACAAAAAATCAGCCCATTGAAATGTTAAAAATTAACTGTCCATGATTCTTTTGGTGGGGGGAGATGGGGGAGAGAGAGAGAGAGAGTAAGACTAGCCTTACTAACTTAGTAAGATTTCTAAGGGTCCTTGAGCTCACCTTGTGGCATCCAAAAACATGATCTGATGCTATATGATAGTAGAGAACAAAATTCTATGAACTTTGAAAAAAATAATTAAAGAAAGAATTATTTTTCACAGCTGAATTTTAATTTTATATTTGGGAGTTCAGTAACTCTCCATTTTCAAAACCTTGGATCAAGACAAATAAAACAATTGTTTTTTGAAAAAATTTCTGGGGGAATATGAGTTTTTCCATGAAATCTAGAGGGCTGTGGTGTTGGATTGCCAATGTGGTAATCGATTTGAGCTCAAGGACCCTTAGTAAGAGTTAAAATCTTACTAAGTTAGTAAATAAAGTGTTTTTCGAAATATTATGGGTGGGATCATTAAATCATTCTCCTTCCAAAAGCGTAAGGGTAAACTCAAAACTGTACTTCTGGATGGTCTTGGGGGAATGGAGAGCCGTCAAATTTCAAAAGACATTCCTGCCAACTGATTAGCCATATCAATGTAAGGCAGTAGGACTAATGTTCCATAAGGACATTTTTCTAATACCCAAAATACCCTTCCAATAGACAACCGTATCCTCTTACAGCTAGAATTCCACTACTATATTTGGTGTCTGTGTACCTACACAAACAATCTTGACCATTGGTTATATAGACATTTCACCTAATTTCTTTCTACAAATATAACCCATCGGTTATCTATCCCATTCTCAACCTCAGTTTTTGTTCCATTTTTATTTTTGAAAATTTCCCAAATTGAACGCCAACTGAATAAATGCCGAAGGAAAATGCTGAAGTAACATTAAAATTGACATCGTTTGGGACATTGCTGACATGGATGCCTACAGAACGAGAGATGCTTTTTACGAGTGAGAAGTATCTATGGTTATGTGCTTACCATTGTCCCAAATGATGTCAATTTCAATGTTACTCCAGACGACTCAATGCAAATCTATTACTATGTTCATGATAATGAAACAAATATACATCTGGACAACTTTCAATTAATCGTCCATTATTTTCATAAAAACTTATCTACCCCAGTCCCACCCTAAATGTTTTCCCCAATTTTTTTTTTTTTTTTTTTCAAATTTAACCAAATGGACAGAATAATGGCCCAAACCTAACTTGGTTAATATGTTCATGATAATCTATGCCCCTGGCGCACATTAGATTTACTAACACAGATTTTTTTTTTTTTTTTAAATTAAGCACAATATTAATTAAAAAATATCGAACAGAAACTCAAACACGAACCTCATCTTGGCAATCATGATCGTCTTTTTCCCTCGCTTTTCTCTTCCGATAATCTATTGGCGGCTTAGTTGAAGGCTCAGCGCTAGCACTAGCACTGGCGCCTGAGCCGCCGTCTGATGATGACGTTAACGTCATCTCACAGTTACCCAAATCCGTTTCCTGCTCCGGCACTGCATCAATGTCCATACTCCCGCACCGCAAATTCCCACCTGATACCGGTTCTGCACTTCCCTCTCCGTTAGAAACCCTAGGTACCAACTCGACAACCGGCGTCTCACTCGAATCAACCACCGTTAATTCCCTAGCCGTTTTATCCGAAAAACACGGCTGAGATTCGATTCTGGTTTTTGGCCGAGGAAAATGCATGAATCTATGCAACTTGGCTGTCGGATCCAAATCTGTCCGTTTAGGTGGTGGGATCGGCGGCTGAGATGAAACTGGGAGCTTATCTTCATGGCGGCTGATGTGAGAAACGTTACCAGACGGCGCAGGATAGATGAGATCAGCACAGAAATCTCGTTCAAAGGAATCATCGAGAGGATAATGTAACCATGAAGCCATCTCGTCTTCTTGCATGAAGAGACGATTTTGTGCTTCCTCTGATGGATCTGCAACGGATGCGGACGCACCAGATGGTTGGCTGATCTTCATTGATTCTCCTGCTTCGTGGTTTGGGGATTTTGGTGGAAATTTCTTGAGAGATCTCTGGTTCTGACTGTTCATGACTACATGTCCGTTTCGCCAAATTATCTCCATGAGATCCTCCTCAGAACTGCTAAGTTCCCAAATTTAAATGACAAACTCAAATTCTGCAAATTTGAAGAAGAAATTTAGTATAAAAAGAAAAGTAAATCGAAATCTCACGATGAGGGTTTGTTTAGACGTGAAGAGGTAGGAAACGAATCGTCGTCTTCAATTTCAAAATCAGGAACACAGTGATTCATTTTTTCTGCAACTTTAACAAAATCAAAGAAGAACAACTTTAACAAAATCAAAAATAAAATAAACAATGATTAAAACAGTGAATCAAAGAGTAACAATTACATACTGTAACGATCTTCCGGGGCAGAAATTATGAAATTTGGAGACGAATTTCAGACAGAAAATAAGGGGAAAAGCAGAATCACCGACATGATGATGAAGATGATTGTTATTGTCTAACAATCATGGATTTGATTGCTTCCACCGACTGTAATTCGTTATTTTTTTTCTTAAAAACCTAATAAATCGAGTGGTACTTGTTTTGTTGTCTCTTTGTAGAAGATGAGAAATCCTAGAGATTCTTCTTTTTTTTTTCTTTTCTGGGTGTTTTGGATTGAAACTAAAATCATCAAATATTTATAGACTTTCGACCAGTGTTGGTGTCTGTGACATAAAAGATAAGGTCATTCTCTCTCTCAATAAGGGTTTATGTTCTCTATGGTCTATATATTCACATCAATATCAAGTGGGGGCCAATCCGACCATTCAATGAGTAATCAATAAAGACCATGATTAAAAAAATTAAAATTATTACTTTAGCTTAAATTTTGATACTTATTAGTTTAGATTAAATTTTTTTATTAGATTAATGTAGATTTATATATTATTAGATCGCGACGTGGTAGGCATCACAATTGACATGTTGGCACTTTATTTGCAACTTTTGTAGTAACAAGTTGCACGGCTATGGAGAGCACAGGTGTTAGAAAGTCATCATCTGCGTTTTGCCGCATAATGTTCACATGATATCTTTTTTTTTTATCAGTAAACATGTTTTTAATAAATTTAATAGCTCGATGCTAATAGGATTTGAACCTATATCTCTGATATCATCACCTAAAGACTTTATCAACTAAGAGAACTAACATCTATCACAGGTATCTAGTTAATGAGTTTGGTAACTCAATGCCAGTAGGATTCTGTAAATATGTTTTTTTATCGTCTTATTTCTCTGATCTTAATATAACCCAACTCTATATCTAGGTGGACCCATCAGTATATATTTGTGGACCAATTAATGACTAGGGACAAAGAGTAATCTACTAATGAGTTAGTGGAAATTGTTATTACTCTTTATAAGTACTTTTGCTTGTGTGGTTCAAGTGTATATCATCACCCTAGGAAAAATAACAATTTATTCATTATTCATATGTTCGTAAATTTGTTTTATTGAATCACGGAATACAATAATATATAACAAATTTAGGGAGAAAAGGGTAATGAAGTAAAGTACAAACTTATACAAATTTTAAATTCTCCATGAAATTTAGAAAACTCTCTCAACTCCCAACTTTATAAATATCATTATAAATTATCCTTTGGAGAAATGGGAAGAAAGATTCAAGTTTTTCCTTCAAATTGAGTCCATCCCATGAACCTTATAGTCTTTATAACTTTCTCAATGACTCTTTATCTGTCTGTTTTCTGTTTTATTTTTTTTAAATAATGAGAGTGTCTAGACTTACGTTGAACTAGGGGGATTGGATGAGCCAGGGCCAAAACCAAGGCATTTGGGACCCTCCCCCAGGCATGTGCAATGCCCACACATCACAAACAACAAGTAAGTGAGGAAATGCCCTCGCGGGTAACCCCGAGAAAATATTAATCATACTGGACATCAAACATACAACCTACGGGGTTCTCTTTTTATCTTGTACTAATGGATTCAAAAGCTAAAGCTTCTTAGACTTAGGTCGAAGAAAAATATTAGGATTAAGGATTGTGAGCTAACTTGATTTGAAGGAGTGGAAATTGAGATTATTATGAGAGCTACTTGTGTTTTTTACAAAATATTTATATTTGTAGGGCCCTCATGGGAGAATATGTAAGAATGTAAAATTGGCTATGTACAAAGAGTCTGTTACATTAGAGTTGAAAATCTATAAATTTTGATGTGTACAAACGCTTGTGATCCATTATTCACTTTGTCTTTTGACTCCCACTTGTGAGGTCCACGTGAATATCATATTAAGCAATCAGACAACACGGTGAATTGTCAATTCCTTTAGACACCATCCTCATTAAAATCAACTCCTTTTGATAATTCTAATATCTTTAAATATTGATTAAAACATATATGATAATGACTATAAAGGGTAAAATCGATATTAGACACATGGCATAAATAAGATGATAATCGATCACATGATAATTAATGCGTAACTCGAGGCATTAATATATCCTTGATTAGATATTTGGTTAAGATTGTAATCTTATCCAGATATAGAAAGTCTCCTAATTGACTAGAGAATATCTATTTATAGATAAGGATAGATTTTACAAAGAATCTTGATTTGTTTGACTTTTCTTTTAAGGTTTGTCTCTCTATTTATATAAGGGAAACGATTAGGTAGAAGAGAGTAGGAGCTTTGAGAAGAAAGAAAGAGGAGAAGAGGCTAGGGTTTGTAAATCTTGTAATGGCATGAAGAATAGTGGAATGGTTTTTCGGGACTTGGGGACGTAGTCCGATTTTTGGACGAATCCCGTAAACAAATCTTGCTTCTTGTCTTCTCTCTCTTTGATTATTTTTTTGTATGATTTTTGATCATCTGAGTGTATAAAAAACAATGAAGATTGATTGTTAGGGGTAAATTTTTAAAAATTGACATCATTCAAGATTTTACCTCTATAAATTAGCTCCATTCGTGGTAACGAATGAAGAACACTCACGAAAATCACAATGTGGGATCGAATAAGAACTACTTTTAAGATGATCTCAATCTACATTGGAGACTATGATGCGTGTTCTTAATAGTTAAAAGAAATTGACTAGTAGGGTAAATCGATGAACGGTGGAGAAATTTTGGGCACCCCATTGGGTTCTGATTTGGTTGTTAAACCCTTTGATCGGTACAGGTTTAATCAGATCAAAAGTAGTGGCACATCAAGAAATCAGAGGTAACGATTTAATTGTATCACAACACTGGTGACAAACAGTTAGTCATGATCAATTTAAAGTCTCTGTCATGGTTTAATTGTACAAGGTGATAAGTTGGTGTTGTTTTAGGGTAATAGTCATTGGAAGATAAACGAAATAAAAAAACATGCATAATTACGAAACAAAGTTTGCAAGGAATAAAAAAGTATCAATACAAAAGGTAAAAAGGTAAAAAGGTAAAAGTAATGCTAATGATATTACCAAGGTATTCTAACATGACTATGTGAAAGGTTTCATGTATAGAAAGGGCAAAAGTAAAATGTATTTAAGGGTGGTGATATAGTCAGGGATATTATTGATATGGTCAAGTATATGTGTAATTCATGTATTGCATGTGGGGATGCTCACAAGAAGGTGTAAAAATTTATGGGGTTGTTATCCCTAGACCACTTTAGATATGGTTAGGCTTATGTGAGAGTGGTTGACATTGTGACATACTCCTGGAAGGATATACATTATAGGGAAATCACCAATTCTAATCGGTTAATGCCAACTCACAACAATTGACTCGATCTATCTAACCTTGCTCGGTTTCTGCTCATAATGATTGGTTTGTGAACAACATGGAGGTTGAAAATAAGGTGTGTTTTTATTGAAGTCATGAACTTGCCCGAGTCACAAGATTCCGCTAAGTCAAGCTTATCTTCAAGAATTTGATCAAGTCAAGACACTACGTCAAATCACATAACTAAATTAGGGGCTAATAATTACGTTATATTATACGCATGTGCTATTGTTTTTTGAGGTTGCTTAAAAGTTGCAAATTACAAGTATTGAGATTGGCTCTTTTGGGATTGTAGGGTCTTCGCGACTCTATTCTAACCTAAGTGGCAAAGCATAGAGTTGGGCGTGACTTTGCTCTGTCTTGAGTGGTAAAGCACTGAGATTGGCTCCTTTGAGATTGTAGGGTCTTTACGACTCTACTTTGACCTGAGTGGCAGAACACAAAATTGGGCACGACTTTGCTCTGTCTTGAGTGGTAGAGCATTGAGATTGGCTCTTTTGGGGTTGTAGGGTCTTCGCGACTTTACTTTGTCCTGAGTGGGAAAACACAAAGTTGGGCACAGCCTTGTTCTATCCTAAGTGGCAGAGTAATAAATTGGGCCATTTTGCGGGGTCAAAGGTCTTCATGACCTCGCTTTGTCATATGTGGCAGAGCAATGAATTGAGCCCTTTTGGGGGGTCGAAGGTTTTCATGACCTCACTCTGCTTTAAGTGGCAAAGCAATGAGTTGGGCCCCATTAGGGGTCAGGGGTCTTCGTGACCTCGATTTGTCCTAAGTAGCAGAGCACTAAGTTGAACCCCATTGGGGGTCGGAGGTTTTCATAACTTTGCTCTGTCCTGAATGGTAAAGCAATGAGTCGGGCCCCATTAGGGGTCAGGGTTTTTCATGACTTCACTATATCCTGAGTGACAGAGCACTGAGTTGGGCCCCATTGGGCGTTAGAGGTCTTCATGACCTTGTTTTATCCTGAGTGACAAAACATAGAGTTGGGTCCCTAGTGTAACTGGGTGGACTGAGCAGGACTGTGTATGTAGAGTAGAGTTGGGTCCCTAGTATATGTGGGTGGATTGAGTAAAACTATGCATGTATAACAAAACAAGGTAGGCAGAGTAGAATGAGGTCTCTAGTATAGTTGGGTGGACTGAGCAAGACTGTACATGCAAAGTAAAGCAGGGTAGACAGAACATAATTGAGTTCTTAGTATAGTTGAGTAGACTAAGCAGGTGTAGAGCAAAGTAGGGGTAGATAGAATAAAGTTGGGTTTCTAGTATAACTGGGTGGACTGTGCATGTAGAGCAGAGCAGGGTAGTCAGGGTAGAGTTGGGTCTCTGGTATAGCTGGGTGGACTAAGCAGGATTGTGCATGCAAAACAGAGCTGGGTTGATTGAGCAGGACTGTGCATGCATAGTAGAGCAAGGTAGACAGAACATATATGGGTTCCTAGTATAGTTGGGTGGACTGGACAGGATTATGCAGATAGAGTAGAATGGGATCCCTAGTATAACTGGGTTATGAGTTGCCAATATATCTTGCGTAAAAGAACAGCTCTGAGTTGGCTTAAGGGTTTTGAATGATTAATGTTCAAAATAATAGCTCTGTAATGAGAGGATGATGGCCAAATAACCAAGATGTCCTGAGTAACCACAGGGTTCCAATGGACCGTTGTTTTCTCAGAGGAAGAGGAGAAAGCAATATTTTTATAAAATAAAGTAAAGACATGAGAGTAGTGTGATATTCTCGTAAGTAGATCTTAGCCTCACCAATCTCTATTGACGAGAATATGACTAACTATAAAGGGTAAAATCGATATTGGACACGTGGCGTAAATAAGACAATGATCGATTACACAATAATTCATGTGTAACTCGAGACATTGATATATCCTTGATTAGCTTTTTGGTTAAGATTGTAATCTTATCTAGAAATAGAAAGCATCCTAATTGGCTAGAGAATATCTATTTCTAGATAAGGATAGATTTTGTAGAGAATCTTGATTTGTTTGACTTTTCTTTTAGGGTTTATTTCTCTATCTATATAAGGGGAACGATTAGGTAGAAGAGAGTGAAGGTTCTAAGGAAAAAGAAAGAGGAGGGGAGACTAGGGTTTGTAAATCTTCTAAGGGCTTGAATAATAGTAGAATGGCTCTTCAGAGCCCGGGAACGTAGTCTAATTTTTGGACGAACCTCGTAAACAAATCTTGCTTCTTGTCTTCTCTCTCTTTCCCTTCTTTTTTATTATATTTTTTATATAATTTTTGTTCATTTGAGTGTATCAAGAACAATGAAGATCTATTGTTAGGGGTAAATCTCGAGGAATCGACAGCATCCGAGATTTTACCTCTACAATGACCATCATGTTAAGTATGATTCATTGTGTACTCGAATGTCCAACATGATATCCATATGCAACTCCAAGCACAACTTTTAATATATAAAAAGTATAAAATAATTATCATTTATACCTTCCGTTGTTACTTTTTATTTGTACTCGCACTTGAGGACTCCTATTGATAACATTTTAGACAATCTCATTGTATATTGAATTACTCGTACTTATATTTTGATCTCATATATAGTAATGAATTATCCGAGATAATCCTTGTAAAAGTTCAATACGGTGTGATATACATAAATTCATTAAATAATAAATTGAATTTGATCTCATATATATAGTTATGAAAACACTTATATATCTAATTTCATAATTATAATTTTAGAAAAATGGTTATTTGATATACTATGGATAGTTTGATGAATTTGCTTTTATGCTCTTCATTTGAATGTAGGTTCACAATATGGGTAAATAAGTAAATAGAAAATGTGATGGTATATCAAATAATAATTTTGTTTTTTTACCTTTGTAAAATCTATATATGATAGGGGTGTCAATGGTTCAGGTCAAATTTAGTTCCTACTGGATTCGGGACCAAAACTATTAAATTTTCTCAGTCCCAATTCCATTTCTTAAATTGATGGAACCAGAATTGGAATCATAATTTTTTTTCCCCTTTAGAAAATTTCGATTCTCAATTATTAATGATTTTGGCTCTCCATCAATCGGTTTTCAAGAGACCTAATTCTAATCGGGTCCAATAAAAAGAGATCTAGAACCATCGTTACCAAATTTGGATTCTGGTTAAATGGGTACCCATTAACACCCCCCTAATATGCCCATTTTCATAAATATTAAACCCTCCCAAATGTCTAACTGCTCATTGAAACTTTCATACTATCCATTCGTAGTAAAAAAAAACAAAAAAATTGAATGCCAGGTGTCAGTTTTGAGAGTGATAAAACAATTTTTTCCGTGCTGGCTGCACCATACCAAATTTTTTTCCAAATTCCAATTATATATTCGACAATTTTCCTCGATTTTAATGTTTGTGGATTCTGATTCGGTGTTTCAAAAATAACCATCTTTTTATCTACCATACTTTGATTGGGACTGTTTATCTTGATATCCTATTAAAACTCCCATTTATCTAACATTCCCAAAGTGCCATATAGGTCAAAGGACCTTACAGACATTTGGGCCCACAACCTGATTGGTGGCTTTATCCCCAAAATAGTATCCCACATCAAATTTAAGCTCGAGTGATGGAGGGGGACGACAGAAATAGGTGGCAGGACCACACTAAGA
This sequence comes from Akebia trifoliata, assembly GCF_017979445.1. Lineage (NCBI taxonomy): Eukaryota > Viridiplantae > Streptophyta > Magnoliopsida > Ranunculales > Lardizabalaceae > Akebia > Akebia trifoliata. The sequence continues at coordinate 37,622,919 of NC_141382.1, read as the reverse complement.
AAGAATGTGTACGGTACTGTATTTACTTAGATTTCTTTTTCTTTAAAAAAAAAATTATAATAATTATGACTATTTAAAAAAATTAATTTTATATTAAATAAGATTGTAGACTGTCGGACTAAAATTCTGATTAATATAAAATGACCATCTTAATGGTTAGCTACCTATTATTTAGTTAATTAATCTCCCCTTTTAAAAGGAAACTAAACTCGTCAGCCTCAGGGAGACGTTCTCCCTACTTTAATATTAGAAATGGGAAATTACTGAAATAGTAATTTATTTTGTGGAAATTATTTAATTAACTATGCTTTCTTTTAATCCGAAAAATGAATGGTATACCCAATTTCGTAATTATATGGTTAGGGGTATTGTTAGAAAAGGGTATAAGAGTAAATATAATAAATTAAAAAGGGATATAATTAAAAATGGGTGAAAGAAAAAAAGGCAATAAAATTGATGGATATTCTTGGACTGAGAGGATAGAAGAGAATAAAATTGAATTTCTTTTGAGATGCATGCAAGATTGAATCTGACCCATTCTTTATGAGAGATAAACATTGGGAGAAAACAACCATTGTATTTTATTATAATTTTTTTTTATTATGAAAATAGTTATCTAATGCATGATTAAATAATTTGATGAATTTACTATTATGCCCTTGATTTGAATATTTTGGTAAAAATTGAAAATGCCCAGCATGGACCTCCAAGATGATCTTTAATAAGTCTTCTATGAACAGCACTTGTTCTTGAGAGCAAGCTCAATCCATGTTTAATTTATACCATCCTTGTAGAGAAAGAGACCAAATACACTTGAACAATGTGATATTGTTTTACGTGATTTATTGGAATCTATGGTGTAGATACGTGATTTTTAAATCCGAATATCAACTCTATAAGGATCTGGAGTGGCCATCATTTCTTTTTTGTAAAAAGGTATGAATGGTCATCCGAAAAGTATTTTTAGAAAAAAAAAAAAAAAAAGTATTGCTTTAACATCGTAGTGACTCTCGTACAGATTCGACGTGTTGGTCTATCTAAGATCTAAGTAAGTGGTTCGATTAGAGAGATGGAAAGGTGTTAAGCACCTCTCTCTATCTCTCCATCAAATGATGGTAACCTTGAAAGGTTTGGTCATTTTTGGATAAAGCGAAATAAATAAATAAAGAAAAGAGTCGAATAATCAACAACTTTTATCCTAAAAAGGGATTTGATATTGGTTTGGATCATAAGGATCATCTCATTGACAGAGATGATCTTCCTCAATACCTTGCCTTAAGAACCTAATTTTGGGAAAGTATCAACTAATGGTTGTGGGGCAATTATCATGGGTTGAGAAGGGTCCATGGATCGATTACCTTAAAACATATTATGTTTAAGGGTTTAAAATAGTTTTCTTTTCTAAAATGATTACAATCCTTATACTTTTGATCGAACCAAAGTCCTATCCACTGGAGGTAGGGGATGGGGAGTACTACATCTTAAGGGCTTTTTAAAAATAAAAAAAAGAAGAGTGAAGAGGAAAGGTAAAAGAAAGGGATGGAGAGGAAAGAAAGGGTGGTGCAACATTATGTCCAATCCACCTTAAGGCTTGAGTCTTCCTTCTACTTCTTTTTTTTTCTTCTTAAGTCCTTAGTAGAGTTATATGCCTTTATTTTAGAAGAAAAGATGTAATGAGGGAAGAAGAGAGTTGAATAGAGAGGAGTTTAGAATTTTAAATCTTTTAGGACTTGATAGCATTAGTCACCTTTTGAAAGGTAAGAAAGGGTATTTATAAGATTTTTGGATTATTTTTAGGGTTAGAAGTCAAAGAAGATAATAACATGAGGTATAGGTATGAGAGAGGTGTTATTTGGAGGTTAGAGAAGGGTATTTGTGTAAGGTGGTGGGAATGAGTCACTATTAACCCAAATGTGTTGGATTCTTCAACCCATATGGGTTGAGTATTAGGTGGGGTTAAGGGGTGTGGTGTTTAGTTAAGATAATGAGTTGTGTAAAGGATTAGATGGTTAGGTTTTGACAGGGTGAAGGATGTGGTGATAAGTATCCCAAAGGTATGAGTACGTGTGTTAGGTGAGTTGATTAGAGAGCAAGGGTGTGGGTTGGTTACTTTTTGATGAAATGATGGGGGTAAACTATGACATGGGTGTGGGTTGGTTTACTTTTTGAGGGTGATGATGGGGTTGGTTAGAAAATTGTGAAAGGTGAAAGGTGGTAGTGACAAGTGTTCCCCCTTGATAATCAAGGGTTGCATAAATCTTGATTGGTGTTGATCATGTGTATGGATATAAGTAAGGGTATAGGCTTTAGGATTAATTGGGTTGGGCTTGTGTTTTGATGAGTGTTTGAGTCTAGGGGAGTTGAGTTGCATGGGATTAGGGTTAGGTTAGGTTAAGACATTGGCTAGTGGTGAGGCTAAAATGGTTGTTTGAAGATTGGTGGGTCTTAGGACGTTTCTGAATTTGGAATTGGAGTGGTGAGAAATTGAGGAGATGAAGGGCTTGTAAGGTCTTATTGTGGTGAGAAATTGGGATGTTTACATACGGAAGCTAAAGTCTGACATTCTGAAGGATTTAGATAATCATCTTTATAAGAGTGGGTATTTCGAGATTTTCTTCGATAATTCCAAAATACCATACAACCATTTCTCAAATCAAATTGAGTCATAGGATTTCCAAAATTCTCAAAAATGCTCTCATATTGAGATCATGGGTTAGATTCATGATTTCAACTCTACTCAAACATCGATTGTCCACATTACGTGACTGCAGCACAAGTGAGCAGAGTCAACTTGAAACCAATGATAGCTTCAACCCATGTCGAATTCTACCTTGGTGCCAGGTTTGGTACTCACCAAGTCTAACATCGAGACATACATACATAACTTTCGATTCTAGCTCTGACATTGTATTTAACTTTAATTTTGGGTTTTGGACTTGAAATTATATTTTTTTTTAATTCAATGATCTCGGACCTATAGTTAGTCCATTTTATTGAATACATCATGTATCTCAAGGTGACATGTATTAGCAATTTGGAAAAATGTTGAAAATCTCTAGAAATTAGTTTTTTTTTCTTTTTTTTTTAAACATCTAAAGCTTTGATGCATATTAACAAATATTATATAATTCTATAGATTCATTGCTTTTAATAATTTTATATCTTACTTTAAAAATGCTGATGGTTTAAAAAATAATAAATAAACTAAGGCACCAACTTAAGTACCATAGCACAGTTCCTAGGTGATGCTAATTCTACTAATAGCTATGTGAAAGCTCACGCATCATTGATGTACAGAGAAGGGAGAGCTTCGTAAGGCGTGCGAAGGGCGAGCGTGTCATGTTGGCTCGTTAAGGGACAGCAATCACACGTGGGTCCCACACACTATTATGTGTGCTCATTCCCCAAAAAAATATTGGTACACAATAATTGCCACAACAAATATTTAAATAACATCAAACAATTATTTTTTGTTCATGTAGATGTTCCATCTTTTTGGGGGCCTATTTGATAATGTTGTTAGTTTGTACGACTAAAAAAATCTATAATTGAGAAGCTAGAAATTAAATGTAAAAAAAAAAGGTGTAATTTGCTAAAACATCATTCGATGATCGAGTTGGAGAAATTTTATGTTACTCACTGAAATTAGGATTATTATTTGTTAAAATAGTTTATATTGGTGGATTTTATCAAAATGAAATATTATTTGATATTTTTTAGATCCATTAATGCTGGAGTGACATCGGATATACTACGATTTTTTACATTTCTAACGTGAAGGTGCACACATAATCGTAAATGTATTTACACGTATCGCAAGAAAACAACATTTACAGTTATGTGTGCACCTTCACGTCAGAAATGTAAAAATTATAATAAATCCAATGTCACCCCAGCACGACTCTTTTAGATCTTGTAAGGCAAATAATAAATCTAAACTATTTTTTTAGGAGTTTTATAGATAAAATAATATTAAAAATAAATATTAACAAAATTAAAACTTAATTTTGAAGTGAATAATTATAATTATTAAAATTTATGAGGGTAAGATTATAAATTTGAAACATGGCGTTTCGAATTATTGAGTTTGTCAAGTTACTCGAGCTAGGCTGGACACAGGAGCCACCGGTTCATAACTCAAAAGGAAGCGAACGCCTCGACTTAAAAGCTAGAGAAGAATTCCAATTGCATGAAGGACGTAAACTGACAAGCCATTCTCATTCAGGGATCAGCCAAGGTCATGCCTATCAAGATAGGGACTAGAAGGGCCTCAATTACACCGATCCTCATATTGCATTGACCCTTGACGACTTCAAGTTTCTCAAGGTCTCTTAAGGTTACCTAGTTTGCTTCATCGCCATGATCATTAGAGCTCTCGATACCGGCTGGATCGGCGCACTTGTCACACTCATTTTCAATGGGAAACTTAGTTTCATCCATCACACGAAAGAAAAGATCAGACTCGGCACACGGATCAAAACCTGTCCTTCAAGCTGTCCAAGTTAGCTCTGTCATCTGTTGATAGAGTCTTTTCCTTATAACCCGGGCAGCAATAGTCATTGTTTTACTGAAAGTCTAGTGAATAAGTACAATACCAAATATCAAATTCATGCACTTATGTTTCTAATAAAAAAAAACACTATTTCAACAAGTTAACAAATGGTCATTTATCTCCCTGAAACACTTTTTAGCATGAGAACCACTATTGGATTGAAGGACTCATTGTAATTATGAGAGAGATCGAGGAAGAATATAAAATTTGGATACAATCGAATTGTTGTTATAGCTACTAAGTGCTTCATTTTGAAGTATATCTGCCGCAATTGCTTGAATTCGAAATTTTTAGAAAATATTAAGCTTGACAATACAATGTTAAATTCGACAATAAAAAGTGGTGAATTCAACACTTTAATTTGATCCAGATTTTTTTCATTTTTTTTTTTTTACTACAACACTGGATAAATCTTCTCGAAATACTAAAAATGTATACATCAAAGTTGCGAATAGACACTAGAATCAAAAGTTATGGTGCAATTTTTTAAAATATTAGAATTAGAATTTTGCTCTTCATTTTTTTGTTCTAAATCATCAAAATATTCCAAATTAAGGGTATATCATTCTCCATTTATCATTCACGGTAAAAAATATTCGTTAGAAATAATCCCATCCTTGTTGTAAATTATTTGCGAAGATGATAAGAAAAATAGTAGTTTGGATATTTCAAAAACATTATAACAAGAGCTTAGTTAAGAATTTTTTTTTTTATACCAAATGGATTATCAAGTTATGGCCCAAAAGTTAGGAATTATTTAGGAAAAAACCCCTCCCACAAGATCTATTAAGAAAATTTTCATAAATAATTTTTCTCGAGATACAAGTTTATATGATGAATGAAAATCAATGGTTTTTTGCACACACAATGCTACTTCGAGTGTTTTTTTTTGTTTTTATAAATAAATTATTCTAGTGTTATTTCGAGTTGCTATAGCAAAACTCATAAAAGTAGTTGGTATTGGAATATAAATTTTCTAATTCTTTAATAATGTAAGTTTTGATATGAAAGGACTTAACTTTCATTGAAACTAAAGTCATTAGTCTCAAACTACTTCAACTAGAGCTTGAAATTTCAAAAATCCAATTAATCATTTTTCACTTTAAAAATATTGTGATGTACATTGTTCCACATATGATAATGATTTGTTTTTATCTCACATTGAAATCAGATTTAAAACACCAGGAACGACATGAAAAGACATTTCTAAATTGTACAAGTCTCGTCAAAGATTAAGTTTTGGTAAAAATCATAAAAAATATCCTTGCGAGATGACACAGTGAATTCATATGGTACTCATCAAAAGTGATTTTCTAACTTTTCATGAAATTCAATCGCGGAGCTAAATATTTAGGAAAATTTTAGTAGCTCGGACGTATATTATAAATATTACTTTTTGAAAATAGTCAACGAAACCCACCCATGGATTGCTTAAGTGGTAAGGGCGAGCACGTGAAGTGTGGGTTAGGCATACATCACAGGTTCGACTTCCCACTTGGATTTTTCTTATGATTTAATTGGGGGACCATGACGGTAAGTTGATGTGGTAGTCCTCCCCGAGATTAGTCGTGGTGCGCACAAACTAGCCCAGACACTCGGTTAGCAAAAAACAAAAAAAAATTGTCGATGAAATCTTATATCAACCCTCGATTAGCAAAAAACAAAAAAAAAATTGTCGATGAAATCTTATATCAACCCCAAGATTCAACTGGTATGAATTTTCACACAAAGAAATAATAAAATCTATAATAAAAAAATAAAAAAATAAAATATAAAAAACTTGAGTATTTTGAAAATAGTAATCAAAAGGTTTTGATCACAATGAAAAAATGTGGGTAAGATCAATGTCTTTTTATTATAGAAAAATGATATCTTTTCATAAAAGGTTTTGATACTTTTCTCAAAATGCATGTACCAATGAATAAAATTATAATTATTGAATAAAAGAAAAAAATAATAATAATTCAAAAAGTTTTACTAGAAATATGTCATTTAAGAACCGTACGTTTTAATTTAATGTCCACCATCCATTCTTGATCTTCAAAATCAACCATTATAGGTTTCAATTCTCAACCTTCAACCTTTGATCATGTATAATTAACTCTTTTGATCACTCAGTAGATTACATCCGATAATACATGTAGATAAGATCTACGATCAAGTTCATCATTTAATAAGATCTTGATTTGTTCAAGATCATAACTCAATCAACGGTCAATATCTTCTTTCAATAACTTACAACCTTTTCTAGGAAACGAGAAAATGAACTATTTTCCCGAGGATGGTTCTCGATAATAACTTAACAAAAAATAAAGTAAGAATACAAACTACAATCACTTTATTTAACACAAAATCCAACGATTTTAACCGCCATCTTTTGTCTTTGATGATGTTTATTGTTGCCCAAAAAACTAACATCTATAAGGGCAACATCGTTTTCCAAGAATAAGATGACGATTTTTTGAACAATTATCTATATAATTTAATACTAAATATGTCTGATTTTATTTGAAATTGTCATAGATTTAAACTAATATCATGATGGTTTTTGTAAAACAAATCATCAAATTTATAAAAGATAACAAGAATACAAAAAATGATGGTTTTTAATTAAATCACCATCCATTGTATAAACAATGACAGTTTTTCAAGAAACTGTCTCATAATAATGATAGTTTTTTAAAAACCGTCATCTAATCCTTAAAACCATGATTTATGTTAATACTTAATGCAAATGATGATGATTTTAAAAAAAATAAAGTTTAAATTTAGTTGTTTATTTTTAATATTCAAAATCGTCAAAATAAATTGAAAAAATACATCTAAATGTTAAAAACTATGAGTTTATCATTCCTGATATAAAAAAAAAATTCATTAGAAATAATCGCATCCTTGTTCGAAATTATATGTGAAGAGGATGAGAAAAATAGTAGTTTGAATATTTCAAAAACATTATAGCAAGAGCTTAGTTATAATTCTTTTTTACCAAATGGACCATCAAGCTATGGCCCAAAAGTTAGGAACTATTCGAAAAAGAACCCCTCCCACAAGGTCTATTACGTAATTTTTTATAAATAATTTTTCTCGAGACATAAGTTCTATACGATGCATGTAAATCAATGGTTTTTTGCACACACAATGCTACTTTGAGTGTTTTTTTTAAATAAATTACTCCTGGAGTTATTTTGAGTTGCAATGCCAAGACTCGTAAAAAAAAAGTTGGTATTGGAATATAAATTTTCTAATTCTTTAATAGTGTAAATTCTAATATGAAAGGACTTAACTTTCATTGAAACTAAAGTCATTAGTCTCAAAACTACTTCAACTAGAGCTTGAAATTTCAGAATCCAATTAATCATTTATCATCTTTAAAAATATTGTGATGTACATAGTTCTACATATAATAATGACTTTTTATTTATCTCACATTGAAATAAGATTTAAAACACAAGGAATGACATGAAAAGAAATTTCAAAATTGCAAATGTCTCATATATTTTATGTGCAAAATTAAGTTTTGATAAAAATCATCAAGAACATCCTTGAGAGATAACTTACTAAGGTCATATGGTACTCATCAAAAGTGATATTCTAACTTTTGATGAAATTTTCCAAACCTTCATCCAAATGTGTTTACTAAGAGATTTAGCCTCCTTGGCCGACCCCTCAACCAAACTTGCTTCACCAGGTGGTTCGACCTATTTGGCCGACCCCTCATCTAAACATGCTCACTAGGTGGTTCGGTCTCCTTGGCCGACCCCCCGTCCAAACATGATCACTAGGTGGTTCGCCCCCTAGGCCAACCCCACATTCAAACATACCCACTAAGTCAAATATGACTACGGCCCCCTTAACTGACCCTTCTTTCGAGTGTACTCACTAGGTGTTTCGGCCACGGAACTAAGGAAAAACTCATGAAGAAATAAGGGAGATAATCCCTCAACAAGCTACCCAAGTTGCACAAACTATATGAAGTGCCTGAAGGAACCATAGCTACATATTTTGACTAAGTTAACTCGAGAACTTAATAGCCATCGAGTCAAGTCGATTACATGTTTAAGGTCACTCTTCATATAGGTTACAAGAACCATAAGGAGTGGGTCTTCATTATCATCAATAAATCATGGGCATTAACAACCATAAATGTAGGACAACATGGGAGAGATGTTTAAACTGAGTTTACTAACTCCTTCAATGAGTCTAACCCATATATAAGGAAACTTATCTCACTCAAACGATGAGGCACAAGCCACACATAATTCTCCTATAATTATTCTTTTATTTTTTCTCTATAATTCATATCGAGCACTAACTTGATCATCGGAGGCACCTTAGCCAATATCCCACCTATGCCTTTTCAGGTTAAGACGACACCATACTACGATCGGAGGTTAGAAGCTTCATCGAAAAAAGATGATTGGAATTATTCATCTATTATAATATGCATCTCATTGAAGAGTTAATCATTCTTTGTAACACTTATCTTGATGAAGATTTGATCATTTATTGTAACACGCATCTCGAGGAGTTGGAGATCTAAAAAATTCCTCATAGATTACATCTAATAATACATGGAGATAAGATCTATAATCAAGTTCATCTCTTAATAAGATCTTGATTTGTTCAAAGGTTATAACTCAATCAACAGTCAATATCTTCTTTCGATTACTCACAATATCTTTTCTAGGAAAGAAGAAAATGAACTATTTTTCCGATGATGGTTCTTAATAATAACTCAAAAAAAAAAAAATGTAAGAATACAAACAACAATCACTATATTTAACATAAAATCCAGCAATCTCACAATTGTTTCAAATAAGAAATATTAATTCCCATCACGAATGGATTCATGGACATTAATCAAAATTGTGTCTGAGTAAAAGTATATGTCTCTTACACTTGTGGCTTTACTTACTATCAGTGCCAAAGCTACTTCTTTTCTAGGCTAAATAAAAACAAATCAGTCATCTTCAAATACTTCAACTTCTTTATCATTTTTAATCTATTGTTTTCAATATTTCCTTAATCCCTTATATAAAATTCTAGAATTTTCTATAAAAAATCTCATCATCTTCTACTTCAAAATCTTATCTTGTACTCTAAAATTGAAAATCAAAGTAGATTAAAATTTTACCCAAAAGATTGAAGATGATTGATTTGGGGAAGAGATCAAACACGACAGGTTTTTTATTTTAATTAGGTCACTTACATTTTTTCTATTAGATAAGACCGAGGTTGAGGGGGCATGTAGGCGTTTTGGTGAATATTTGCGATAATCTATGTTTTTGAATTGATGGTATTGTCCCTTGACTCAAGTCTTCTCTCATAAACAAAGGAGAAATGACCTAATGCCCATTTCTTCAACCTCTAACATTTTCTCCCTGAAATCAGTCATTCATATTCAAGCTCTTACCTTACCATTAACTATGGTTTGTGCCCCACCCTTACTTCAACTATGATTCGACCTTACCATTTGAGATACCACAACTTTTGTTTTCAGATAGATGACATATCCTCCTTGACCTTTTCTTCTTTTCTAGAGTAATAAAAAATGACTTAAATACCCTCAATTTCAATTTGTAACCAAAAGATCTTTTTTTTTCTTCTTAAAATCAGTCATTTTCAAGCATTTCAACTTCTATATAAAATTAGTTTTATTCTATTTAATTTCATTTTTAATCCATTGTTTTCAATATTGCCCCTTATATAAAATCCTAAAATTTTCTATCAAAATCTCATCATCTTCTACTTCAAAATCCTATCTTATTCTCTAGATTTAAAAGTCAAAGTAGATTAAAATTTTATCCAAGAGATTGAAGATGATTGGTTTTGGGAAGAAATCAAATTCAATATGTTTTTAGTTCTAATGAGGTCATTTACATTTGTTTATTAGATCAGATCGAGGTTGAGGGGAACATGTACGTGTAGGTGTTTTGGTGAATATTTGATATATCTTATGTTTTTGAATTATTGGTATTACCCCTTGACTTGAGTCTTCTCTCACAAACTAATGAAAAATGACCTAGATGAATGTTTCTTCAACCTCTAACATTTTCTCCCCAAACTCATTCATCTTCCGCTGTTCAACCTTAAAATTGGGTCTTGTTAACGTGTGCCCTCGTTAAAGTGCATAAATACACTTGGGAAATTGTATTTTGTACCAAAATGCCCTTTATATTTTTTTACCAAAATGCCCTCAGATGCTTATTCCCAAAGTTTATTTATTGCACTTTAATGCGTGCCCTAAGGGTACACGTTAACAAAACCCCTTAAAATTAACTACGGTTTGACCCCACCCTCACTACAAGAAAATCCTGGCTCCGCCCTTGTTTAGTATGCACCAGTCAAAGTAATTTAATGACCAATGTTTTTTCAACTAAAATCCTTACTTTGACAAATCGGATCTCAAGCACGTCTCTCACTGAGATTATTTTATAATCTCACCTAACCAAACTTGATCAAAGCCCTTATCCAACCCACCATCACCCCTAAAACAAGAAAAATTATTTGATCTTAGAGATGTTGGTGCCTAATAAAACCTTCCTAAACCATAAATTATTTGATCTTGATCTCTAATAGAAACCATGCCTTGTCTTTATTTCAATCGAATGATTTTGCTATTATTAGTAAAATTAGGACACTTAAGAGTTTTTTTTTTCTTTTTTTGGTTCCCTCAAATTTCTCTTATAACTTACATACTCAAGTACAGTTGAGCCTAGGTTGTGGGCCCTAAAATGGTGTGAAAGATCATAACCATTTCTAGCACCAAACACATAGTAAAAAAGCCTACCATGGTATCCAACCTCATTTTTAGGAAAACTAAAGGGTGTTAGAGCAATACTAGTGAAAGCTTCGGGTAACGCTGAAAATTACTAATAAAATGATAAGTTGACAAATCAAGCAAGTGCAAAACATGGAGTTTACCACATGCCCCCACTTTTTTTTTTTTAAATTTTCTTGGAAAATATATATTAGTCCTAAGTATAAACTTTTAAGAAACCCTAGTTAAAGGTTTATTAATACATCTCTTACACACAAATTTTCTTCAGATATAGTCACAATCCATGATCTAAGAATTGTCTCCATAGACCTCTAACCTTAAGAAGATTCAAGAACTAACATGTTGTCTTAGAAATATCAAGTGTGATATTTTCAATTTAAGTTCACATATGTAACCACATTTGAAAAATGATGATGTTCCCTCATTATAGTCCTCCAAGAATCAATAGCATTTCCTCGAGATACATCTTGTTATTTCACCTTCATAGTCCTGTGCATTGTCAGTATTATAGCCCCAATCATGACTACTAATAAAATCAGATTAGGAGCTATTTGAGTAATAGTTATGTTACAATTTATTATGATGTATCGATATGCATAGAATAATGTAGTTAGGGTGGTTAAGTTGTATTTTTATTAAGGTACATCAAATGCACTGTATCAAGTTTATATAGTTATGTCACTTACGTGTAACCATATTCCCTATTTAAATGAATCTCGCCGAAGATCAATAAATCTGGGTTGTTCAAATCATTTGAATTGCTCTTCTGATTATTTTGATTTATCAGAGACTTCACATTATTTTGATTTTTGATGATCCATACAAAATTTTGCAATGCAAAGCATCAACAAAGCATCATTGAATTATAGAAATATGAATTTATTGAGAATTCTTAGATGAATATTACATAAATCCTTATAGGATATTTATAGGGGATTACATCAACCAAAATAAGTAAACTAGCCTAACATAAATATTCTAATTTATTAAAACTTCCTAGTGTAGAATTTCCTAATTATATTGCTACATATATTATTCTCCAACATTCCCTTCCTTTTGAGATGAGATATATTGATATGATACAATGTGTCTTATGTATCATAATATGTTGCATCTGGTTCTCTAACATCCTCCCGTAATTGCAAGGTTTTTTTAAAAAAGGAATATGCAATTGACTTCTCCGAATAATTGCTCTTGAAGTGGCACGTTATTAGATCGTCAAAAATCTAATTCTACTTTTTTGTGGTCACCATCTATCTGTGAAATCCATCATTGATGCATCCCATTGTTATTTTTATTTTATTTGTCAGAACCGGTGGTTTACGAGACTAGGTCTGTCATGATCTCTCCTAAGAACAAAGAAATTAGAATTGTGTGATTTAAATGAAAGAACTCTCGTTGGAGAGATTTTTTTTATAAAGAAAAAAAATGAGTTCGTAAAAAATGAATGTATAGACATGGAAGATTTGTAGAGAAATAGAAGGAAATGTGATTTTATTGAAGAAAATTATAATAATAATAATAATAATAATAATAATAATAATAATAATAATAATAGTTAAAAAAAATGGATTTAGGTCCGGCGATGGCAGTGGCACCATCGCCAAAGAACGACGTACCAAAATCGATGTGCTCAATGGAACTTGAACTCTAATACCATGTAGAAATTTGAATTTATTGAGAATTCTTAAATGAAATCCTAATATGATTTTTATAGGGATTATATCAACCAAGATAAATAAACTTGCCTAACATATATATTCTAATTTATTAAAACTTCTTAATGTAAAATATCATAATTGATATTGCTACGTATATTATTCTCCAACATTCCCTTCCTTTTAAGATGAGATACATTGATATGATACAATGTATCTTATGTATCATAATATGTTACAAATGAATTTTAGTGTACCAAACTGAACCTTGGTCTTTTTCTTTGTATCCTACAAAAGTTTAAAAAAAAAAAAAAAAATTAATTACACTTGCCTAATGCTATAATTAATGAGAAAATAACACTTCCCATAACTACCAAGAGATTTTTGATATGTATAGTACTCATCTTTGGGTTTCAAGAGGTAAATCAGAAGTAAAGGGTCTTTCCTTGCATAGAAGATTGGCCTGAAGGATTAAGTTTTTCATGTTTTTGCCCTTTTGATTGCTCTGTGAGGTATCTATTGTTTTTTAGAGAGTTGCATAGGTTTGAGAGCTTATAATCTTTATTGTTGATAAATGATTTATCTTCCTATTCTCTATGGATGTAGGCAATTTGCCGAATCACGTAAATCATATGCTCTTTCTTTGTTTATGTTTCATCTCTATTACTCTTATTATGCTCCTACACAACAAAAGGCAATAAGATGCTTAGAGCAATCCACACAAAGGAAGGCCATCATTTATTTGTTTGCATATGTAATTAGCTTATCTTTTTGAATCATAGCCTAGACAATTTATTTTAATATATATAGGGTGACATTCGGTTGACAATCTTAGGATGCCAAAACTTTGCCAAAACGTTTATCCTATGTGGGTTAGAATTTTCAGATTGAGCTAGTTTTTTTTTAGGATGATCTCTATTGTGAGGAGATCATCCTCACCAAAAATTAGCCTAATTTAAAATTTCTAACCCCATTATTTTAAAATTGTGAACCGTCGTTTTTTTATCGAAAATTTGTAAATCACTTTTGATGGATTTAGAAGTTTTAGATTCGACTAATTTTTTGTGAGAATGATTTCCTCACCATAGAGATCATCCTCACAAAAAATCAGTCCATTCCGAAGATTTTAAACCATGTTTTCAAAAATATTTGGCACAATGTTTCGCTCTCTTTAAGGCTTCTGAACTCTTTCCTATATATATGGGAAGGGATCAGCAGACAAAGATCCATACAAATGACTGTGTCTGTCGGATCAGCACATATCCAACGGTAGAGATTTGTTAAAAAAACACGAGGAATAATTTCACTTATAACTTTTCGATATTTGCAATTACCTCCCCACATCTTAAAAATCCCAAATCACTCAGCTCATCTTCTTCACTCTTAACAGAACTTATCTTCCTCACTAACCTTAACTTGTGATTTGTAGCTCCACTCATTGTAGTCTCTGTCCCAGTCGACGATAAGAACTCAAGCTACGACGACGCTTGTAGCGACCTAAAACCCCACATCTATCTTCATCATATTCTTCTCCTAACCCTCTTCCTCTCTATTGCTACGAAGATGACGACTCACTACCGTTCCAATCTCTTCTCCAGTTCTCTCTTCTCTCTCTCTATCTCTCTCTTTGAGGAAAAACGTCATCCATTCGCCATTAATAACGAACAATATTAGTTATGTTCTTCATCATTGGTATGGCCCTTCGTTCTACAAACCCTCTCTCTTTTATCTTCTTCATATCCTTCTTTATATATCGTAATTTATTTAGCGTAATTTATTCGTTTCAATTGGACCTTCTCTTGGGTTTATGGTGTCGTTTCTGTGGGTTTTACGTTATTTTTTTAGTATTTAATTGTGTGGTTTTATGTAGATTGTAGTTAGAGTTTACATCATTATAAAATCAAACCCTTACTTGCGTTTAAAGATGAAAAATAATCCCTCACAAAAACTCAGTAAAAAATAACCACCAGAATGACTCCTTCTAAAGCAAAATGTAAAAGTTTCCTAGTCCCAACTTTTATTTTACAACAACTTTTCATGTTCCTTGTCAATCCACTACTACTTCTTCCTACAAACCACCTCTATGAACTCTGACGTTATTTGCATCGTAGGCCTAGGCAACTAAGATTTTATTTAATTTTGTAAGACATATTACTTCCTCCTTTTGTGGATCACACATTGCCTTTCTCTTTTAAAACCAACAATAATAAAAATAAAAATAAAAAACTTCTTAACTAATAACTCTTTTCAAGGAGATATGCATCTCATTATGCGCAAAGAAGCAATTCAAAAGATAAAATAGCAGATAAATTTGAGATAGTTGCAGTCATCTTTTCAACAATTACATAAACCATCTGACAGCCTTCTATATCCACTATCAAGCACATTATAATAAAAAACGATTGTAGTATAAATTATTATTTTTAAATTTGTCTCTTTCAAGAAAAATTAATGAATCAATTTTCATCATGTAAAAATCCTTCTAAATATTCAATAAGCTAAAAAACTACTAAACACCCACCAATTCATTGAACAAGAAAAAACTAACACATCTATCACTACTCTCACCTTTTTCCCCATTAGTTCTTCTTTTCTTATCTTCTTTTATTACTTTGTTTTTGTGATGAATGTGAACAACAAATGAGCAGGAATATGGATTAAACTAAAAGCAAATAAAAAACAAAAACTAAGGAGAATAGCTTGCCACAATCATCATCGTCAGTGTCCCAGTAAGGAGGTGAAGTCGATGGGGTATCATTCTCCAATTGTTTGCTCGACCGTGACTCCACTAGAGCTTCTCCGAATTGGCAACTCTGTCCACTTGAAATCACCTCTGATGAGCTCTCAACTCCATAATCTCCACTCACACTCCTAGTCACATTTTTAACTCCACCAATAATTTTTCTTCACCCCCAATCTTTCACCAGATTAAAAATCAGATTTTTGAAAATCCTCCAAATGAATCAATTAAATCAGAACCAAAGTGAACCACCTTCATTCCAATCCTAATAACAAAAATCCATTTTGCATCAGAAAACGCATAATCAGAAATCAAATTCACATAATTCCTACAATCAAAAACCATCTATTTCAAACAAAAGGAGAACAAATAAAATCACCCTAGAAGCCATAACAAAAAAAAAAAGCATACTCGAAAATAAAAATTTCATGAAACCGCACAAATAAATACTAAAAAAAATAACGTAAAACCCGTAGAAATGACACCATAAACACAAAAGAAGGCCCAATCAAAATGAATAAATTAAGCTAAATAAATTACGATATATAAAGAAGGATATGAAGAAGATAAAATAGAGAGGGTTTGTAAAACGAAAGGCCGTACCAATGACGAAGAACAGAACTAGTATTGTTCGTTATTAATGGCGAATGGATAACGTTTTTTCTCAGAGAGAGAGAGAGAAAATGGAGAAGAGATTGGAACGGTAATGAGTCATCGTCTTCGTCTCAATAGAGAGAAAAAGGATTAGGAGAAGACTATGACAAAGATAGATGTGGGGTTTTAGGTCGTCATAGTCGTCGTCGTGGCTTGAGTTCTTATCGTCAACTAGGACAGAGACTCTGGTGAGTGGAGCTGCAAATCACAGGTTAGGGTTAGTGAGGAAGACAAGTTCTATTAAGAGTGAAGAAGATGAGTGAGCGATTTGAGATTTTTAAGACATGGGGATGTAATTGCGAATATCTAAAAGTTATAAATGAAATTATTCCTCATAGTTTTTAACAGATCTCTACCGTTGGATATGTGCTGATCCGACCGACACAATCATTTGTATGGATCTTTGTCCCAATATTTGTCTGGTGATCCCTTCCCATATATATATATATATATATATATATATATATATATATATAAAAGAAGAATCATGAGGAGGAAAAAATGTTAGAGAAAAGTTATTTTTCATGAAAAATATAAATATATTTTTTAATAAAATTTTAATTTCTAATCATTTTTCATGTGTATTCAAACAGTCCCTTATATTAAAAAAAAAATCCAAATCAACACTCTTGATTATAACGACTTCTTTAAAGGATGAGCACTCTCTAGTCTCAACCTTTAAAAAAAATGTATTACTTCTTAAAAGGTATATTTTGACCATTTGAGAGGGTTTGTAATTATTTTATGAAAATTATCTGAATAAATAAGATGCCACGTGGATCCTGTTCAAGCCGCAAGTTATGATTTAGTCATCATAGCATGATGACATTTGACAGAGCATCTACAGCTAAGAAATAAGGAGAAAGACTAAAAAACGTCATCATTAATAATTTAATTTTTAAGTGAGTGACAACAGATTCACACGTGTTGAGATTTCAAGACAGACAGACAGTACACATCCCTATTTTCACTATTTGTTTGGCGGTGTTGTTTGTCTTTTTAAGGCCTTGTTTGTTAAGGGTATTTTTTTATTTTTTTTTTCGTTTTTTTAGCTTTTGATTCCCCCATCTTTACTGCAAGTGAGTGTTATATGATGTGGCAAAATCTAAACTTCTTTTGATCGTCATTTACTAATTTCTTAGGAAAGTATATGCATTTTGGATGAATCCCAAGGGATTCGCCAAGTGGCAAATCGACTCTTGATAAGTTTCTTAGAAAGAGTTCGCCAAGAATTTGAAACCCCACGAAACAATGAATTTCTTTAGCCACCCTCCAAGATCTAATTGACCCTCGACTCAATCAGTTGCACGTAGGACTTTTCGAGGGGATGGTGCATGTGACATTGGGATTAGTCTCACTTGAAGAGTGGGGATACCCATGATAAGTATAGGGTGGCGTTCGAGAGTTAACATTCAAGAATTAAAAATTGTCTTATATGATTTAAAAGTTTTAAATTAGACTGTTTTTTGTAAGAATGATCTATGTGGTGAGGAGATCGTTTTCACCAAAAATTAATCCAATCTGAAAATTCTAACTCCATTAAAAATGATTTACAAATTAATAATAAAAAAATTAATGATCCACAATTCTAAATCGACTTTGATGCGGTTAAAAATTTTAGATTGGACTGATTTTTTGTGAGAATGATCTCCTCACTATAGAGATCATCCTCACAAATAATAGCCCATTCCAAAATTTCTAATCCATATAGGACAAAAGCATTGACTCTATGTTAGCTCCTTAACACTGACTTACAAACGGGATCTATATATATACGTATATGCATTTTAGATGAAATCAATTTTTTTTGGAGAGGTTGACAGGATAAAAGAAGACTCAGACTAACATATGAAGGGGTTCAAGGGATTTTTACCTAAGACCTTGGGAACAACCTCCACAAAATCTTACCACTGAGCTAAGTGGTCCTTGCTTATGAAATCGAATTTTTCATTTAGAGAATAAGACAAGTATTTAGCCATCTTTCCAAGTCTTTACAATCACTTTTTGAACCCATTTTAATAGTTTTTAAAGTATTATTATATTTCTTAAATTTGATTTTAAAATCTAGAAATAGTATCTTATTTCGTTGATCTTGCTTCTTTAATTACCAGACAAACTATTTTGCCAAAAACAATCGTTCAAAGTGCAAAACAATCAAGAAATAGAGTCTCAAGACATAAGAAATATGAGTCACTCGATTGGATTTTGAAGTGACCAAGCTTTCAAACACAGTGGAACTAATTCACCAAGTCACCTTGAAAAATCACCGATTCAACTCATCAGCTCAGTTGAGTAGCTCGAAAATTACCTAAGTCAAACCATAAATTTGAGAGAGTTATTTGAGAGAGTTATGAGGTTATATTTAAAGTCTTTGTAGAGAATAAAATAATAATAATAATAATAATAATGATAAATTGGCTCCCACCTCTGACAAACTCCTCTCATATAACTGTGCATAGAATCATAAATTTTTCTCAGGATATACAACTGCACATATTTATGGAATTGCAGTTGTGTTTCTGAAGAAAAATCTATGGTTTTATGCACATCCACGTGAGGAGACAATGGCCGTGTGGCCTTTAGAATGCTTGCCCTTACTTAAGGCCACACAACCATTGTCTTTTGAGATAACCTCCTTGCTGTTTCAAACTGATAACATACCCCTGGACCTTAGTCTTCTCTTATAGAATAATGAAAAATGACCTAATTAAACATCTTCGATTTAATTTATTATCCTCTGGTTTCAAACTAATGACATACACCATGACCTTGGTCTTCTCGTATGGGTTAACGGGTAATGATCTAAAAATATTCATTTTTTTTCTTTCCCCATTTCTTCACACTGATGTCATACCCCTTGACCACACTCAGCTTCTATAGCTAAACTAAATAAATCAATAACCTAAACTATGTTTTTTCCTTCTCAAAACCAGTCCTCTTCAATCACTTTGATAAGATGATAATGGCAAGGATGAAGATGAAAATGAGGGTACGGTGATGATAATGAAAATGATGGTGACGAGGGCATTGAGGTCACTTTTTGATGATGATGAGGTATTGATGTCATTTTTCGATGGTGATGGTGATCATGATGATAATGATGTTGACAACGACGAGGGCAGTGAGGCCACTTTGAATGAGATCAACGAGGCAGTGAGGTCCTTGATAGAATCGCTTAATAAATATTAGAGTGATTAAGACATGGCCCTTATATTTTGTTGAATATTAGAGATACACCCCTATAATTTGAAATTGATGACATGCATCCCCTGATCTCAGTCTTCAAAATAGACTAAGGAGAAAATATTCAAATGCCCTTATCTTCTATCTCTAGTTTAAAATTCAGATTTTTCTTCTCAAAATCATTCATCTCCAACATCTTTTGATACAAAATTTTAATCCCCATCATCTCTCTTAAGATTTTAGTTACTTCAAGTCTTCAACCTTCAAATCTTAAGGCAAGATACAATTTTTGAGGAAGTATCATATGATAAAAATTTTGGATAGAAAAATCTAGGATTTTCTACAAAGGAAGTCCTACAGAAAATAATGGAAGAAAATAAGGTTAAATGGATTAAAGTTATCTTAGAGGTTGAAAAGCTTGAAGAAACACAAGATTTTTGAAAAAATTAAAAAATGATTGGATTTTGGATTTTAAAAAAATCTAGGGTTTTAAGTAAATAGTCAGTTTTAGGTTGAAAACAATAAATTGAAGATAAAGTTGTGTAACTTATCAGAAAAAAAAAAAAAAAAAGAGATAAAGATGAATGATTTTGAGAAGAAAAATCTTGATTTTTGACTAGAAGTTGAAGATGAGGGCATTTGAGCCTTTTTCCCGTAATCTATATAGAAGATTGAGGTCAAAGGATGCATGTCATCAGTTTTAAAACATAGTGGGTATCTATAATATCCAGCAAAACATGGGTGGCATGTATAAATCACCCTAAATATTATAATTTTTTTTAAAGAACTATCAAATCAACAATGGATGACAATAGCAATCCATCAATTTCACAATAAAAGAGTAAACAAGTGAAGTTTGAATTATACAAAGCTAAATTTCTCTTTCATCCCTGGATCCAATCACTAAGAAAATACATTTAATAGTAGAGAGAATAAGAATAGTTTTCAAGTCTTAAATTGTTGTTAAAAATTCTTTTCTGTATGTTCTAAAATTTGGTATTATAGAGTTTAAATGTATCTTTAAATGGTTGTGGGTTTGGATGACTATTAGATTTAATATAACAATTCAAACAATGGATTGTGCCCTTTTGAAGAACATCAATTCCAAATAGAATCGTGATGAATGCACGTGATTTTGGTAGGCGGTTGACGTGATAAGGGTACAGAACCATAGATCTTTTTTTTCGGGATACACAAGAAAAAGATGTGTGGTTTTGTACTCTTGTCACATCAACCGCATACCAAAATCACGTGCATTCATCATTATTCTTCAAAATATTCACCAATAGAGAGATAAAGGAAACAAAAAAAATCAACAATAATGAACCTATGAGAAATAAGATGGGTCACCATCAGAATATTATTGAAAACACCCAACTAGATTAAAGGAATTTTGTAACCCCAAATAAAAGAAATTAGGAACTCGAATATGTTTGAAGGAATGAAGGACTTGTAGAAAGATACGATAGAGAATTTGCCATCACGACTCTTATCTTAATCCACTTTCTTACATTAAATTGACTCAGATTAGCATTTTGTAACCAAAAGCTAATAAATAATTCAAGCTACTATATACAATTGCCTTTTAGAATTTTATAGCTTTAAAATTAAACAATAAATGGGGAACAAAATAAATTTATTGGACTTGAGTTTCCTGACCAATTAGAAGTATGATTCAGAAATACATAGATTCAGAACCAATTACCTTGGCTCAAAAAGAGTTTTGGTATTCATTTTTTAAATAGTAAATATCATCATCAAAATGTAGGTGTCAACTAGCTTAATTGGTAAAGTCTTTGGGTGATAATACAAGACACCTGAGTTCAAATCCGTTGACACCAAGTTATTGAACTCATTAAAAACAGGTTTACCAATCCAAAAAGAATATATAGATCATCAACTTTTATGATCTAGATTTTTTTTTTTGGAGGAATATTTTGTGAAAGAAAAAAAATTGAAATATTCACTAGAACCTAATGAGACATTCAAAACGTTCATAAAAATCGGTATTTTAGTGATAAATATTGTTTAAATAAAATACTTGGTTTAAATTATAAAATAACTCTCATTATTATTTTTGTCAATCACAATTTTTTTTATCTTTGCATAAATCCGTTGTTTCCCTCCCAAAGCCATCATTTTCTACCAAAGGCCTCTCTTGTTTTTAAGGTTTGAAAGTTAAAAGAAGATATAATCTCTCAAGGTTTTCACTTTTTTTTCTTTTTTGGATTAGTAAATAGTTTTACCTAGGAGTAGCAATCTCATCACGACCCACGCACACACCTTGAAAATAACACGAAATTAATGGGTTTTGGTCAAGCCTAATTGGGTTTGGGTCATGGTAGTGTTAACCCATCTAACATGATTTTTAAATGGGTTGTGTTTGAATTCTAGGCGTCAACCCGTCTAACCTGTTTAGAAACGTTTTGTTATTCTATCATTAACGTGTAATTTAATAATTTTACAAATTATTGAATTTTTTCTAGAATTTTTTCACGATATATTTTTTTAATCAAATTCTATAAAATTTAAAGGGTGTTTTAAGATATTTTAAATTAATAAATGATTAAGATTTAGTTTGGGAAAGAAAAAACACTTTTCTTAATAAGTTATTTATTTTTATTTTTATTTTTTACTCCATTTTTTTCATTAAAATCTAGAGGTATGTAGTGTTTGATTTCTAATATTGGCAAAATGATCTTCAACAAGATTTGAGATCTTACCAAGTAAAGCTATTATGTCTAATGTGATAATACTTTGTTTAACCAATAATAATAATAATAATATTGAAAAACACTTTCCTTAATAAATTAGTAAGGAAAGTTTTCTGACCACATTAGTTTATGGCATTCAAAAAATGATCATAGAAAGTTATTTTTCACCATTAAACTTATTTTATGGCTGTGCTACTTTATTTTTAATAATGATATTTCATTTTTGGTGGTGGAAATGGAACTTATTTTTTTCATTGAAGATTTCAATTTTACTTAATAGGTTACATATGGGTTGGGTCAACGTACCTACTACTAAATGGGTTGGGTTTGGATTTAGTAAATTTTCATAGTACCCTTACGTCAACAAGACCTGGCCCATTGCTAACCCTAGTTTTACCTTTATTAAGGTTGCCTATAATGGAATTTGGAGAGAAAAAATCAAGGATTTTTTTTACTAAAGGTAAGACGATAACATCAGTCTAAACCCTTGTTAGCAATCTCTTGTTTAATTTTTGAAAAATTCACGAATTTTTAATTTTTTTTCAATGAAAGTATTATTCTCCGGATATTGAACTATTCTAAATAATTCACGAATTTTAAATTTGAAAAGAATAAAACACAGTTTTTCCAAATTTTTATAAAACTCAATGGAAAAAAAATGCTATTATAACTTGTTGTATGTTACCAAGTGTGAACTTGTAAGTTGTGACGTGACATGTAACACAAGTGGACTTTGAAGCAGCATACTTAAAAATTTTGAAGGAATCAACATTTTATCTTTAAAAACATAATGACACGGCCCTCTACATTTATTTGGGATTACATTTTAATTTTTCAAATTGATGATTTGTCCCTTGATCTTCTTCATTTACATCACCATCACTATCATAGGGTCGAATTTTTATTTTCAAATTTTTGAAATGAAACAGATAATTTTGGCATGAAGCATATGCCACGTATTTTCCATTTATCAAATTTTTGGCCTACTTTTAGATACAATTTTTAAAATCCAAACTCAAATAGAACTCAAAATTTTCATGAATCGAATTTTTGCCGTATTTCAAATTGCTAACAAGGGGCCTAAACAATTTAGACTAGTCTCTTTCTGATTTGGTTCCAACCATTTTCCAATTTATCTCAGAATGTTTTGATTAGCCACATTGAAACATTTCATATGAAGGTGTTCAAATAAGTATAATCCAAAAGGGAACAATAAAGTCATGTTTTCCACAACCATATTGTATCGGCTGCACAGAAGATAATCTGATTCCATCAATATAAGCAGGTAGAAGATTCATGCCACCATCAAAACTCCAATAACTAATCATTCCATAGTTAAAAATTTGTCCAGACAGATACATAATAAATAAACTAACAAAAATAACAAAATCCAACTTATAACAATAAGTCTTACAAAATTTAAAATTCTAAGTTATAAATAGTATTCTAAAATTTCAGAACCAACAAAGATGAGAGATGAGAGCAAAACCAAAACCTTTTTTTATATTTCTCACTAAACGCGACCCGTCCTGTTTAGACTCACCATACGGGCTGGAGTATCCATCTGCGATCCCCTAACAGCTGAACCGGTTTGATATGGCGTCCTCCCGACCCCTCCTCCATACGCATCTTGGTAACGCGTGCTTTGGTATCCAGCTGAATACCCACCTCCGCCAGTTCCACGTGTCTGCCCTCCTACTCTGTCTCTATGATATCCTCCTCCATAACCCTGATTAGAAGAATTCAATCTCCCACCACCACCATATCCCGAACGGCCACTATTGTAACCACCCTGCCTTCCTTGAGAGAAGTTCTCTTGCCACTTTCCAACCGTAGCCCCAGCGTAATCTTGGCCTTCCCTACGCCTCGAAGGCATCCCATCCAACCCTCCACCTGTCCTTGCCTCAAATGCCTTCTCATTGCTTTCTGCGGATCGACAGCTTCTCTGTCAACTGGAAAGCAAGTGCTTGCAACCTAGTGTGCTCAACATTGTGAAAGATAACACAACGGGTAGGCTGGTCCCAGCTTGCATGAAGCTCCTCCATGATCATCATTTTGCTCACTGTACTGTGTGTGTGGGCGTCCGAGAGGTCAAACATCGTGGTAAGCTGATCCAAGCTTAGAGAATCATAAGACGAAGAGTAGGTGAACAGATAGGTTCTCAAAGCCTCTTCCTTGATTTTGGTCTTGAGCATCTCGAGAACACTCTCTCGGTTCCTAAGAAGTTTCCAGATATCGAGGGAGTTTATGACGTCAAAGGCCTTCTGGAAGTCTGCCTTGCTAAGGGCTCTGGTCGCAGCCATGACATGATCCCGAACATTTTCAGGTGGGCCCGTGAAGGTCTGTCGCTCACTGACCTCAAGCAGTCTACGGAATGTCTTGCTTATGACCTTACGTTTGGCGTCGTGGGTGTTAGCCGCCATGTTCGGAACCTCAAGCAGCATCGCACATATCAGATGTACTGCCTCCAAGAGCTCAAGATTTATGTGCATGTGATATGGCATCTGTCTCCTCCGTTCCAGCTTTTCCTGATGGAAGACAAATCATTAACAATAGTAAACATTTTTTTCAGTTCTGATTTGAGCAGAAATACAAATTATAGACAAGCATTCAAAGTCGCAGAAATGTACAAAATTTATATACAAAGTCGTAAAAAATTTATATACAACAAAATTGTTAAGGATGAAGCATGCCTACATTTTGATAAGAGATCAAGTCGCAGACTACATTTTTAGAAACAAAGAATCAGAGCTCCAAAAAGTACAAGACTAAAGATGAGATACAGAAATAGCAAAATGGGACAGAAGTATAAATTTGTACAAAGTAAGATATAAATAGAAATGTAACTATCAAACCAAGACATGGTGGCAGGAAGAAATCAAAACACCACCAAAACTATAATGCACATAATAATTTGTCAGGTACAAATGCACAATCAGTAGGATATAAACAGATCATGTACTGAATGATGTTTGTGATGTTATTAGACTTAATCCAGTTACATGCAAGTGAAATCAGGATCTTATTGTTAGCATAGCAGATTATACCAAAGAGGATGATATGACCAGCGACACTGCATCACATGTAACAATGGTTCAAAATATGGTACATTTCAGAATGTATAGGCCAATACGTACAAGACCAAAGATGAGATATAGAATCAGAGTTCCAAAAAGTACAAGACTAAAGATGAGATATAGAAATAACAAAATGGAACAGAAGTATAAACTTTAGAATCAGAGTTCCAAAAAGGCCAATACGCACTAGTCTTGTACATTTGAGAATCAGAGTTCCAAAAAGTACAAGACTAAAGATGAGATATAGAAATAGCAAAATGGGACAGAAGTATAAACTTGTACAAAGTAAGATATAAACAGAAATATAACTATCAAACCAGCCTGATAGAACAGATGATTGGTGAGTATTGCGAAAGTTAATGATTTAACAGAAAACACTTCATTGCACACCGTTGTCCATGCCAAAGCATCATGATGGAAGGTATCACAATTAATTACAAGGATAACTATATTTGCTATACAGAAATAACCATTATTATTAATTATAATATGATATTAAACTGTAATTAGTAAATAATATAAAAATGAAAACAAATTTATACCTGCTCTGGGGTCTTCTCGTGATAACGGCTCTGAGAGAAACCTTGTGCAAGCAACTCCTTCACCCTTCCACCTGCATATAGCTCGGAAAGGCAACTATGAGCCTCCGTGACAAGTCCAACTCGGAAAGCACATAGACCAAGTTGGGCCATAGCCCTATTGAAAAGTATTTGGGTTGAAATGTCCATGTGTTGAACCCCATCCTGCAAGTGACTCATCAGCAATAAATCCCGAGAATTTGAGAACTCGTCCATTATTGCATGGTGATATATATCACAGAGCATTGCACGGGCTTTAGTTCGCTCATCCCCATACTTGTAAATAAGAGATACCAATACATCCATTAGTGTCCTACAATTGTCTGGAAAAGTGGGTCTTCGTGGCACGAGTTCAGGAGTAACCACAAAATCTGGTGGACCCCTGTTTTCTTCCACCACTTGGGCCTCCTCATCTGCCTCTGTTTCTTCGTTCTCTCCATCCCCGGTTTGCTCCGCCAATTTTTTCATTGCAGCATAAACCTCTTGGGGCTTATAATAAACAAGCTCAACCCGTCTCAATGCAACCTTCGCAGCGGCCTTAAAATCTCCAATCCTTTCTAAATAATCCTGAACATTTTGAGCAAGAACAAAGAACAGAGGCTCATCCCTAAGCCTCTCCACGTATTCCATAGTGTGGGGATCAATGCATTGCAGGCTCTTGAAAAACTCAACATCCATCCGTTCAAGGAAGGCAACCATGTTCCCCCAAACCCGAATTGTACCCTTATAGTCTGCTCCTTTCTGAGTCTCGTTCTCTTCAGGCTCCACTGAGTCATCCACCACGATGTTCGGATACTGCTCAAGGATGTCCAGTGTGACAAGCATATTTTGCACACACTTCTTCCACACATTTACAGGCATGTGCCCACTGAGACTTGGGTTCACATCGAATTGAGCGGAGATGACATTGAAAAGGATCTCAAGCTTTTGGGCTGGAGTCTTGGCAACCTTTGTCAAAAAAGTAAGTTGTTCAACTTGCTCAACCCTTCCCGTTCCCTTCCGACCCCTCGCAGCAACAATCTCCTTCAACTTCTTATCAACTACGTCCCATGTGATCTCACTCGGGTCCTTCATGAATTGTTTGTCCATGAGTTTATCTTTCTTGCTCATCTTCTTCTCCCAACCCCCACCCTCGGCTTGGTCTTTGTCTTCATCATCGTCACGATCACCATCTTCAGACCCCGACATGTTTCCCATTTTCGATGGATCCTCCTCAAACTCCGAACCCGAATCCTCCTCCTCCTCTGTCTGCTCATCACCTTGCCCTTCATCTTCGCTCTCATGATTCTCCCTATACTTATTGATCAAATCCTCATATTGTTTGTTGTTCTTCTTAAGTTTTTGTTTCATCGAATTCAAGGCCTTTGCATTGCTACTACTCATCTTCTTTTTTGCATCCTTATTAGCCAAAGCTTCACTCAAGAAATCCTCCAACATAACAAGAGTTTTGATGTAAAGTTTTGGGGCCTTTTCAGATTCTGTAACCCTAATGACCTTCTCAAGCTGTTTGTTAATCTTGTCGAAACTCTCTTGGAGGCTAACCCAATCATTGATCTTAATAGCATTCTTCATCTGGTCGACAGTGGATGACATCTCCTCAAAGCGTTTGTCTTTGGCTGATCGGACAACACGCCTCTGACCATCGGAGTCGTCACTATCACTGGCATTATCTTCCAGGTATTTGTTCCCAGAAGTTGCTCCTCCAGCAGCCTCACTGGCTCCCCCGACATTATCGTCCCCCTCTTCAAAATCATTCTCCTCTTCCTCCTCTTCAGTATCACTGGCGCCCTGTTAAGAAAATTTACAAAGTTTGATTATTATTTCCTGAAAATATTGACTAGCTAGGGTTAGGGTTTGTATTATAAATTTATCAAACCTGATCCCAGAAACGTGAAGCCATTCTATTGTTGTATGTGTTACGTCCGAAGGATTAGAATAAGTAAAAATTCTGCAAAAGGAGGAAAATAGAGTGATTAGGTTACCAACCAATGTAATCGGCTTGAAGAAAAGAAATCCTAGTTTTCCAACAATAAATTCACCATCTTAGATTGAAAATATAAACCTTCTAATTCAGATTGGAGAGAACCATAAGAAAAAACACTAACTTTACAGTTTAATTGTCTGAATATAAGAAACCCTAATTTCCCAACACAAAATAAATCGGTTTAGAATAAAAAATATAAAAACCCCAAACTCAGATTCAAAATATTTACCAAAAAAACTAAGATCAAGAAATTTCAACACAAAATCGAAATAAAATTACAGCATCTTAGAAACCAAAAACCTAAAGAAAAAAATTTACAGTTGATATGTTATCAGAAAGATGAAGGCGAATAGAAAATCAAATCAAGACGAAGAACAGGAAGAAGAATACGAAATCTTACCGTAGATCTTGAAGGTCGCAATAGTCGCAGAAACAGAGAGCAGCTGAGAAGATGAGAATTTGAGATATATAAGACTAGGGTTTCTAATTTGAGATCGTCTCGCATCGGTGGGTTGACTCGAACGAGTCACTTCGACTCTAACGGAACAACACCTTTTCTTGAGAAATTCTATTATCACTACAACTTTTAATTATTACAATCCAATTAAATTAATAAAGACAAAAATTAATAGTTTTTGAGAATAAATCATTCTCTAACTTTAGGAAGGAGCGTTAAGTTTGGATATTTTTTCCATCATTGATGGAGAAATACCGAAGTGTACGAAGAGCACAAGATCAACATAAAGGGGTTAGAACAGACGATAACCGTTGACATCAACTTGTAATTTTTGATGGATTACTATCAATAGTGACAATTCATGGATTTTTTTGATCTTGTGAAAGAAAATATTAATGCAAAAATGTTAATTTCTATTTTAAATGGGGTATAATAAATAATTTAAGTAATTGGAATGTAATAAGTAAAGAGCAGTGATAATCTGACTATCCTAACATGGCATGTGCAGATGTGCTAGAACCATAAGTGCCTTGGGATACATAACTGCACATCCCCATAAATTTGGGCAGTTGGATATCCCGATGAAAGAAAATCTATGCGGGGGTGTCAAATTATCATTACTCGATAAGTAAACGTTGGAGTGCCAATAGAATTTCTCTTTTTTTCTTTCTTAAAAAAAAAATTCTTTTTATATTTAAAACAAAAAAAAAATTAGGGCATAAAAATGGGAAGGATCTAATTATTCTATGTTATAATAGATTGGATCCCCACTAACTCACACCATATCTGAAATATTTGACCTTCTTTTCACTTGGATGTATATTTACTTCTTGAATGATGCTGAAGGGACTTTGAGATGACCTCATATCACACATCTTGACTTGAAAGTGGATAGGAGCCATCGATGCTTTTTCACTCGTGATTCTTGAGGGTAGTCCAACACGACTTTTACTTCTTTACATATTCATAACAGCATTCTATTTTTTTTTATTTTTTATTTTTAATTTCACTTTTGATAACCGGGTATTCTTGTAGACAAAGAACATTTTCCAGTTGATAAAGGATTGAGCCCGTATCTGGAACTTGCCCAATTCATAGACCATGGTCTTGTCCAAGGACTAGTCCCGAGACACATGCAAGTTGCAACGCCTGCACATCACACATGCCAAGAAAGTGAGTGTACGCCCTCACAAGTGGCCCCTGAGGAATTAATGCTTGTATTGGGTATCAAACTCACGGCCCACGAGCATTAACTGCTTATCGGTCCAAAATTGTCATTGAGCCAAACCTTAGAGCTTCTATTTTACCATTATACTCTTTCATTTTATAAGAATGCAAGTTTTTTTTAGTCGTGTTGGAGTAACATTGAAATTGACATCGTTTCACACATTGGTGTGCACAGAATCATAGATGCTTCTCACTAGTATCTCGATGAAATGCATCTATGGTTCCATACATATCCACATCAGCAATGTGTGAAACGACGTCAATTTCAATGTTACTTCAGCATTTTCCTTTCCTTTTTATGTTAAGTTAGAATTGATCCCACCACTTCAAAGTTGCTTTGCAAAGTTTCAAACCCCAACTGAATGATGGCCCCTAAGAATCCATGTAGTAGAAAAAGAATATTTTAAAAAATTAAAAATATAATTTTCAGGGATCTAGATATGTAAATCCAATCAAGCTTTGCAAAGTGTCGGATTGGGCTTTGGGCCAAGCATTTTGAATCCCCAAGGCTGAGTCTACCTCATGGGTGACCCATGGCACTAAAGGATATTGGGCTTCAAGTTGGGTTTGCATTCAAAAAGTTGATCAAATACAACCTCAGCCCTCTGAAATTCATGGCATAGCAACAAAACAAAAACAAAAATTAATTATATATATATATATATATATATATAATTGTCATTGAACTCCCTAACTTAAAATTCAAATCCCATAGTGAAAAATTACATATTTTAACTTTTAAATTATTTTTTTCTTAAAATTTTGTGCCCTACATCCATAGGGCATCTGATTGTTTATTTTGATATAATATAGAGGTGCAATCATGGTACGCAATCTATCTATAAGCAGGGATTAAGGCAAGCTTTATCCACGAAATTGAAGACAAGAATTCATTTATAAATGAAACAACTAAAATCAGAATTATAAAATATATTAACAGACAACGTAGGCTTGCACATAATTTATGTTTGTATTACTTTCGAAGAAAAGATATACAAAGTTTTATGTGTAACATCGATTACTCATAGAAGCTGATTGACAAGATGGAATTGAGAAACAACATTGTGTAAACATGTACATAATGATTTTATCAATCTGATTTGGCAAATAATACAAGGAAGATGCAGCACCAAAATAATCATTTTGGTCAAACGAAAACACTAGACACAATCATGACGTATCAAATCTTTTGGAAGAAGCAACGTAAATTGGGGAGGCAAGAAAGTCGTCGCCTCTCTCACTGGACTCAATCAACATCAATACAACTTCTCGCATGGTTGGCCGATCGAGAGGTGACATATTTGTGCACAGTGAAGCAATTTTTAAGACAAGAATCATGTGATCAACAGTACTCTTATCTTCTAGATTTAATCGAGCATCAAGTATCCCAGATGTCAAAGAATGGGTCTGAACATAAGTCCTGACATACGTAACAAGGTCACCTCCTTCTTCTAGCGGTTGTACGGGTGTTCTTCCTGTCAGCAACTCCAGTAGAACAACTCCATAGCTATATATGTCGCATTTTTCTGTAACTTTCATGGTGTAGGCATATTCTGGCAGAAAAAAAAAAGAGAGAAAAAATATTCATCGGACATATATGTCAGATTCTTTCAACATTCATGGTGGATTGGTAAGATGTTAGAATGCAAAGAAGAGATGAGGTATCATCAAGCAAGATAAGAAGATAAATTCACTATAGAAACATAATCCCTTCAAAGATGGACCACATATAACCCATGAAAGATCTAATAGAATAGAATTATGTCGCTAGGCCAGCTGTACTACTTCAATTCAAATTCAATGTGATCCAACTTCTGTAATCCTCTTCAGGAGACACCATATTATTAATCAATAAAAAAAACTAATATATTACTAACAGGAGTTATAAAAAAAAAACAGTTCTTTATAAACTCATTTTCCACTAGGCATCTTTATGTGATATTTCATCAAAGAATTGTTCTAAGTATATGGGTTGGCCAAAGGAATCCAATTACTCCAAGTATATGGGCTGTCTACACTACTAACTCAATCCAAATGCTTCTTTGGTCTTGCATTGTAAATTTAAAAGAGAGCTTTTTCTTTTTCTTTTTCTTTTTTTCATTTGGGGGGGGGGGGGGGGGGGGGGAGGGTCATCTCTTTGCTAATCCTAGATGTTGATTTTTGAGAGATCTCTGATAGAATTCTTGGAAATTGTGTCTCTAACTTTGAGCCTTATCTTATGTGTAGGGACTGTTAATTTTTTACTTGTTTTATATGGCTTACTCTAAAATTAAGACATATTCAAGTCTTTTAAGTGATTATTATTATGATTTGAGCAATCCATGGTAGAATTCTAGGAAATTTAGAGCCTCTTACTTTGAACTTTACCTTATCTGTGGAGTCTGTCAATTGTGGACTTGTTTATATGCTTACTCTAATGTTAAGACATCATTTAATTCTAATTGTAGAGGATTATTTGATTTTTTTTACTGTTAAGCAGTAAAAAGAACCTTGCAACTAGTATTAATGCAGTTATTAATCAGTACTATGGATATGTGTGGATAGAAACTTCAATCAGGCTGACTTGGGACCGAAAGAGTGCCACATGGCATAGCCAGCTTATATGGAGCATTGTCCTTTTTCTTAATACCCATTAAATCATTCAATTTGCTTGAGATGGCATTTTTTTCTTATAAACCTTCTGTTATGATGTGGAATGTTGGCCAATCGAGAAACATTTAATGTAAAAGGTATGAATACAAACACCCATGTTGAAGACCTAAAAGGATGTGGCATGAGGTAATGATAATTTTTTTTTAAAGGAGTGATAAAATTGATGTAGGAATGGATTTATGTTGCCAACCCAAAATGGTTGGGATAAGGCGTTGATGGCATGATCGAACTACTCCGTTTCAGGGTCCATAACTTGTAGGGCCAAGACTAAGTAGCCTCTACCAATCTAGACCCAAGTCACAGAAGAGCAAATATAGCATTTTTTCTAGGTTTTGGATATATTTTGCACGACATGATGAGACAAAGCTAAGTCATCCAAATGAAGCCAATATAAGTTTGATGCAATATAATACAAACAAGTCAACTTGGGCAACATAAACAGGACAATTGAATCCTCTGTCAACCCAAGCAAGACAAGTCTCATCCATTTTGATTTATCATTCACAGCAAGATTATGATCTATCGATGTCAGGCAGGACCAAGATGACAGGGGTTAGTCAACTATGTCTTAGAAGCAACCAAAAACTATGAATAAGAATGATGATGATGCTTCTTTTCAGTGGGAAATTAATGATTATTTTTATCATAAATGAAAATGTTTCTAAATTTCTTTTAAATTAAACTAAATTGCTAAGGTAAAAAAAACTCAGTCAACTTGGCGCTCAAGCCCTACAATCTGCCTAATTCCATCAACATTTAAGCTTTAATATTTTTAAGACAGACAATATAAGTAACTTTAGGTTTCCTTTTTCATCAGCTCTTCTAGCATCCAATTATACGCAAAACCAGACATCTAACATTTTCAATAAAAAATATGGGAAAGATGCATCAAGTGGCAGCACAAAATGTTCCAACAAGAGCGCTTACCGGGGGCAATGTAGCCATATGATCCCGCAACAGCAGACATTGATTTGGACTGTGGCATGTCAATCACCTTTGCCAATCCGAAATCCCCAACATGCGCTTCAAATCTATCGTCAAGTAGGATGTTGTTGGATTTTATATCTCGATGAACGATCCTAGGCTTGCAATCATGATGTAAATAACAGAGTCCCTGAGCAGCCCCAAGAGCAATAATGTACCGTGTCTCCCAATCCAAGCTACAAGATTCCCCATGAAGCAATTCACCCAAGCTTCCCCTTGACATGTACTCATAAAGAAGAAGATTGGAACCTTGGTGATAGCAAAAACCAAATAACTTGACAATATTTCGATGCCTAACCTTTCCAAGAGTTAAAATCTCGGCACGGAAGCTGTTGTCAACATTATTGTTCCCCTCTCGATTCGAAGCTAACTTCTTAACAGCCAAAATTTGTCCACATTGCATAACTGCCCTGTACACTGTTCCACAAGCCCCCCTTCCAATGATAAAACTTTCATCGAAATCATTTGTGGCTTCAACCAAATCTTGGAAAGCGAATCCTTCTTTTGGGGAAAAATACATGTCCGAGTCCAAATTAGACAATTGTTTTTTATCTTGCAAAGAAGCAAAATTGTTGATCGGACGTCTCATAAAATATATAATAATTACAATTAAAATGAGTGAAACCCCACCAATAGAGGAGGCAATTATCGCAACAATTTTACCGAGAGGAGCATCTGAAACTTTCCCAGTCGGTGGAACAGACTCGGAAGAAGGCGGAGTACCATCGCATGCTCCGATAGGCCCACCACAAAGCCCTTCGTTTCCGATAAAACTACTGATGGCCATGTTTTGAAACAATGGTATCGAAGGTAATGGTCCACTCAAATCATTGTATGAAACATTGCATCCCATTAAACTTGATAAGTTTCCAAATGTTTCGGGAATCTCACCACTCAAATGGTTATTGTTGAGCAGAAAGAATTCGAGTAAAACAAGATTTCCGAGCTCGGGTGGAATTGCTCCAGAGAGAATATTGTAACTGAGATTCATAGCAATTTGTAAGCTCGAAAGTGAACCCAACTCTCGTGGTATCCAACCAGAAAAATTGTTACCACCCATCTGTAACTCGGTCAAACGGGTCAGATTCCCTAACGTCACTGGTATATTCCCCGAAAGCTTATTATCCGAAAGCTTGAGTAGCTCCAACTGAGAAAGGGTTCCAAGCTCATCTGGTAGAGCATCTACAAAACTATTCCGGCTGAGATCAAGGCGTTGAAGCATCCTGCAATTTTTAAAAATTTCTTCGGGTATTCGTCCTGTGAGCATATTAGACGAAATGTTAAATGTCACCAACTGGAACAGACCACCAATCTCTCTTGGTAACTCGGACGTAAAGTAATTGTCGGAGAGATGAAGTCGTTGCAATGTTTTGCAGTTCCCAATCCCCGTAGGAATAGGTCCACTGAACTTGTTCTGGTCCAATTCAATAGTCGAAAGGTTTACAAGTTTGCATAGTTTAGAAGGAAAGCTACCCGTAAGACTGTTTCCAGCGAGACGAATCTGAATCAAAGATATGCAGGTTATTATCCCGGTAGGGATGTTTCCAGTAAGCTTGTTCGACCCAAGGTTCAACAAAATCAAGTTAGAATGTCTGCAAAGATGCTGAGGTATTCTCCCGAAGAGATCGTTTTCCGAAAGATCAACCACCCAAAGTCGGCTATACACTCCAAGACCTTGAGGAACGGTACCACTCAACGAATTCTGGAAGAGCTGTAACATTAGTAATTCACTCAAATATTGAAAACCGACTGGAATAGAACCCGTAAGTGAGTTGATCGAAAGGTCAAGCCTAGTCAAATTCCTTAAGCTGCTTAGTTCGTCCGGGATCACACCCGTAAGCTGGTTTTGGAAAAGGTAGAGTAAATGTAAGCCCGTTATCTTACTCAATTCTACAGGTATATCTCCAAACAACCAGTTTTCGGAGAAATCAATTTCTGTTACTAAAGAGAGATTCCCGAGCTCCTTTGGGATCGTACCATTCAACGCATTTCTGTACAAGTACAACTTCTGAAGAAATCTGAGGTTCCCTAACTCTTTCGGTATGCCACCCACAAGACCATTCTCATACAAAGCTAGAGTCTCAAGGCTTGTACAATTCCCGAGCTCCTTCGGGATAATCCCCGATAACGCATTATCCCAAAGTATCAGATCTGTTAAGTTCTCAAGCATTCCGAGCTCTTTAGGTATTTCGCCTCCTAACTTGTTCTGGGCAAGTCCCAGCTTTTTCAGGCTCTCACATCCGCTTATCTCCTTCGGTAAGCTTCCCGAAATCAAATTCTGCCCTGCTCGAAAAACTTCCAATCTCTTGAGTTTGCCGAGAGAACGAGGCAAAGGTCCCGTGAGATTGTTAGTGTACACAACTAAATCCTCCAAAAACGAAAGGTTACCCAACTCCTCTGGAAGAGGTCCAGAGACTTTGTTATTGCAGAAATTTAATTTCCTTAAAAAAGACAGATTACCCAATTCGACGGGTATTTCACCTTCAAAGTCATTGTTGTTCAGATAAAGAAATTCCAACTTCGAACAGTTTCCAATCTCTTTGGGTATACTTCCAGAGAACCCATTAAAAGCCAAATCGAGATTAGTTAGATGGACTAGACCACCAATACTCGGCGAAATTGTACCAGAGAGATTCATTTCGTTCAGAATAAGAGACCAGACCACTGGATTGTGGTCGAGGGTGCAATTCACGCCTTTCCATCTACACGGCGTTGGATCAGTGGAATTCCAGCTACTCAAATGGTTAAATTCATCATGTAGAGCACTCTTTAACTCTAGAAGGTACTCCCCCTCAACATTTACCCCATCAGAACAACAAACCAGTAATGCAATTACTACAAACACAAATTCAGTAAAACCCAAAACCAAAACTCTCTCCAATCTAAAAATGGGTAACATTTCTAACCTTCAGAACAACTTAAAATTAAACCCCAAACCAAAAAAATATATAAACTTTTTTGCACAAGTCTAGGACACCTTAGATTAACAAACAGAATTTAAACAACAAACAACATTTCTAGATTGAAATGAAGGGAACCCAGAATTGAAATTTTGAAATAAAAGGAAACCCAGAATCTCAATCTTCCAAAAGACCCATCTCATTGATCCTCTTCCTTCCACATAAAAACCCATTTTCATAAACAAGGTTCAAATTCAAATCTAACACAAGTAAATCCAAGAACTCAGAAACCATGCAAAATTAAGTGAGTTTTTTCATACCTCCTAAAATCCACCATTTTTGACAGATTCAGTAAGTCAAGACCAAGAGATTCTTGATTCAGAAGAAGAAACAATGAGAATCCATTTCGACTTTCTCCATAAAGATCTAAGAAAGTAAGAGTAAGATTCTTCGTCTTCGGGCCTGATTTGTGGGAGAGCAAAATTAAGTGAGTTTTTTCATACCTCCTAAAATCCACCATTTTTGACAGATTCAGTGAGTCAAGACCAAGAGATTCTTGATTCAGAAGAAGAAACAATGAGAATCCATTTCGACTTTCTCCATAAAGATCTAAGAAAAGTAAGATTATCGGTCTTCGGGCCTGATTTGTGGGAGAGAAAAAAAAAAAAAAAAAAACTCAAGTATCGAATCTAAACTAACTTTTGCCCTCTAAGCAAACTCATGTGCAATGAATCTAAGATTAAATTTCTCTCCAAATTCTGTAGTCCAAATCACAGAAATCCACATTCCTTTTTCGAGGACGAAATCATTTGGAGCTTTTATGCCTTTTTGTGAATCGAAAGGACGCGCAAGAAACAACGTTGAAGCTTTAATGGCCGACAAAGCATGCTCGCTTTTCCTCTCCAGTCTTAAAAGTCTTTATTTAACTTGGTGGAGTACTAATCATATAATCCGTAGTAGTTTAACGATCCAACTCCATATCTCCTTGCATGCCATTTGGCAAATTCTTAGGACTCATTGATGATTACTTGATTAACCCACTCACTATGTGTTTGAATTGAGAGAAATGGAAAAAAGAAAAGAAAATTTCATCTTTTATTTGTAGTGTTAAGAGAGGAGAGAAAAATAATAATAATAGACAGAAAATGAGTCAATTTTTCTTCTTTTTTTTTATCTTCAAATCGAAAATGGAAAAAAAAGAAATGCTCATGAATCATGACTAATAAGGATACTAAAAATTACAATTATATTCTTTTTAACTCTAAACTTAAATTTTTTTAAATGAAACTAAATTGGATTTCTTCTCTTTTTTTTTATTTTTTATTTTATTTTCATTTCTCTCGATCAAAATAAAGCATAAGTCACATTGGTGAAATCTTGAAATTCTGAGGCAATAGTGGAAAATTTTCCGCAATGAATCAAAGCTTGACGAAGCAATGTTTCATGGAATCTTAACCATGTATTAGTCCCATTGCGATTATTGAATCAGCTAATGATTATCGCCTTAGTAAGCTACTATCATTTGCTTTGATAATTTTTTTGTAAGTTTGAATAAATTCATCTCAAATACACCGATCAGTAGTATGAGTTAATTAATGTTATATAATCAATTGAGCACGACTTGAATAAATTATCGAAAATCTCCTTGGTAAGTTATTACCTCTAAATATATATATATATATATAGAGAGAGAGAGAGAGAGAGAGAGAGAAATTTAAATACATTCATCTCAAATAATCTAGTTAGTAGGTATGAGCTGATTAATGTTACCTAGATGATCGAGTACTATTGCTAAATGACTCTTTTGCTTGTAAATGAAATATTCTAAATAATGTTGAAAATTCTTACTTCCGTAAATCATTTGTATCTATATTGTACATGCATTAGGATCTTAATTTGTAGATCTTCATTTCAAGAAATAAGAGGATTGAATGCTAATTTGAACAATTCTCAATCCTTACATTTTTTTTCATAACTACTTCGCTCATCAAAATCCTATCGGTGAGGTCTACAAAATGGGTGGGTTTTACACATCAATCAAATCTGATTTTCAATGTGTACTATCTCAGTTTCTTAGTGATACACAATATATGAAGTTAGTTAATCATTACTCCTTGGAGTGCAGAATCAGTACTCTTGCTTAGTGCTTCAAAAAGTGGAAAACGAAATGGAGTACCTTGTGTACTTAAAATAACAGAACGTGCGTGGATAGAGAAAAAGCAAGCTGACCCTACCCAACTCCGAAACTGTTCAATATATCTACTCCAAGAGTTGGGTAACGTTACCCTGCTCTGCATCTCTTTTATCTAAGAGAATTACTATTGGCACCCCAACTCTTATTTATTACATTCCAATTCAAGATTAGATCAAACCATTTAAAAACTTTACAAAGGTTTGGCTCTAATTATCATCTCTCAACATGATAACAGTCATTCAAAAAATTTCAATATAGTTTCTTACAGTTATGATTAGACTCATATAAAATCTTAAACAAAACAAAACAAAAAAAAAAAAGTAGAAATCTAGTAAAAAAATTGAGAAAGCTTCTATTGGCACCCCAAATTTTACTTATTCTCAATCATTTACTTTTTTTTCTTTTAAATTGGGGTGTAATAAGTAAAAGTTGGGGTGACAATAATAGCTCTCTCATTTCATTGTTTGATGCATTTGGTGGGTCTACACACTAAAACCTACTTGATTGGTTTATTACAGTTTAGGTTAATGATCAGGTAAAAGAATGGGTTGTAAGCCCATTAGAGGTCATTTTGGAGTTGATGTTGAGATTTCAATGCAACATGGTCTATGTAGACCACTACTTTCGATCTTATTAGGTAGGAGTAGAATTTATCAACAGCAAAGACCACTACTAGCATTTTCTTCTCTGTTGTAGAGCAGTTAAGTTGAGCATCATTGGGGATTTTACTGACGTATTGGATAATGTAAGGATGTTTATTGATTCGCTGACCCAAAACAATGTCTATTGTATTATCCGAAGCGTCACACATAACCTCAAATGGAATGTTCCAATTTGGAGGTTGAATGATGGGTGTCGGGATTAACTCAGACTTAAACTGATTAAACGCATAAAGACATGACTCTGAGGAGTTAAAAGGAACATTATTGCCTAAGAATTCATATAAAGGCTTTGAGATCTTCCCGAAATGAATCTACGGTAGAAACCTGCATGGCCTAGGAATAACCTAATTTCTTTGACTGTTTTAGGAGGTGGTAACTTCTCAATTAAACCTACTTTCGTTTTACCTACTTTTATTCCTCTTACAGAATAATGTGTCCAAGCATAATTCCAGATGTTACCATAAAATGACATTTTTTTCAATTGAGTGCTAGATTAACTTCTTTACAATGCATGAGGACCAAAGTCAAGTGATGAAGACATTCCTCGAAACTTAATTCGAATACTGAAAAATCGTCCATGAACACTTCGATATATCTTTATGTCATATCTGAAAATATACTCATCATACACTATTGAAATGTATATACTGCTAAAAGGTAGTTGGTGCATTACACAACCCAAAGGATATGCAACGATACGCGAAAGTTCTAAAGGGACAAGTAAAAGTTATTTTCTCCTGATCAATAGGAGCAATGAGTATTTGGTTGTACCCATAGTAATCATCCAAGAAGCAATAGTAGGAATGTCCTAGACACTCAAACATTTGTTCAATGAAAAATAGCAGAAAGTGATCTTTAGGGGTCATTGAGTTGGGTTTTCCATAATCGATACACACTCTCCATCCGATTTGGACTCGAGTGGGGATTAATTTGTTATCTTGATTCACTACCATAGTGATACAAGACTGCTTAGGAACAACTTGAATGGGATTCACCCAACGACAGTCGAAAATAGAGTAGACGATATTCACATTTAATAATTTCATCACTTGACTTCGGACTATATCCTTCATAACAGGATTTAGTCATTTTTGAAGTTCTAAGGAATACTTAGCGAAATCCTCTAGACGAATGTGGTGCATTACCATGGATAGACTAATTCCCTTAATGTCAGTAATGATCCAACAAATAACTTATTGATGTTCTCACAAAACTTTTAACAACGTTCCGTCATTGACTACACTATGGTAGGAGGAAATTATCACAGGAAAATTTTGATTCTTGCCAAAAAATGCGTATCTCAAAGTCTTTGAAAGCACTTTGAGTTTTAATTTAAAAGGCTCGATTTAGGAAGGAACTAGAGTAGAAGTACAAGTAAAAAGACTTTCGATTTTTGTGTGCCAACACGTAGAGTCAAAATATAGAACATATTCAAGTAAAGCATTGACTTCACTTATGGATTCTTTTATATCAAAATCTTGACACGTTTGGATTGATGATTGACTCTGTATCTAAAACAACAAAGTCAATCGAAAAAATAGAAATCTTTGACATTCATTATCACGTCATCAATTATATCCTTAGAACCTTAATAGACCTATCAGCTAAACTCAATGTGATATCGATGGATTTTAAAACCCCAAACTTGATTGTGTATAAATCAAGTAAGGTAAAAGGTTCACACCGCCGCTAAGACTAAGAGGCATTTTTCGATCACTTGATCTCCTATATGAATGAAAATTGTCAGACATCTAAGATATTCAAATTTTGGTATAATTATTTATTGGATGAGAGACAAAGCTTGGGCTACCATGATGGCCTCCCAAGAAAATTATATTTTCTTCTTAGTTGTGGTCAAATCTTTAAGAAATGTTGCATAAGAAGGTATTTGCTTAATGACATCTAAGATTAGAATATTAATATGCACATTTTGAAAATTTTCGAGGACACTTTCGAATTGTTTACTCTTTTTATTGTCTCTAAGACGATGGGAAAATGAAGTTTTTGGAATTGGTGGAATAATGGGAAGTTTTTTCAAATCTTTTTCGTTCTCTTTAGGAGATTCTACGATATCTTTTATTTGAACTTTGTCCTTATTAGGACATCATTTTCATCGTCAATAGGCTGAACCTTATTGTCCACCTTTTTTCTTGTCCTCAAGGTGTGGATAGTTTGGACGGAGTCTTATGGATCTCCAGAATGATTTCCTACCTTAAATTGATCTTTAGTCCATTGGAAACCACAGGTTGAACTTTAGGACTAGAAACAGTTCGATTGGGAAAATGACATTTCTCTCTCCCTCCAAGGGAAAGAGTTAATTGACCCAATTGAACTTTCATCTTAGCTATGGACTGAGCAGTGACCTGATTAATTTGAGTTTAGTTTTGATTGTTCTATTGTTGAATTTGGATGAGTTGTTGATGTTTCATCTACTCTACCATCATAAATTCTAAGGAAAATTATTGTTAGTCAGGTGGATTATAATTAGGCATGGAATATAAATTATGATTCTACATTCAATAGATTTTCAAGTTTGATATAGTACTTGTAGAACAAAAGCTTGGTTCATGAAAGGACCAACTTATTTAGGATAGTCTTTATTGTAGCCTAGTAGACCACTAGGCTGAATAGATTCGTTTTATTTGTACGAAAACTTTGGATGAAACCTATTATTTGGATGATATGTTTGGTTATACGAATTCTGAGTTGGCTTACTAAAAGTATTATAGCCATTGATAGCATTGGCCTGTTTGGCCTTAATGTATGGCAAGTTGAGACAACATTCAACTAAATGGTCATTGTCGTCGCACAAGACACATATAAATTGGCTCAACTAAGACTTGTGAAACTGAACAAGAATCATAATGAGGGTTAAATGTTAATGGTAAAAATATATAGCTTTATTGTAAGACTGTGCATACCACTCACTAGATTGGACATAACATTCTTAAGATCAGGGTCTATTTTCATCTCATACATTCTTGGCTTCTTAATGAGATATTCTCTATCAAATTCTCTATTATTAGTGTTCCAATTTTGAGCATTCTCAACTCGTTTAACTAGAAAATCATTGGCTTGGGTAGTAGTCTGATTCATGAATTAACCCTTATGCATAGACTCAACTAAGGTACGTTGATTCATATTATACCAATTATGCTTTATCAATGATATGGTATGGACATTTGACTAACAAGTCATTGAATATTTCCCAAATTTAGGATAATTTTTCATCTGAATGCCCTTTAAAATTTAGAATTACATATTTCATTTTTTCAATTTGGTCATTGGATAAAATTTGATCATGAATTTTTTAGGTAAAACATTC
Organism: Akebia trifoliata; assembly: GCF_017979445.1. NCBI lineage: Eukaryota > Viridiplantae > Streptophyta > Magnoliopsida > Ranunculales > Lardizabalaceae > Akebia > Akebia trifoliata. The sequence goes on along the minus strand of NC_141382.1, from coordinate 37,580,597 downwards.
CATAAAATTATAGAATTAAGAGCTAGGGAGTTCAACCACGCAGTTGCGTAATCCTCTAAGGATAACGAAAACAAAATGAGTTTAATATTCTCCTCATCTAAATTCTGATTTTTAAAGATTTGGCATATGGTCAAGAATCGATTGAGGTAGGTATAAGGTTGTTCATACTTTAAATCGTGAAATAAAGAGAGCATGTTTCATAGTAATTACCCTAATTTCAAATTGAGGTGCAGTGTTTAATGGTAACACAATGCACGTAAGTGGGGTGATAGAAACTAAATCAAAGAGCTCATTGAGAGTTCATTCTCTATCACTCATCATATTTAATGAGGGTTTTTTACAAATTCTATTGATAGTACGCTCGATCTCAAGATCAAATGGTTCTACTATGTTATTCCTAAATCGTCTACCAAGCATGCAAATCACAGAGTCTTTCAAATAATCATGGAAGAAAAGATTGGACCTAAATAGATTGCCTAACTCTAGATAGTTCCTAATTGATTAGAAATTATGCAACTAACCTTCAAACTTGATTCTATGAAATCAAATTCAGATCATTCGGATCTCTAGGTTGGAGGTGTCGCACAATGCAGAAGCAAAGGCACTTTTAAATCACCTTCCTTTATCTAATAAACAAAGTATATCCCCTCAAAGGATAAAATCTTACTAGATGTCAAATATGATCAAGAAGTGCAATCGGTATAACTTGAAGTTAATTTCTCTTATTGAGCTTATAAGTCCTATAGGCAAATCTAATTGATTTTAATTAGTTTAATTAGGTGAATAGTGAATTGATTATCCTAATTAAAATAAGGAATCAGTTATGACCTCTAATCCTTATCTTATAGTGTCATCCCTAGAAGATGGGTGTTCTTTACTAATCTTAATTAACTAATCCAAGTGTATGCAAATTAAGAAATAATAAACAAAGAAAATGAGTAATCCACTAACAATGAGAGGCGTGGATTGATCAAATTTACCTCTGGTGCTAGACGGGGTGAAAACAAGTTGAGTCGACTTAGGCCAACAACTCCAATTTTTTTGTACGAACCTAAAGAATCGTGACAGTAACGTCCAATCGTCGTCCTTCCCTAGTCTATTACAATTTAAATCTTTTTAGGTAATTAATTAACTAATGAAAGTTTCACAAAGTTCCTAATACAAATGGATCTAAATCAGAAAAGAAACCTTACTAAAAATGTAGAAAAACAGAAAAAAAAAATATAAAATAAAATAAAATAACATGATAGAATGAATCTTGGATCTAATAGATCAAACTTGATAATTTTGTTCAAAGATTTTCCCAACCTACAAAAAAAAATAGTGTTAGAAACTAAACAAAATAAAAAAAATTATAAAAACTATATCTATTGTTATAATCCAAAAGCAAAAAATAAGAATTATGTTAAAATTTGAAGATTCAACTCTCTAAAATCAATGTGGCACAATAAACATTAACTGCATCACATTGAAACTTCAAGATCTATATCTGAAATTTTCCCACATATCTTAAAACACCTCATTGATTGTAATGAGAACACTGATTTTTATTTTATTTTTATTTTTTTTATATCGACAGAAAATAGAAATAGAAACAAAATAAATAAAACTAACTTAGAACAACTACACCTTTCCCTGACAGCGACACCAAAAATTTGATGTAAGTTGTTGTTAGTTCTATCAGAAATTAATATATTTATACACTTCTTAACTTGTGGACAAATAAGGAGGTTGAACCCAAAAGAAAGGGGAGTTGTTATCAAGCTAAACAAAATAAAATTAATCTAAGTTACAAATTTAAAATCTATTTTTGTATTTTTGTGAAACAAAAATAGAGAATAAATGTTGTTGAAAAATAAAGTAATAGCAATGAAATTTATACTAAGAAACAAGATAATAAAACCATTAATGATTAGAGTAGTTTAGGATTAGCAAATAAAATCATGTTTAAATTTATCCTTCTTGTACTCAACCTCAAGGGCTTGATGTGAGCTCCTCGGATTGGAAGATATGATATGCAACTTGAAATAATATTATAGTTAAGACTATTTCACTAATTAATGTGTGAAGTCCTTACTATCAAATATCTAAATTAAGCATGTTTTATCTTGATTTTATGTAAGCATAAAATATCTAAGTTAAGCATAAGAGGTATAGAGATTCAAATAAAGTTTTGATCCATTAAAGTTAGATAAAATCTTGAAAAAAATCCTATAATCATAAATAGTATGAAATGATAAAAAAACATAAACACGGAATTAGAAACTTGCTCCTAGGCTTCCCCCTCTCACTAATGAAAAGAGTCTAGCCTATGGTCATTACAAGGATACAAGGAGAAGTCATGAAACCAACACGTATATTCATATAATAACCAATGTACACTATCTTCTTCTTTGAGAAATTACAGAAAGTTGCTGAAATAAAACCTATCTAAAAAATAAAAAATTACAGAAAAAATGCCAAGGGCATTAGGAAGAGAAGAAAAAAAAGGGACCCTTTCCTAATTGGGAAAATGATATATTTATAAACCTTAGGTGCTCTAGAAAAACTAAAAAATTATCGCCATCACTCTTGCATATAATCTCACGTACAGAACACACTAAAGCAATTTTAAGGTGATAAATTTGAAAATCACTACACCACATTGATTTGGAGACACCTGGATCTCTAGTTTTGCATGATTACTTAATTGGTCTTTTTTATTACAATGCACTCTTGATTGATTGATTGATTTGATGTTCATTTAAATGATTTGATATTTGACGTGTACAATGAACACACGTAATTAGTCTTCTGATAAGTATATTAATTTTGTGCAATTAGACATAATTATCATGATAGAACATGTAATGCGATAAATTGAGGCTTAACACAATTATTCACCTAATATAATGAAATAGGGATGAAAATCAAGATAAATGTCTAGAAAAAATGCAGATAAATTAGTATTTTGAGACATTGATCAAGTACTACTCAAATGATAGTTGATCCATTGACAAATAGATTATCACCAAAGCTTATGAAGAAATTATTATCAAGATGGGTCTTTTGAAAAAATCTTTTGTGTATTTGGAATAGATTATTTTAAAGTGGTTATATAATTAATATTAATATTAATACTAATAAATTTATTTTTTTGCTTATTTTTTGTTTTCATTTATATTATACATATTTTGTTTGGATTTAAGGAATACAAGAAATATCTTAACAAGACAAATTATAGGGGCACAATTAAAAGATATAAGAAATGATATTGAAGGCGTGATACATGAAAGGAAGTGTGATATAGATGACATACAACCATTATGACACACATTAATATCTAATCAAAATATGACATTATAGAATTTAATTAATATTATATTTTTTTTTAAAATTCGTAATCACGTATAAAAATATTTTGTTTATAGAATCCTAAATTGAGTCTTTTTTAAAATAATTTTGAAAATCCACTTTAGTACAATCAGTATAATAGGCCAAGTGGGAGAATGTTAGAATTAAATAAATCGTATTACCCATTGACTTCACGATTTGATGTTTAATTGCAAAATGATTTTATAATAATAATAGATATCAATATTGAAATGGATCACAATACGTTAGAATTAGAAAGTATTCTTTTAAGGTTAGTAGGAAACCTTGATAGATATGAATATTACTAAAAGAAAAACTCTAGGCCTTCAATCTCCATCTATAAAAGATGATCAATAATCCCAGAATAGAAAGTAGGAAAAAATTCACATAATAGAAGAGAGTTCTGAAATAGTGATATCCATCAATCACTAGACCCCTAGTTGGTCTATATAGAGATGAGGGAGAAGATGGGTCTAGAACTAAAAGATTTTTATAATTGGAGTTTGGCACTTCGACAAACACATGGATTGCAAAGGCACACCTCCAACGATTCTTGAGTCAGCAATTTCATTATGGCACAAGGTAAGTACCCTAACTTAATATAATTTACATGAAAAATATCCTTGAGATATGTAATTGATTTCGATCTTATTGAGAATCATATTTAAAAGTTATGTTAAGATTTGAATGTGTAAAATCTTACATCCAACTTTTTCAACATAATGGCGATGAATCTCCGAATGTTGAAGGTAAAAACATTTATATTTTACAAATTTTTAAAAAATCATTCTAATTTTATTTTCTTTAAAATTTGGCACTTCGACAAACACATGGATTGCAAAGGCACACCTCCAACGATTCTTGAGTCAGCAATTTCATTATGGCACAAGGTAAGTACCCTAACTTAATATAATTTACATGAAAAATATCCTTGAGATATGTAATTGATTTCGATCTTATTGAGAATCATATTTTAAAAGTTATGTTAAAGATTTGAATGTGTAAAATCTTATATCCAAACTTTTTCAACATAGTGGCGATGATCTCCGAATGTTGAAGGTAAAAACATTTATTTACAAATTTTTAAAAAATCATTCTAATTTTATTTTCTTTAAAAATCTAATTATGAAAATTTTATGTTCTTATATTTGTACTTTGATTTACTTTATAAGAGAATGATTTTCATAATTGCATGAGTGTTCTGAAAAATTGTTTGGCAAGAGTCTACATCTTCGACTTTAAGACTCAACAATTCAAAAATGGATATTGAAATAACTTGACTTTCACATGTTTGAAAATTGCAAATCTAGATAAATGATGGGTGACGTTCGGACGACAATTATTGCGACTTACATCACGACAAATTTTCAGAACCGTTGGATGGATCTAAGATTGACGGCGCAGATCGCATCTAAAACGCAACAAATCACATGCGTAGAGTTTCACTTTAAATTCTTATAAATTACAAATACCTCCCCGCACTTTCTTATGAACAGAAATCTGATTTTCTCTTGTCTTCTCTTCTTTAATCGAACCCTAGCCCTCTCCATCTCCATCTCCATATCCATTGTTGTCTTCTCCCATCTACGACGGAGACGGAAACGACGAAGGCAAGGTTAGGGCAATAATTTTACACGAACAAAAACCCCCTTATTTAGCTCCTCTTCTTCTTCTCAGGTGATTTCATCCTACCTTTCCCTCATCTTTACTCTCATTCGAGCTATTTTCTAAACCTTTCTCCTGTGACTTCAACTCACTCAGTCCTTCAACTCACTTTTTCTTCATTTGATCTGAAATTCGATTTTAAGTTTCAAAGTCTTTTTTCAATTTTAGTTTTTGGTGAAAATACAATACAGGGCTCAAATCAGAAAGGAATGTAATGGAGACCCCTGTTTTTTTGGGGAATAATTGATACTTGGCTAAGCAAATGTAATCCATAAAGTGGGGGTAGTCAAAGATGGTTCTGATCTGAACTTGGATCCCCATTTTTTTTTACCTCATTTTGTATGACTTTTGACCTTAGTAGGGTCAAGTCTCACTTCTTAAAACACGTTTTGGAAAAAAAGTAGTTCATGGCTTACCAGGTAGTGATCTCTCTCTCTCTTGAATTTACGAACTCTTAATTGATAAAATAGATGATCTAAGCAAATTGTGATTTTTTTTCTTGAATTTTTTTTTTGTGAGATCTTTACATCGATTTTAAGTTTCAAAGTCTTTTTTTTTTAGTTTTAGTTTTCAGTACATCTTATTCAATTTTATCTTAAATTAGTTTTAATTTTATTTTTATTTGGTTCTTCTATCCATTTGTGTTTGAAGGGTGGGGAATTATGTTCTTTGGTTAAATCTGAGATTAGTTAAAGATTTTGAACATAGCATAAATCTAGTGAGTTGGGACATCTTTTAGGTCAATCATTGACTTGAACTATATGAATCAAGAATCCATCTAAAGTCTTATATGGCCAATTTTCATTATTTTTTGGGGCTGCATGCAAACTAGGTTATGGGGAGATTAAAAGGGAGGAGTTGGGGATTGCAAAGATCTCCACATTCCTTCATCACTTCTTGACTAGATACAGGTGGTACTCTACGTCTCTTTGACATTTAGTTGGTCCAAAACATAAAGAAATAATAAGGCTATATGTATACACTCGTAGCACTCTTAATTTTTCAGTGCAAGTAATAGTGCTACGAGGGTTGTATTAGTACCAAGACGGATTGGGAGAGGTGAGGTGGAGGGACCTATTACTTGTTCTCTTGACACTATTTGATCCTTGTACTGAAAAATTAAGAGTGCTACGAGTGTGTATACATATAGGCTTATTATTTCTTTATGTTTTGGACCAACTAAATGTCAGAGAGACGTAGAGTACCACCTGTATCTAGCAAGAAGTGATGAAGGAATGTAGAGATCTCTGCAATCCCCAAATCTTCCCTTGTAATCTCCCCATAGCCTAGTTTGCATGCAGCCCCAAAAAATAATGAAAATTGGCCCTATAAGACTTTAGATGGATTCTTGATTCATATAGTTCAAGTCAATGATTGACCTAAAAGATGTCCCAACTCACTAGATTTATGCTATGCTCAAAACCTTTAACTAATCTCAGATTTAACCAAAAAACATAATTCCCCACCCTTCAGACACAAATGGATAGAAGAACCAAATAAAAATAAAATTAAAACTAATTTAAGATAAAATTGAATAAAATGTACTGAAAACTAAAATTGAAAAAAAGACTTTGAAACTTAAAATCGATGTAAAGATCTCACAAAAAAAAAATCACCATTTGCTTAGATCATCTATTTTATCAATTAAGAGTTCGTAAATTCAAGAGAGAGAGAGAGATCACTACCTGGCAAGCCATGAACTACTTCTTTTCCAAAATGTGTTTTAAGAAGTGAGACTTGACCCTACTAAGGTCAAAAGTCATACAAAATGAGGTAAAAAAAATGGGGATCCAAGTTCAGATCAGAACCATCTTTGACTACCCCACTTTATGGATTACATTTGCTTAGCCAAGTATCAATTATTCCCCAAAAAAACAGGGGGTCTCCAGTACATTCCTTTCTGATTTGAGCCTGTACTGTATTTTCACCAAAAACTAGAATTGAAAAAAGACTTTGAAACTTAAAACTGAATTTCAGATCAAATGAAGAAAAAGTGAGTTGAAGGACTGAGTGAGTTGAAGTCACAGGAGAAAGTTTTAGAAAATAGCTCGAATAAGAGTAAAGATGAGGGAAAGGTATGATGAAATCACCTGAGAAGAAGAAGATGAGTTAAATAAGAGGGTTTTTGTTCTTGTAAAATTATTGCCCTAACTTTGCCTTCGTCGTTTCCGTCTCCGTTGTAGATGGGAGAAGACAACAATGGATATGGAGATGGAGATGGAGAGGGCTAGGGTTCGGTTAAAGAAGATAAGACAAGAGAAAATCAGATTTCTGCTCATAAGAAAGTGCGGGGAGGTATTTGTAATTTAAAAGAGTTTAAAGTGAAACTCTACGCATGTAATTTGTTGCGTTTTAGATGCGATCTACGCCGTCAATTTTAGACCCATCCAACGGTTCTGAAAATTTGTCGCGATGTAAGTCGCAATAGTTGTCGTCCGAACGTCACCCATAAATGATAGATATAGATTATTTATTTAAAGAAGACAATTAACTACTTCATTGATTATAACTAAATTGGATTGTTGGATGTTTTATGAATTTATAGATATTATGATTGTGTGCTTAATCATTTAGTCCAATATTATATAATTGCATGCTTACGATAAATTAACTATGTTTGTGCATGGATTAGGTTAGTTTTTTAGTTCACAACTACAATAAAAAAAATTAGGAGACATGAAAATTAAGGTTCGTTCTTGATGCTTAATGAATTTTAACTTTGATTTACAATTGAATGTTCTTTTTCTTACAATATATTGTTTAAATACTTTAATTAATTTAAGTAATTTACAATATCTAATGATATTTTGATTTAAGTAATTTACTTGTGACTAATAAATCAAAGATTCTCTATATACATTCTTTTATGAATATTTATCATTTGAAATTATATAATTTTCAATTCATATTTAAAAATAAAATGGACATATATAAATGAAATATTATTCTTCAATGTCACAATTTCTAAAACAATGAGCATTTCAAAGAGAGTTAATTCATCAAAGAAATATCTTTAAATAGAAATAAATAGAAAAAAAAAAAAAAAAAGATATATATATATATATATATATATATATATATATATAATATATATATATATAATATATATATGAACTTTAAATAGCAACAATTCTAAAACAATGTTTTAATTTTTCTTTCTTTATGTAATGCTCCATGAGGTGTAATATCTCTACCTTGAGAGGAGTAGTCCAAGCTTGGGTATACTTAGTAAAGATAATCTCTTACCAAAGTGGGCCAACATACCTGAGTTGGTCACACTACCCAACTCCTAGAGTAGGGAATCCTATAGAGGGTATCACAACTGTTTTCAAGAGAATTTGAGTTTGTTGTGGTAGCTTGGTAGGTGGTACCCAAGGTCAACCCTTAGGATTGAATATAAAAAAAAGGTATTAGAAGAATAAGAAGGCGTGTGAACCCTAAAGTGACCTTTTAGAAGAAATAATTTATATGACCATCAATACTTTAATCTAGACGCTTCAATTGCTGGGCAACCCTGATTCTATGATCAAGCTTTTGGATAAGAAAGTCTTACTTAGTGGTGGGGCCACCTCATCAAAAGCAATGTCAAGGTTATACCTGTTGACCAAGAAAGTAGAGGGGGTAGCACACCAATAACTACTTTTAAGTGTCGACTCTTTTGGATTGGATCGTGTGTTCGAAATTGGGTGGCCTCTTGACTTATCTTATTGCATGTTGAGAAATTTTAGTGGGTTTGAAAATTGGATGACCTCTTGACTTACTCTATTATTTATTTTGAGAAAATTTTGTGGGTTCAAAAACTGATTGACCTCTTTGAATTGCCCTGTTGGACACTCCTTTTGTGGAGCGTGCGACCACAAGGACTAGTCCCATGGGTGTGGGACACTCACTTTAAAAAATAAAAAAAAATTGTATCAGACCATGCTGGACACTGTAGCAAGATTGTCACAAGGTCAAGATCGTTGGATGAACCTTAAGATAAACAAAATCCCAAGGATCATCAACTCCATGGGCATATGATAACTAGGGGCTGTCAATGGGCTGTGTTTCGATCTGGCCGAATCAACATGGATATGGGTAATGTACTAGGCTTGTTATTCATGATTCAGATTTAGGGGAAGTATTGGGCTTGAGAGCCAGGCCCATCAAGTGACCCAGAATGATATGTATATCAGAATATTTTATTAATATTTATATGAAAATTTGGAGGTCAATCTGGCTTGTAACTAGGCCCAAATACCTATGAGTCTGGCATAGAGCCCTACTCGACCATTAGATGGGAGCTTAGATTAGGATTTTATGGCCCGATTATGATTGCTTCATTTTTGTTCCAATCAAGTCCGGCCCATTGAAAGCCCTGTCTGACTAGGGGGACCAGATGATCCAGGGCTGAAACCAAGGCATACGGACCCTCCCCCGGGCACGTGCAATGCCCGCATATTGCATGCACCAGGTAAGTGAGGGAACACCCTCGCGGGTGGCCCCAAGGAAATATTGCTCATACTGGATATCGAACACAACCTACGGACTCTCACCGCTTATTGGATTCAAAATTGCCATTGAGCCACCTCTCAAGGTTTAAGTTCAATAATTTAAATATGGTACATTAACAATCATATCTTTTATTTTTCTAATTAAATGAAGTGTTTTTCTTTTTTCTATGTAGTATAGACATCATTATATATATATATATATATATATATATATATTTTTAATATGAATTTTGGAGATATATTAATATACACGTAGATTCCCTCCATCTATCATCCTCAATCATAGTCACAAGAGTCGTGCTAGAGTGACCTCAAGCTGAAACCTCATATATCGAACTTCTCGACGTGAAAGTGTATGGGAACGATAGATGCTTTTCATCAAGATCACAATTATTATATTATGAAGGATTTTATCCCAAAAATTCAGAGTCGGTTGAACAAATCAGGTTGCTACATTCAATTCTTTCCAGAGTCATGTTATTAACTTTTGTTAATTCAAGTTTGCTCGGGCCCTTTTTCGTTATTTCAATTCATGTTGTTTGTTTTTCCTCATGATAGCTTTCAAAGTATCCCATGGAGGGGTGGAGTCAGGATTTTCTTTTAGTGGGGGCAAACTTATGGTTCATTGGAGGGTGAGAGGGCAAAAATTGGAAGGAGATGAGAGAGTGGGGGCAACAAGGTCAAACAAGGCATGTCAGTAGTTCAAAATGCAGGGGTATCTAAAATGCCCAAAAACGTTGAGCAGGGGCAATTGCCCTCAGTGTCTCCTTACTAGCTCCCGTTGAGCAGGGGCAATTCCCCTCAGTGTCTCCTTACTAGCTCCCCCAGCATGGACCATCGCACTTTGATTTATCAACACACACACACCCTTTTCTTGGCTGATCCACGCGATCAAACTATCCAGTCAACGTGCCCACACCTTAGTGCTTTAGGTGTCGACGACACACCACATTTATAATAAAAGGTTATGCCTTTCTTTACATAAAAGACAAATTCACCACTATTAAAATTAGCCTATTTTTCACTTTTAAAAATTCATTATTATTTACTTTAGCATCAATTTAACATTTATTATATATCCTTTTCAAAATAACTTGCAAAATCTATTCCGAAAGCATATATAATAATAATCAAATGCATGTGTCAAATAAAAAAATTATACCATTTTGTAGAAACGACGAATTCATTACCTTAAAATTAAAAAGAAAAAAACAAATTCACTACTCAACTTTAACAAGCAACGAAAATCATTGCGAATACACAGTTGAGGTAGTTCAGTGTTGAATATCAATTTTTTTTTTTTTTTAAAATTTTTTTGGTTAATAACTTATTTTTTGAAAAACAAGATATTGTGCTTCACCTCCAAGACTAACTACTCAAAAATGATGAGAATGTTGATCACTATTACAAATTGATGGAATTTTACTGCAATAGCCATTGAAAATCTAATTCTGGTAAGAGAGACTTTTCATTTGCATAAAAGTCTTTTGGGTACTTGAAACCTTTCCTAAGTTAGTCCAGAGGCATTTAATTGAAAACACTTAACTGGTTTATTAAGTTACAGCTCAAAAATTAGGGGGCATTTAGCAAGAGAAACATATATTATAATGTATTAAGTAATTTTCCCTTGAAAATTTCCTAATCAGATCCATTTTCATATTGACCATTTTAGATGAGTGGTGTGTCTCGACACAGGGTGGAAGCCGCCTCAAACACAGACCAAAAAATTCCAAGCACATGGGCATCATCACCCTTGGCGCCACAGATGTTTAGACCATATCTGTACTTGAAACAAGCACATCTCACACCATTCCTTTCTCTACCCACATCGTCACAAGCATGACATGCCACAATCTAGCAAATTCGAGTTCCCTAGGAGGGCGAAGTTCCTTCGGGCTAGAGCACGTCGCCAACATCAAGACAGATGTGCCACCATGATGAAAAGGATTATAGTGCGTCACAATGATTCTTGATGAGTTATGGATGATAAACTTGGGTTCAATGAGAACCCACAACTGGTGTCCAACAACAAGATGCTAAAATCGGTCAAAAGAAAAGCTTTCATCTTACTCAGGACTCCATTATGTTCTTTTCATTACTCAGTCCTGCCTTTTTGGCTGAAAAAGGGTATGGTTGTTACAACTTGCCTTATAAAAATATTTCCACAGCCACAGATCATTGAACATGAGATTCTAAATGGAGATGAGTTTCTTCTCCCAGTTCATCCCATAAAGTCTAGATGACAACAAATGTCACCTAAAGCATGCAATCGATGAACTTATTTATTGATATGTATTGTGTTGTTGTTCCCAGATATGCATTTATAAAGCTCCTTCCAAGGACTTGTATATGGGCAAGCCAACAATTTTTGTAATTGGGTATACTTTCAAAAAGTCAATTCGAAGAAAGACTGTCTGTGAGGAGTTTGTACTACAAGATCTTCAGGGTGGTTTAGAAAATCATACTTGCTCTTGCCACCTAGAGTCACCTTTGGCTATTGATGTCACGAACTTACTATATAAGTATAGATGATTTTATCTAATGGATTGAAGGTAGGGGAATGATAGTAGGACGGGGGCATGGTACATAGATTAGAAGAACCTGACACCTTATGAGCTTTGTCTGAACAAGAAGTTGCTGTACTAGTAACGAACTTGTAAAATGAGCTACTTCTACAAGACAGCGATCTACAATAGAAGAGAGACCTTGCTCGTTAACTCTTCCTCAACACTTCATTTGATAATTGTAGCCATCAGAATATTTTATCCATAGAACACTTTTTTATTTATTTATGACGGGGTGTCTAGACACGTAGGCTTGACTAGTAGGAGTGAGGCAACTGGCCCCTTAGAGCACCATACCTCGCCCAAATACTCCGGGTACATGCAATACCCCACAAATCACACATTCTAAGTAAGTTGGGATAAATCCCTACGGATGGCCAACAAGGGGTCTTGAACTTAAGAACTCTCCCTTTCTAGAAGGATTCCCTGGCTACTACACGCTAAACTTATAAATTAGTAATTTTTTGCCAAGCTGGCAACACTCATGAATAGGCTCAGCATTTCCCAATGCCGGTAGAATAAGAACACATTCCCAAGTATTCTTTTCCAACACTGACCCGGCATCAACTAACGAGTGTTGGGCATAGTGGCTAGAACCTCCCTCCAAAAAGACAGAAGTCTTGAGTTCAAGCCCCCTCGTTGACCACCCATAGGGATTTATCCCGACTTACTAAGTATGTGTGGTTTGTGGGGCATTGCATATAGCAAAGGGATTATGGTGAGATATGGTGCTCTAAGAGGCCAGTTGTCTTGCCCCTGCTAGTCGGGCCTACGGGTCCGGACACCCCGTTATAAAAAAATAAAATAAAACACCAACTTGGCACCCAAGTACTTTGGCTTCATTGCCTTGGATACCAATATCATGCTTCAAGTGTGATGGATTGATCATGTTGGTGACTTGGGCAATCATCTTCCTTAATATATGCATACCCCTCAGTAAATGAAGCTAATGTAATTATTCAAAATTTGCAAGCCATCTAGTTCATGGGCTTATTAGGCTATTTATCACCAGGGAAAGGCATGGCAAAATGTAATGCCAACCTTAAGGCATGGGAAAACTAATGCCCACACCTTCCTTCCTAACACAACACCATTGTGTCACTCATGAATAGTTGGTGTTACTAACAACACTCTACAATGACTCTTCACTTTCACTCACTCTCACTCTCATTGTTGGTGTCGCCAGAATCGCCACCTTGCTCAAGCTTCCAATTTGCTTGAAGCAATCTCCACTATCATGCTCTAAGTGGCTCTTCATAACTCCTCATCAAAGGCATGCACCACAATAGCCCGAGACAAAATCATAATTATCGTAGAATCAACCCATGTCAAACCAACCCCTGAGATCTAAAAATATTTCACCATGCATCCAACAAAGGGTGATTACCAAGAACTATATTGAGGGATAAATTCTGCATCATTGACAAGCACAACCATGACTTCTGGTCTTCCCCATCTTTGTTGGTCGGCCTTTGAGACACAACTTACTCTAGTGGATGATGCATAGGAAATATTTGGTGTTGGGCACGTATGAGGGCTTTGTTCCCACACCCAGAGCTGTAAAATGTGTGGTTCACCCATGTTTTCACTTGGCATATCCTGCTGGACACTTGCATGTCTTTTGCTAAGGTATCCAGATGACTGTACACATTGGCTAGGAAGGTCAATACCAAAACGAACCTAGAACCCTTAAAAGCAAATTCGATCAACAGCAGAAAAAGCCAATTATACATTTTTTTTTCATGGAGACATTCAAAATTATATCTTGACAACCAAAAGACAATAAACACCTCCAACTGCACATTTGATTCCCTCTATACTCATCGATTGACTTTCTTCTTCTTGTGATTTTGGAAAGACCAGAAGTACAAGATTCAGTTGGCAAAGATTGAGCACTTGGAGGAATCGAAGCACAAGAATGGAGGCATTTGGTCAAGGGCATGCACAATCCCACCCTATGCGTAGATAAATGACAATAGGAATTGCACCATCTTGACAATAGAGCCCCATACTAACCCAATCCTTGTCCACTAGAAGGTGGATAGAGACACATGGTGTTGCAAATGCAAGCTGCCTAGCAACATCACTATCCCCAAGAGTGTGTGGGCAACATTACCGTGGTTTAGACACATACCACCTCAACAATGGCTGCATTGCACTCTTGATAGTATACCACCTCAGGAATAAAATGCCACATTATTGGTACTATTCCACCTCAGGGTGAAAGTCACAAATTTGGCACAAATCTCCTCCAAGGCAATAACACTCAAGGTCAAAGATCGCTTTGCTTAGGCTTAACCATTTCAGGATGAGGTAACCCACTAACACCTCAAGAATGAATTCAAATTGATTTTTGCCCACTAAGAGTGTAATGTTTTCGCGCATAGAACTAACTTTGACTAGAGCAAAAACAAGAGTGAGGGCTCACAATGTTGGCGCCACTACGAAAGCAATTTGACACTCAAACATGGTGTACTATCGTTCTAGCACCCCATCAAGGGACCTATGTACTCCACCTTGGTATCCCCATGACTCCCTCCAAACATATTCTACCACCAAAAACTCCTCTAAGGTATGGTGCCTCGCATTTGAATATCTTGGTTTTCGACCACCAAGAAAAAGGGGTAAATGAGGAATAAGATTTGGAGGCTATGAGGGGTCCCCTCAAGCACCTCCTTGTCTAACACTAAACCCGATGTGTGTCTGTTAAGTGTACAACAATTCTAGATTGCATCAAAATGGTTGAGACATTGTAGCATTGAGAAACCCCCTAGACTGAAGAAGACAATGGCGGTGTACAACCAATGAAAGTGTGCAGTGCGACCTCTACCATTGGCATAAAAAAATCAACAATGGGTTGGCGGCCCCAACTAGCAATGAGTCAACTTTGTCCCTACAATGATATGGTCAAGACTATGTAAGGTACTCTAGTTATTTTACCTCTAGATCCATATACATAAAAGGACTAAAAGCATTAGTAAGTATCCAAACATTTCAACACATTACCCCTTCCACTTTGGCTCCATGCCTCTCCTCGTCCTATCTACAAACATTATTTTTATTTCATTTGTGACGACTAAACAACCATGAACTTGGTTTAGGCATAAATCAGGCTCACCTACTATGTGTATACCAACTATAATGGACTCCAAAACATACATCCATCCTATTTCAATTTTCAACAAGCAAATTTTAGTTTCTATTCAAAACTTTTCTTACTAGCTCAATTAGAAATGACAATTAAAAAAATTTGAAAGATTGTTTTTCTTTTCTAGAAATAAAGAAATTTGCTAATAAAATATCCTAAAAAAAAAATCAAACCATCTAAAGAAACAAATAATTTTTTTTTTTTCAAATTAGTAAGAATTTAGCTAATATAAATGTCCTAAAATTTAAAAATCAAACCATCTATCCATTACAACAAACCTTAAATGCCTAAATGACATGGCATGCTACACTAACAACTAACAACAAACAACAAATCCATATGCCACTACCCTTTACCCAACGACGGAAACATCTCTTTCTGCTTCTTCCTTCTCATGTCCAATATTTTCCTGTGAGAGTTAGAATGCAACTTACTTGAGTAAGATGGGCTATTCGCTGGCCGATACTCTGGCACGAGCCGGCCTGACTTGTACCTCACCCCACACGCATTACAAAGGGTCTTTGGCCCAAGTGGTCCAGCTCTCCATTGGGGTGTCTTCTCTGCTAAACAATGCTCACACTTCCTCACCACCCCTGTCGTTGTCGCTGCTGCTCCTCCTACGCTCTTCGTCTTAATCTTCACCTTTTTGGGTTCACACCACCACCATTGCTGGCCTGATAAATCAGAAAAACAACTACGCCTTCGTCTCCATTTCTTGGTCCTTGCTTTTACAGGGAAGCGGAGGCTGTTACAGCTGCTACTACTGCTGTTTTCGAGCACTGAAACGGGGCTCTGATGCTTTGGGCCATTGTTGCTCGGCTCCTCTGAAATAATGTCAAATGTTTCTATGGATGGAAATGCATCTTTGTTCAATATCCATTCCAGTTCTTCTTCCAGCTCCACCTACAAAACAGGAAGGGAACCCAGTAACCAACCAGTCTACAATCATGTTCGAGTTGACTCAGTGACTCGTAAGCTGTCAAGGTAAGTTATTTAAAGTGTTAATAAAATGCATCTAGATTGCCCATTGACAAAATAGACTAGACTCGGTCGATATTCAGCTAACTCGTGTGAATCTTAAGCTAATATCACGACTCACCACCCGAGTTGGACCATGGAATTTTTTTTAAAGGTCATTTAGACATACCCATCCACATTTTAGTGAATATTTGAGAGACCATCGTGATTTCAAACTGAAGACATGACCTCCTTGACCTCGGTCTTCTCTTATTGACTGATAAAAATGTCCTAAATACCCTCATCTTCAATGTGCAAATTTTTATTCCCAAAACCAGTCATGTTCAACATCATATCCAGTCCATCGTTTTCAACCTCACCGTAATCCCTTATAGAAAACCCCTGTTTTTTAAGCCAAAATTTCGTCATTTTCTACTTCAAAAATCCTATATTGTTCTTCAGGTTTGAAGGTCGAAGTAGATAGAATCTCAAGGTTGAAGATGAGTGGTTTTGAGGGGGAAAAAAAATCAAGACTCTAGCAACTAAGTCATTTTTCATTAGTCCATAAGAGAAGACCCACGTCAAGGGGAAACTCAAATATTTACCACCAAAACAATGGAGGGGTATGTCCAAAACAAGAGTCGACTCACTGACTTGTACGGCGTCAAGGTATCATCATATTTAAAATTGTTAATAAAATGCATTTTAGCTTACCCATCAACAAAAATATACCAGAATCGTTCAATTTCCAGCTAACTCGGGTGACTCGTCCGAGTCAAGAGTCGACTCATATTGAGGGAAAGAGAGGGTTATAAGCTAAAACAGGGGGGGAGAGAGAGACGAGTTACTTACAGGAAAGGAACGGTGGTTCTCTTCTGAGTCGAGAATGTTGAACTCGGTTTCTTGTTGGTGGTGTTGGGTATCATTTGTGGGTTTTTTGTTGTTGTTGTTGTTCTCATCTTCTTCTTCATCGTCTCCTTCACCGAGGTCTGAGGAGAAATCAAGTAGATTTTCGATGAAAAGCGCTGCAGACTCCATTTTCTCTCTCTCTCTCTCTCTTTTCTTTGGTACCAACAAGAGGGAGAGAGAGGAGACAGAGAAGAAGATAGAAAAGAGGATGAGCTTAAAATAGGGCTTAGAATAAGAAGCAAGAGAGAGAGGTTGCTCCTTTTCTTTTGGCTTTTATTGTTAGAGATTTTATATTACCACACCATTATGCTATAACCATACCCCATTACTTTGCAACATTATGAGTACACACCATTGTTTTTTTCTTTTTAAATAATGCTGAAGTGACCTCGAGATTGTGCTTTTATCTCACTTTCTGACGTGGAAGTGTGTAAGAACCATAGATGCTTTTTATCGAGATATGAGTGAAAAGCATCTATAATTCCTATACACTTTCACATCAAGAAAGTGAGATATGAGATACAATCTTGAGGTCATTCTAGTACAATTTTTTCTTTTTTTTTTGTCTTGCTCACAAATGACATCAAAATTACTCGATGAGTCGTCTCAAACAAGACAAAACTCATCTCAAACAAGAAGCAAAGAAAAATAACAACAAAAGAAGAAGAAGAAAATCATGAATCTTGACCATGGTGTGTTCATCATTCATGAGCAATGTTGGAGTCATCTGACCTATCTCAAACAATACAAATTGTTTTCCTAAATCTATGACCCAAAAGAAAAGAAGTTCAAGAAGAATGAGAAAATTAAGAACTTCAAACATTGAGTCTTGTCTTGTTCATGAACGATATTGAAATAACTCAACTCTCAAACAATTTTCAAAACCATGCTACACACATGATTTTTAAAATGGTTCAAGACCAAGATGACTCGCTCGCATTATCTCAATATCTTTTTTGAATGGACAAGATTTTCAATGTGAATTGTCATTCGCATTGACCCGTCTAAGATTCTATATGACTCCTTTGATATTTTGAAAATATTGATAGCCAATAAAACTTGTGGGGGTATAATTACGTTTGATGACGTGAATCAATAAGATATCTCCACGCGGCCATTAATACAAGGCAAGGATGAATCAAAAGGGACATGTGTTTCTTCCTCGAAGTAGGAGAAGCCATTCGATGAGAGAGAGGTTCAGACAAGACTCTCATTCTCACTTAGCTGACTCCTCAACCTAAGCGACATGTGTAAGTACTCGAATTACTTGGTTTAACATGGTCGAAAACCTAATTCGTGGAGGAAAGATTACAAAATTAGAAAGAGAATAAGAATGGACCTAAAGTGAAAGGTCTCCTATAATATACAGTATCCTGTGAGTGGCCAATGAGAGGGTTTGAACACAATACCTCTCCCCTTTTAGAGAAAGACCCTGGTTACTACTTCAAACACTCTTTGGTTATCTTCTAATCTACCCTATTTTATAATAAAATTATAATTACTTAAATATAAATTATATTTTATTAAATAATTAAAAATCAGATTAAATGATTCATCTGGTCTAAGACAAGATATCTTGGGCGAGTCAACTTGGTACTATTGGTGGATGAGAATGAAATACCAAATTTAAAAATCGTGACTACACATCATCCTAGCATAAAATCACACCATAAGTGAAATTATTGTTTTCAAAAGTTATGCATAACACCACTTGCTAAGTTTGGGTAATTTTGAAATTTTCATTTAGGTTTTGGTGAAAATTAGAGATACCCCTAGTGTTTCAAATTAATGACAAACCTTTGACTTTGGTATTTTATAAAAAATTACTATAAAATGACTAAAATACCCTAATCTTCAACTTTTGCCAAAAACCCTTAATTTTTTCCTAAAATAAGTTGTCATCAACTCTTATGGTAAAAATGTTATTATCATTATCAATAAAAGATTTTATCTCCATCGACCATCAAACCTCAAGAATAAGATAAGAGTTTGGTAGGATGAAAACCAAAAGGTTTTGGGGAAGTAAAAAATAGTGGGTTTTGCCAAAATGTTGAAGATGTGGTTAAAGACAACTAGTTGAAGACAAGCTTGAGGAGGTTCAATAGGTTAGAAAAGTTTATCTCAAAGGCCAAAGACAACAGTTAAAGGGGAAATTCAAGGTTTCCATCATGAGGTTGAAGATAGGGTTGTTTTGGTCATTTATGTTAATCCAAGACTAGAGTCAAGGAGTATATCATTACTTTGAAAAAGCAGGGGTGGTGGGGTACCTCAAAATTGGAGTTCAAGGTTTTTGCACTAGTGGTGTGTTTCAAGTTGTTTTGTTTTTCCCCTTCTTATAAAACTTAGCCAAAGAAGGAGCTGCTAAGGAGTGGTGTATATTTAGAATATGTTGGTGTGGTACCATAATGCTCTTATTATAGTTAGGGTGATTTATACGTGCCCTATCCACGTTTTGGTCAATATTTGAGATACCCTTTGTTTTCAAACTATACCCAGGTGGCATACTCAAATGACTCCATGTCGTGGACAAGTTTGGGAATCGTAGACCTGTGGGATACACTTTTTTAATGGGGAAGTACAATCGTGTATCCTGAAGCGTATAGATCTACGATACCCGAACTTGCACGTCATTTGAATATGCCACTTGGCGAATCATATTATCACGACTCATTAATAAAACGACTTTAATACCCCCATCTTTAACTTCTAGTAAAAATATCCTTGATTTTTCTAAAAAGAAAAAAAAACATGTCTTCAAGTTCTTCAACCTCTATGGTAAATTACTAATCCATTCAACCTAGTCTTCAATCCATCACTTTCAACCTCAAATTAGCCCCTTATAGAAACCCTATATTTTTTTTATCTAAAATTCCACTATCTTCTACTTCTCTTAAAATTTCACCTTACTCATGATATTTGAAGGTCAAAGTAGTTGGATTTTTACAAAAGTTGAATATGAAGGGAATTTAACTCATTTTCTTCATTAATCTATTATACTAGACTAAGGTCAAAGGGAGTACGTTGTCGTTCTATAAACACTTGTATCTTAAATATTCACCAAAACATGGAGGATATGTTTAAATCACCCTTATTTTTATTATCTTGTAGGTAAACATGTGAAATGCATGTGATATTCATCCGACGGCTAGAAGAAGCTAGAGATCAATCAACAATCAAATTGATGACTTTTGGTGTGTAGGACAGGTCAAGGATGAGAAGAATTACTAGGGTCAATACTTGAATAATTATATAAAGTGCAATAATTGGCATAATCAGAGTGTGGGACACTTGAGATGTGGAGATAAAAGAATGATTTTGTCCCCCCCATGCTACACTAGTAAGTTGTCACTGTGTCAATGGGTGCCCATTCAATTGAAATCCCAACTAGAAGATAAGATTGTTATGTTTATTTTATTTATTTATTTATGTATTTATTATTATTATTATTATTATTTTTTTTATTTTTTTGGGGGGGGGGGTAGGAGGGGGGGAGAGAGAGAGAGAGAGTCGATTAGGGTCGGGTCTCTTAGAATCAAACATAACCAAAACCATTTGGAACTTATAGAAATCGAGAATCATAGCCGTTTAAAGAGAAATATTTTGACCCTTTCGATTTTACTTCCATTGATTTGATAATTGGAATCCGAGAAGATAAAAATTAACCAATTCTGGTTTTAGTTCCAATAGGAAGGTTCGAAACCCATCCATCGACACCCCCCCCTGTAATATAGATATAATAGACAAGCATTAGCAAAGTGCGCTCGAGGAGAATAAGAGACGTGCATGACATGGAATCACCATAGAAATTGGGATAACTATTGAAAGGTCACTAATAGATATTAACAGGGAATCCAAGGCGAAAGATAATAGAATATTAAAAGAGACAAGTAATAGTAAGTACTCCTTAATTTAAAAGAAAATCAATCATGATCCCCTAAATCATGGTAGTACATGAGATTGGGTCAATAAGGACCCTAAAAGAAAGTAGTACTTATTTATAAAAGATAAAAGGTCAAAAAATGTAGAATAAATATGATAGATTTATATAAGTCCTACAAAA
Source organism: Akebia trifoliata (assembly GCF_017979445.1). Lineage (NCBI taxonomy): Eukaryota > Viridiplantae > Streptophyta > Magnoliopsida > Ranunculales > Lardizabalaceae > Akebia > Akebia trifoliata. The sequence goes on along the minus strand of NC_141382.1, from coordinate 37,559,447 downwards.
TTCTTCATAGTGACTGAACTTGAGCATCCAAATATCTTTGACATAGATTGTCTTATTGAATACGAGTTCGAAGCAATGAAGAAGACTAGGATATGAGTTGTTTGTGGAATGTGTTTTTTAAGGTGAGTGGATTCCGAAAGCTCTCCATTTATTTGATGTTGTTAATGGGAACAATCACAAAGTTAGCATTAAAGGTCACGGATTGCTCAATCAATGTTCAATATGGTTGAATAGGTTTCATAACATTCTAAGTAAATTTCAAATGGTCTTGCCTTACAAGTCAAATTCCCATAGCCCTAAATGGAGCACATGAAAGAAGATATGAGAAAATAACAACAAGATCATCTTGATTGTTTTGAAAAAAGGGGTGATCTTAGAGAACATCTAAATACACCAATGAATTAATAGAAAATGATGGAAATGATACTATCCTATAGGAAATAATTAGTCATGTAGACTGAAGTCTGGGAACCAAGCTTGATATGAAACCTTACACAATCGAAGTTTGGAAACACACGTATGTTAAAAGGGCTTATTTGTCAACATTGAAAAGGGGGTTCAGTTCCATAAAAAAAATTTGTCAATTATTTAAAAAAAATTCAGCACTTTTTTTAATTTTAAATTCTACACATCCTTTACTCAACCCCGAGAGGTTGGCTTAGTTGCAACCTGAGCCTTAAGAAGTTCCTTAGGAAGGTAGGTCAAATGTTCGAAACCCCACGAGAAAATGAATTCCTTGGGGCCACCCTCTAGGGTTGATTGACCCTTGACTCAACCAGTTGCACATAGGACTTTCCGAGGGGGCGGTGCATGTAACCGTGGATTAGTCTCACCCGAAGGGGTGGGGATAACATGATAAGCGGAAAAAAATTGCTATATTCCTTTCTTATATATATATTTTTTTCAAATTAATCGAATGGACCCTTTCACTGAATCATTGCCGAATTCTAACTAAGTTATTGTGATTGTAACACATGACATCTCCATTGGCCCATCATTATAAGAAATGCATGGAGAATAAATAAAAGAGAAATGATTTTCTGACGCCTCCCTTTGACACACGCTCCCATACACTCCCTGGTGTGGCATGTGCTAAAACCATATATTATTTTCATTGGGATACACAATTGCACATATTTATGGGGATGTACAATTTTGTGTATCCCAAAGGAAAAAATCTATGATTCTAGCCAATGTCAAGAGGCGCATGTGTGTGTGTGTGTGACAGAGGGGCCTTCAGAAAATAATGACTCTATATAAAATGGTTATCTAAAAAATTAAAACACATAATTCACATATCCCTCATGCTAAAATAAAAAACATATATGAGAAAGTACCGCAACTATATAAGGTTGTCTCTAAAGCCTTTACTATAATAATGAGAAAAGGCGGAATCAAATGGTTATGGTCAGATACCCAAATTTGCATTAATAAAATGTTCACCAAACTTTTATCCTTAGGATATGTTTGATTACATGGAAAATCAAAATCCACGGATTTTTAAATCTATGGAAAAACGGTAGTGGAAAAATGGAAATGATGAAAAAGTTAAATCCATTGTTTGATGCTCCTTTGAAAGAAATAAGAGGGAGAAAAAGACGAAGATGATGAGGAAGAGGGAGGGGAGAGGATGTGACGGTAGTAGTGGTGACATCGACGAAGGTAAGTGAGGAAGAAGAGGGAAGGACATGGCGGCAGCGACAGAGGCGGAGGTGAGGGAAGAAGAGAGAGAGAGAGAGAGAGAGAGAGAGAGAGAGAGAGAGAGAAATGGTGACCAGTAATGGTGATGGCGACGACAACGACGATGTCAATGACAGTGAGATTGAGTGTGATGGTGGTGGTGGGGAAGAATAAGATATTTTTGGGATGGAAAGTTTTGATGAATTTCACTTTCCACCTATATAGGTGGGAAAGTGAAATCCATGTTTTGGTGGGCTTTTTGATTGGGTGGAAAATAAATTTTCATGGACATGTGTAATTAAACAAATGAAAAATGTCATTTTTCATGGAAATTGATTTTTCACCCTCTTTTTCATATGCAATCAAACATACCCTTAATCTCTTGACAATAAACCTTTAATTTTCCCAAAGATTATTCATAACAACATTGGATTTTGAGGCCAATATCACTCCTCACAATACCACTTTTTTGTGCAATATGATAACTTACTTGATTTTTGACCAAAGCCCAAAGTCGTCACTGAAGCATTCACCAAAGCCCAAAGGGGTATTTTTTAATTGGGCAACAGGTATCCGTTGACTTGTGATATCCAACGGTCAGAATTTACCTATGAATATGCTATCCTCCAGATGCATTTTCTTTTAACGATTGGGATTTCGTGTTATATCACTTGTCTTGACACGGGAAAATGCTTCCTTCTCCATTTTATCTCTTTATTATTTATTATACACGTGTCAGCTTGCGACAAGCATCACCCACGAAACTCAGCTTCAAATCGATCAAACAGTTTCATTGTGATTTTGCTGTGTAAGCTTAGATATATTTGTAGAACAAAACTAGAATTAGGAGTTAGGGTTTGGCAGAAATTTGTTAGAAAAGCTTGAGATAAAATGGAGAAGCAGATTCTGCAATATTCTCCAGTTCTCTCAAGAGGAAAGCTTCCATTTTTGTCTTTCTTTGATTCCTTGCCTTGCTCTATAAACCTATCCAGAAGAAGAACTTCTCCTTCTTGTAAGTTTTCACTTCTTCATCTGCTAAATTTTCTATTTTTTATTTTATTTTAATGATGGTTTCTGGTAAATTTGAATAATTTGATCTTAGAAGTGATATCAGATGTTGAAGGATAAGTTTGATTTTGTTTTTTTAAGTGGTTGAATTGAAGTTTGGATGAAATGTTGTTCTATTGTACTTTTGAAAGAATTGAATTGATATCGAAAGCTAGAACTTATCATTTAGAGGTGCTCTTCAATGGGTGTAAATGTTGTGGAATCGAAGTTGTTGCGATTCAGTTGAGATTGACCCTTGAATGCCAGTAGTTACTCTCGAAGAGGGGGGTGGGGCGCTAGTGGAAAAAATTCAATTTTTCTGTTTCAATAAAGTAAAGAAATCAATGTAAAAACATAGGAGTATTTGGTTCGATTTCATTCTCCAAAGTGTTGGAGTATTGCTTCAACTTACCACAGACCTTGTATCAAAACCCCACCTTCTTCACACTTAAAACATATAAAAAAAGAAGAGTATTTTCTTCAACTTTATTCTCCTTCTTCAATCATTTGTTCATGTTTAAATTGGAAACTTTTTCCTTAGCATAATCCAATGAAAAGGACAACAAAGGAATATAGGCAAGAACTGCCAAGCATGTAAAGATCATAAGCCACACCCACAATCAAAATTTTGGTGTTATGTTGAAACTCATTTTGGTACAAGATACATAAGAAGTTGCGGAAAGTTCCCTTTAATGACAATGGGCAACTCAATTGAAGGGGAAAGGACTCAGTGAATATAGTTGTAGTTGGAGCTTGTTGACATTATAGTCTGGAAGGTGTCAATGCTAACTTGGATGCTTGGGGACTTTGTCAGATCAGGGGAACAAAGTTAAGTTTTGGTGGACTTATGGAGGCCCTAGCAAGTAGGGCACCTCCCCTTTGTTAGACAGATTATGTCTTTGTGTTTAGGAGGGAACCTGATAGATTGGTAGGATGTCATGGAGAAAAAAAAGTTATTGGAGTGTGTTGATAACACTAGGTGGTTGCATTTCCCTTTGCTTTCAAAAAGACATCTACTGCTTAGACCAATGAATGTAATTGCTTTCACTAAGTCTGGCGGAAGTCATCTGAACCCTTACAAGATCTTGAGAAACTCTCATATTCGTTTTTTGTTCCATAAATCAACTATGAAAATACTATAGAATTAATTGATATTTTGTTGCACTTCCTTCACAAAATTATTTTTCTTTTCCTTTTGCTTGTAGGATTCAAAGGTTTTCAATGGTCTTCTTTTATTGATTTTCTACTAGCAAACAATCCTCCCCTGCACCACAAATTCTTTATGGTCAAGAATCCCGAAAAACTTCCAAAAACTAAGAGAACAACCTCTTGGTGAAATTGCACCACCTAAAACTGAGAGAAAATCTATATAATGAAATTGCCCTGCCTAAAAAATTGAGAGATACCTTGAAACAACTACCACCTTCCATTGCACGAAAAATACCAGAAAAAAATTTACCTGCAATAACACCAAACCACTAAAATCTTTTTTAGACTTGATCTCACGAGGGTATACAGGCAACCACTGTTGAGTGTATATTTTCCTCCACTCTTAGGTATGTCATACCCTAGTAAAGTCCTGCAACCCTTTTATATTCATAGTTCTCCCCTCTCCAATAGATTGGTTTTTGGAGTAGTTGGTTGGTTAACATGGTATCAGAGCGCTAGGTTTGTATAGGTCACATGCTCGATTCTTTCCACCCTTATGGGTGAGGGGGAGCATTGACTGTATATTTTCCTTCACTCTTAGGTGTGTCATACCCTAGTTAAGTCCCGTGGCTCTCTTATATTTGTAGTTCTCCCCTTCTCCAACAAATTGGTCTTTCAGAGTTGTGGTTTGGTTAACAACCACTGCTAAACATGATCCTCTACACGGAGGATTTAAATAGCAACGGAGTTGCAATCTTCAATTAGATCAAGTAAATTTGGGGCTGCCCAATAAACGAGTTGTTGCGTGAGAGTCAATTAGCCAGCAAGTAGCAATAGGAAAAGAGAGTGGGATTTTTTGTGATTATATACAGAATTTGAGGTATCGGAATTCTTGAATCTTGTTGGACCATAGATTGGGAGTTAATAATTACTCTTTCTTTCTTTGAGCTAGAAGGAGAAGTAGGAAGTTGAGACTAGTTGTAGGGCTTTGAGCACATCCTCTTACCTACTTTTAGAATGTAACCCACCCAATGGAAGAAAATACTATTTCTTTCTTTTTGTTGAGCTAGAAGCAGGAAGTCGAGACTGGTTGTTGGTCTTTCTTCGAGTTTTAGCTTTGAGCTGTAAACTTTCTTCAAACATGACTCCTTAACGGACTGTGAAAGCAGGCGGAACTGATAGAATAAAATAAGACGAAATAGGAATAGGAACAGGAACAAAAATGAGGGAAGGGTGTCACTTTTTGTGACCAATAACATAAATTTCAATGGGATCTACAAGAACGAGGAGAGGGCCCGACAATTATACCACCATGGTAGAAAAAGCGTGTTCCCTTCATATATCACGCACCATAGGCCAGAACATGACTACACTACACTTGATATCTATAATCTAGTCAGCTAAGCCTACGTTAGCTAGTAGCCGCTTAATTGACTACACTTTCTCTTCGGCCTTGACGGAACTACACTAGATATAAGGAGTCCCCCCTCCAATCGGGGCACGAAGACTTGCTAGGTAGAATTTCGTCATGTTCTGTTCCCCAAGGGGCCGAAGCACTAAGGTTGTTGTGTTTAGGGGGGCCTACTCTTTATAGTGTGGTGTAGTCAAGGTTGAAATGTTAGGTTGTTTTGTTCTCAAGGCACCTACTCTTGCTACTAGTGCACTATGGCTTTTCAGCCTCCGCTTGCTATTGGTGCGCTATAGCTTTTTAGCCTCTGCTTGCTGGGACGGAGTTTGCTAGTGGCATACTACGGCTTTTCATCCTCCGTTTGCTTCGTTTTCAATGAAAAAAATCCAATTTCGATCTCATTTTCCAAAATTGAAGGGGGAAGCGTACAAGAAAATAGTGAAAAAGAAGAGAAAAATCAAACCTTTATTACATGATGTGCTCTAATATGAAGTAGATTAAGGGTTTGAGAAGAAGAAGAGAATGGAAAAAAAATGTGGAAGGAGTTAAATAGGCAAGTGGAGGTCACCAGCAAAACACTATTAAAAATCCTAAGCAGAATTGTATGCGACCCAAGGTTGTTAAAAGCGTTAGGTGAGGGCCTAAGCAGTGGAGCCCCTTAAAGCCTAGGTGAGGCCTAACTGATAAAAACATAATGTTTCAGTTTTTTATTTGTAGTAAAGGTCATGCAATAAAATAATATAAGTATATCGTTACCAAGATAAAACCAAATTACCAAATACCAAGTAAGCTCGTAAGTCATCACAATTAACATGTAAGCAAAATGAAAACAATGTAACTGCAAATAGTAATACTGGAGAAATTTGATGCCCTTCTCAAATCTTTACCATCAAAATGAGAGAAGGTTTCAAAGGTGTTTGCCATCACCAAAATTTGGAAGACCAAAAATGCCCCCACATAACCTTACTATTATCAAGGTCATTTTTATGAAAATAAATAAAATTACAATGGCATGACCCTATAATCATTGTAACTAGTTTTTAGTTTTGTAAAATGTCAAAATATCATTTTATTATGTTATTTTCAAAATGGCATTAGTTAATATTTTAGATTACAAGAAGACCTCTACAATATATTAAATAATAAAATATATCCACCAAGGGTAGTTGAGATGACAAGATTGATTGGGTTTGCTCCCCAAGTCATGACTTCAAATCTCTATATGCCCCTACACCAAAAAGGTAGCTGTGTACTTATTGTTCACGTGTTGGATGTGATGGTACGTGTGGCCTGCCAAAGCAAAATAAAATAAAATAAAAAGGAAAAAAAAAAGGAAAAAAAGAAAAAAAGAAAAAAAAGAACAAAGAAAAAATAAAAAAAATAAGACTATCTTTCTAAAACTTTAAAAAAAAAAAAAATCAAAGTATAAATCCTGAATTTCACAATCACGCGCGTTTAAGCATGCCACCTACTAGTATTTTTTAATCTTAGAGATGTCTCACAAGTTTAATTAAATATTTGAGACACCCCTTTTCTTGATAGATATATTTGAGGCTCTCATATGTTCTTAAATTGATTAAATACCCTTTAGAACACAGTTTCTATGTAAATATTAAATAAAAATATCATTTTAACCTCACTTTTGAAACCCCGCTTAAAGCGGGTAAGGCCTAGGTGCTTGGATGTTCTAGGCGGCCTAGGCCCAGCTTTTGACAATAGTGGTATGAACATCCATCTAGGTGGCATGAACAAACCAATGACACTTTGGGCCCCTAGCAAATTGCATACAGGGACTGTGGATTGGTCTGTGCCAAGACCTAGTTGATCTTGGTTGTGAATTTATGTCATGATTTTTCCCCCGTAGGTTTTACTACTTTCTGTACTGCATAAGTTCAAAAAGAATAGCAAACCTAACTTTCTATCTTGACTAGAAAATGATTTTGGTGTTTTTTCTATGCACCCAATTGTAGTGGGGTAATTTTGGTATTTGTTGCTTATTTTAATTTTGTGTTGCGGAAGAAGTAAAGATTGAGGTGGAGAGAGCAATTCCATATTCAAGTATATGAGCATATTACAGGTAGTTAATGGTGAATCTGCTCAAGTTTTTGTAATGACAGATTTTTGGATCCAACCTTGTGTAGGTCCTCAAATTACCAATTGTAAATTCAAGCCCATTATTTAGAAAAGTGTCAACTTTAATTCATTAACATTGTGAGTTTGTTATCATTAAAATTTTAGATGGAGTTTTTTTTTTCTTTTACTTAATTAATTAAATTTCTTACTCATTGAAAGTTAAAAAAGAATTAATCATAAAAATGTGCTCTATTTGTATCAAGAAACACTAATGTTTTATTTATCTTATTTATAGTGAGATACAGACAAATATCAAGGTTGAATTCAGTTTGTGGTGCAATCAGAGCTCAAGCATCCAATGTCAGTATTGGATCTGAGGGATACGAAGGAAGAGAGGAAAATGACAATCCCAAAATCTTTGCCGACAACCCTCCCAGTGAAAATTTATCTAAACCGTGAGTCAAAATGGATTGCTACTGAAATATTAAAAGCGTATCAATTTATATTTTAAGTAATTTTTCCAAATTTAATTACTTTGCATAGACCCAAAAGAAAGTGGATGGAGATGGTAAAAGCTTACTTGCAATAACATAAGACAAGATTCATTTAGCCGACCCCAAGTCTTTGGTATAAGGCATTGTTATTGTTGTCATTACTGTCCATATTTGCATAACACTAGATTTTATTGTGAAACAAAATCTATTATAGGGTTGGTTGTCCCTAATAAAAGAGCCTCAAGTTTTATTGCCTCTCTTCTAAAATAGTAGTTGAGAATCAAAATAAGCATGTATGACTTCACATTTGGAACCTTTTTTTTTTTTTTTGCTTTTGATAAATAACAAAGGATTTTAGTCAAGGTAAAAAGAGTTGGGAGGAGATTTCCCGAAAGAAGAAAAAAGTTACAAGGACTGAAAAATGCACTAGAAATCTATTTATAATGCTATTAACTCGTCATAGACTATTCCTCTTGGTTAAAAAACAAGTCTCCCTCCAAATTCTTTCTCAATTGATAACCACTCTATTAATTGCCCCGAAATATTGCGTCTCTAGTATTTGAAAATTTTGTTCTTCATACCTTCCAGGACCCCATTTAATGTGAAAGATAACATACTTTGCAAAGTCTTTCACCTTCTACCTTTGAAATCACTATGCTAGGACCTAAAGACATCGACCATATCCTTGGGGAACACGTAGGAGCACCCAACAAAGGTTGAAGAAACTCCACACCACACTGGAGACTCTATATTGAACAAAGAGGTGGTTTACGCTCTCCTCTTATTTCTTACATGGAGCTTATCTGTTTGAAATCTTAAAATTTGCATGGTTGAGGTGACATCCATCATTAGAATCTTATCATGACAACTATCCACACCAAAGCTTCCATTGGAGGAACATAAATGCTGCAAATTAGATCCACGAGAGAGAGGTGATCTAACACTCAAAGTGCCTTCTAATTTATTGTAGACAATTGAAAACAAACGTTTCTGGTTATCGATCCAAATCTAGTAATTCTCTAATCCCAACTGAATATGGATCTCTTTAGGATTTTCAAGAGAACAATACTTTACTCAATCTCCCTATGTAGGAAATTTCTAATGAAGATTAGGCACAAAACAATCTCATGATTCTTTCTACAGAAGCATTTGTTTACCGAAAATCCTTTTGTAGGAACTAACATGTAGGGTTGAGGGCCAACATCACGTGATTTTCCTGCCCCATGATGTTATGGGTTTTAGATCACACGTTGGGTCAAGTGCCTTTTTTTAATGACTTATTGAGCACCGATTATTAGAAAAAGAAAGAGAAATTCCAATACTACTTTATTGGTCGAAATGACCTGATAAGAGTAGCAAAGAAAATGAAGGAAACCAAGAAAAATACAGGCAAAAATGCTAGTGAGGCATCACCGTTGCTTGGTACAGAGCATTCCCATTTACAAACACAATCCTCGAAAAACACTCGCCAAAACTCTCCAAGAGTCTAATTCTATTGACATAGAAAACCCTTTACTTAAGAATCATATCCTTGAAGATGAACTCATTACCTTTAAAAAAAACACTACTATTCATTTCCTTCCATCTGCCCCAGAGAATATTAAGTTAAAAGTAAAATAATCTCCAACGAATTCGACTTCTGGAAGAAAATACTGAATTGGGTCAACTAGAAAGCAAGATCTTTACTGTATCTTATGTTGTCCAATAGAATCTAAACTGACTGAAGAAGCCCCAAATTTGTCTAACCAAGCAACAAAGATGGTTCACAGTCTTGTTCTAATGGAGCCAGAGTCTACTTTTATCCAGTTTTGGGTGATCAAATGACCTAGGATTAAGAACTTTATCTAAAGAGGCAGTCCAATTATTTAAAAAAAAAGGCCACTTTCAATGGAATCTTAGTTCCACAAGAGAGGAGGTAGTGAAAAAGGATTTAGTAAAAGATAGTAAGGTGAGTAAGAGGGTCTCAGAGAACTGCCCATTGTTGAGGTTCCCAACTTGCATCGTCATTCAATGGGGAAATAAGAACACCTTCAGTGAGAGAAATGAGAAAGAAGCGACTCAACATCCTAACCATTCAAATTTCATAAACACATTTACTTTTTGACCTTTCTTGGAAGACAGTAAATACCAGGGAAGTCCTCTTTTAGAGAAGAATCCCTGCACCAATTGTATTCATTGAGTCTAAGTTGTCCCCCTTTACTACACTGAAACGTACACTTTGAGACCTACTAGGGAACCATCGTGATATCATGCCACACATTTCAACCATAAGATGCTGGGAATCTTACTATTCCAAGTCCGTACCAAGGTTATTATTTCCATACTTTGAAATGATGACCCCTTTCCAGAGGCTATGAATTTCTTCACCAAACCTCTAATGCCACTTCCCCAAAAGAGCTGTGTTTGTGTCTCTAATATTCCTCACTTGCAATCCTCTCAATTACTCTGGGGCACATAGTTCTCCAATTAACCAAGTAAATGTACTTGGGAATGCCATAAAGTGTTATGATCACTTCTTCCAATCTCATAACAATGTAGATCAATATGGTGAATACTGACATATAATGCACTGGATGATTCTGAAGTATACTTTTAATCAAGACCACTTTACACCCTTTCATTGAGTAGTTGTTTTTTCCACAAATCAAACGTTTCTTGAATCTCTCAATAACAAGTTCCCACATAGCATTATTAGATGTATGGCTGGCCCCAAGTAGAAGGCCTAGTTACTTCATAGGGAAGTCCTCTATGCCACAAACTAAAATGTTAGCTAAAAAATTATTACTATCCTCAATGCGTCCCCTAGAACCCTATCTCTCCGAAGTTACTATCTAAAACTGAAAGTCATATGATAAACTGTAACACACACCAATGTGTTGTCAGGAAACTAGAGATGGGATCAAGTCTCATCGCTAAATCTCCAATGCCACTTGCCCAAGAAAGTTATGTTCACGCCTCATTCCTCTCAACCTGATCTTCCCAAAACTTTTTGGGTTCACACAACAACTTTCATTGGACCAAGTTATATTTTTCTTTGTTCCCCTTCTATTCCACTGCTTTTTAATTACAGTTATCCTTCATTTACAAGTGATTCTTCTTCTAACTTGTCATTCTACTCTCACTTTATACTCAATATAATGTCATCTATGCATTGAAAAGTAACATAGCTTCCCTATGAATTGAGGAAGAAATAAAAAAATGGTGTGTGTGCAAATGAGCTATTGTGATATTCCACTTTCAAGACAACTGTTGTGTTGCATTTATTGCAAACTCAGTGCCCCATAACTTGGGGACTTACTTATCTTATAAAAAATTGGACAAAAAGAGCTCCTTTATCTAGTTTTTAATGTGAGCTTTAACTAACATCTTGGACCGCTTCAAGACATTTAAAATTTTCAATTTTTCTGAGAGAAATAAGATCTCGTAGATCTGAAATATTCATTCAGAAGAAACATAATATCATGTGCCACACAAAAGGCAATGAGTGGACACCCTCAAATCCTATATTTCCAAGATGCTTCAAAATGGGTCCCATGTCTGTATTGGATACTTCAATGTAAGTGTAAATGTCGTATCCACACCATATCTATCACGTGTCTTGATGTATCTGCTTAGCATAGTTCACATCTAATTGTAGGGCTCAACCATATTGTACAGTTTTATTGACTATTTTCTCTATCTATAACACATTTAAGCCTGATGTATGCATTTATGCTTATGCATGAGGTGCTGGTGGACATTAATAGGTCTCGTATTTGTTTAAGACATTCAAATATGTCTCATGATTTGGCAGGTCGAGTCCTCTTATTCGAGTTCCATATTGGGTCTCTATAGTTATTGTGCTACTTGCCTGTGCTTTAGCATTTTCCCTGATCGCTTTTGTGAAAGGAGGACCTTCAACACTCTTAGCAGCAATTGCAAAGTCAGGCTTCACTGCTGCATTCTCATTGATTTTTGTTTCTGAGATTGGGGACAAGGTGATTAATCTACCCTACTGATGATATCGTGAGGTTTAATAGCTTCCTCGTTTCTTTAAATATAATGTCATTTCCTGGCATGTTTTTGATGATTGTAATCTCATGTGAAAACTTATACAAGGACACATAATACTGTAAATCATCACACTTAGTCTTACTTACAGAAGAGAGCATAAACAGATATGTAAAAGTTTTTATTTGTTTATTTTGTCTTAGAAGATATTTTTCCCATGGTCGTGTAATTCTTACATTTGTTAAGTAATTTTTTTAATGGTAGTTGTTAGAATAAGAGTTCAGTTGTAATATTTTATGATACATTGAGATGTACCAAATCATTTTAGGATTAGATCAAGTGGTTGGGGTAGTTAGTCGGTTGTGTAACTACATGTAGTTGCCTTCTCAATTTATTAAGAATCTACAGGAGAGCAATGTATTAAGGACTTCATTTCAAACATTTCATTTCACTCTATTATTTCTGTTGAATTGAGAGTCTTTTGAGTAATAATTGATGTTTATTGTTTGAACCAACTAATCGACATTCGTAGAATTTTCTTATAATGCCTAGTTCGTTCTGTGGTGATGGGTGCTTTTGTAAATTCTTGGACTGTAATGTTGATATATCTTGAAGTTTGGAACATTGTTTTAGTTAACACTCTTTGCTTCCTTGAACAGACGTTTTTCATTGCTGCATTGTTGGCTATGCAATACAAAAGAGGACTGGTATCTCAATCTTACCCAATTTAGTTATTCATATTTTACTATTCTTTGGTTCTGTTCTTCAAAGAGTTTTGTAGGACTATTAAATCTTCATGCTCTTTATTGGAATAGTTTCTTTTCTTTTATCTTTTGTAATTCAAGGTTTTAAAATTTGATTTTGATGGATATATTCTGCCTGGAATAATATGTGGCCATTGCATTCCAATCAAACTAAGGCTATATGACCGGCTTATGTTTAATAGATCTGAACTTAGTGGCAATCAAGGAATATCTTAACTGAATGAAGATAGCAGATATGAGAATATTGAAATGGCTGTGGAAACAAACAAATATAAATCAGATATGAACTCATTTGTGAGAATTTTGGAGTAGCTACAGTAGGAAACAGACTAAAGGGAAAGTCAATAAAGGCATTATTAAAGCACTTGCTTAAATTAACAACTATTAAGTTCTTTATTTAACATATTATTGCATATTTTATATTTTTAAATTATGTAGGAAGAAATTAATAATATATCCAATTAGTTATAACATGAACTTAGAATTACATCAAAATAAGGTGATAGGTAGATATCTAACCAATCATAATTGTTTTCTCCTAATGAATGAATATTATATTTAATTAACAAATCCTTTCTACTGGTAATTATAATCTATCCATTTCTATAAGTTCTAGCAATATTTTTAGGATTTTTTTTCAAGGAAGAATATTTCTGTTTAATTTCTTCCTGTCAAGCCTTGTGGAAGTGAGAACATTTTTGCTGCATTTGTGAAAATAAGTTGAAGTTTAATGATGGATATGGGCTCGCTCTATATTTTTTGTTGCCTTACAAAAGTCAAATTGCAACGAATAACTCCTATACTCGTAACTTTTTATTATTATTTTCTCTTGTACATCCAAGGCGCCATTTCCATTTCTGAGTTTACATCAAATTCGGTTGCATCGCATCGCACTCTTTCATTGTGATTGTATATTTTGACATTGATTGCTCTCACTTGCTATTGATTTAACTGAGCAGGTCTTATTGGGATCTATGGGCGCTCTTTCACTTATGACAGTCTTGTCTGTGGTAATTGGACGAATATTTCAATCAGTACCCGCACAGTTTCAGACAAGTAAGCTTTTGTATGAACATAATTGCTCGTAATTTATAAATAAAGATCTTCTATTAGAAGGAAAATCAAATCATGTTAATTACTTTCGAGGAAATGGTGGAAATATTGTGGGAAATCTTGTTAAAACTTTGGAATTGACAAAACAATCATGATACACTCACAAGCCATTAAACTATAATAAATAATGATATTGAAGGGAAATGATGTTCCATAGCATTCTCTTTGATAAGGTTTAAGTGTGAAGGCAGGGTTTTAATCTCAGGTTTGTAGCATTATCAGAGAGACTTTCAACAAGATGGCACCTTCATAGCATTCTCTTACATGAGATCCGATAGTCCGACAACTAAACAACTATAATCTTATGGGAAAATGCTTATAATAATCAATTTTTTTTTGTCACAATAACTACATAGAGTAGAATTACAGAGTCAAATAGGTCTTCTACTTCCACCATATGCACAACATGATGCTATGGTAGTAGCTAAGATAATCTTAGATGTGTTAGCAATGATGAGTGCTGACATTAGACACACGAGAACTATCCTTAAGACAAAGTACATAAATACGTGCTATTAACCACTTTTTTCATGATTTTGTATTTGACATAATTTTTAATGAATGGAATATTAACCTTTTACAACTAATTAATGATTATATGATTAAATGAATGCACTATGCGGTAAGGTTACATCTTTCACAAATGGTATCTGTTAGAGTTATTAATTAATGTTGTGTGGGCCTAATACTTAAGCCCACATGACTTATGTCTTATTTCTCATTAATGTAAGGTCGTGTGGGCCTAAAACTTAAGCCCACACGACCAACCACATGTTTTTAATATAAAAGAGAGGCCAAACCCTATTGGGAGTTATTGGAAATATTAGAATAGATAGTTAGTTCTAGTTTGATTTATATAGATTTATTTCTGTGTAAGGGTATTTATGTCCATTTCCCTCTTATGGGTTATAAATATATTCCAAGCTCTCTTTACGAGGCTTAAGATTTCTTTTCTAAAATTCTTCTTGGTATAAGAGCCAAAAAGAAAAAACCCTAACTCTGTTCCTCCTCGTCTCTACTTACCTTACTCAGCTTCATTCGGAGTTTCTCCCCTTCGGGGGTTCCTTTTTCCTTCTTTGATTCTTGTCTTCTCAATTGCATGTTGCGATAGAGACTTTAGTAACCCTTCACATGCTGCAATAGAGATTTGCGCTGTGATTAATATTTTTTTTTTTTTGTACCTTCCGTTAAGGTTTCTCTCGGCAGTCAGCACACACATCTCTTCAACAGATCAGATTCTGTCTTGCGATCAACCTTTAGGCTTTTATAATACCTTGCGACAGTAGCAGTAGGTCTGAATCTCATCTGCGATCAGACCTACAAGCCCTAAAGTGCTGTGCGATAGCAACAACAGGTTCCTACAGGTATATATCCCACCTACGATCAGATCTAGATGCTCTTCAGTGACCTACGACAGCCACAGTAGGTCCATACATGTGTTGCGAGTTAACCTACATGCTCTAGAGTGGTTGAAACTCATCTGCGATCAGACCTTCCAGCCCTCTAGTGATCTGCGACAGCAACAACAGGCTGAATCTCATCTGCGATCAGTCCTACAAGCCATATAGTGACCTGCGACAGCAACAGCAGGTTGAATCTCATCTGCGATCCTTCCTACAAGCCTTATAGTGATCTGCGACAGCAACAACAGGTTTCTACAGGCCTGTGTTCTTACAGTAGGTGCTTACATGTGTTGTGATTCTATCTACACTCTCTTGAGTGCCTTGCGACAGCAGCGATAGACCTCCTCAGGTCTGTATCTCACTTACGATCTGCCCTACAACACCTTATAGCACCTATGATCAGTTCTACTGCACCATACAGTAGCAGTCAACTATTGGGTACACCTCGATCAGCCCTACAGGGCCTGCTCTGCTCTACGACAACAGCACACAGCTGTTGGGTGATCGATCACACTCACAACAGCACACAACACACAGCTATAGCATCTACTTTGATTAGATCACACTCACAATAGCAGTAGGGGTTGTTTCTGGATTGTCGACAACAATTAGTAGGATTCTTTGGCCTTAAACAGTACTAATACGGGAGACCTCCCTTCAATCCAAATTCAGTACTAATTGTTTGCAATGACTACGACTCACGAGTCTAAGGACTCTACCACATCTCTTGGGGCGAATTTTTCCGTCCAGCGCATCACCAATGCCCCATTAGATGGTCGTAACTTTCAGAGTTGGTCTCGGTCTGTACGCCATTATTTGGGTAGTCGAGGGAAATCTGGTTGGTTGTTAGGCAGTATTCTTAAGCCATCCCCCACTGATCACAAATTTGAACAATGAAAAATTGATAATTGCACTATTCTTGGTTGGTTATTCAATTCCATGGAACAACGCATCTACATTATGTTTATGTATCATGAGACTGTCTCTTCTTTGTGGTTGGCTCTCACTCAGACATATGCACATGCTTGCAATGACTCAAGGATTTATGAGCTGTATCGGGATATTGCTCAAGCTACCCAAGGACATCAGGGTGTTGCAGATTATTTTGGATTCCTCCAGTCCCGTTGGGAGGAGCTCTCACACTATGAGTCTATGGCTGAGTTAGCTGCAGAGGCAGCCGGGTATGTGGTTAAGAGGATTGCTCGACATCAGACATACCAGTTTCTCATGGGTTTATGCCCTAAGTTTGAGGCACTGCGGACCCAAATCCTTAATACCACTCTTCTACCTTCATTATTTGAGACATTTGCGACTATTGATAGTGATGAGTGTTGTCGCCGTGTCATTCCCTCATAGACTCAGTCTCCTGTCACTATCTCCGCTCCAAATACAGATCAAATGGCTCTTGCAGCCAATTCAGATTTTTCTAATTCCCGTACTCAAGGATCCGGGAATCGAGGCCGTGGGAGTCGTGGGCGTGGTAAAGGAAGTGGTCTTACATGTAGTCGTTGTCGGAAGATTGGCCATGAGAAGGCTCGCTGCTTTCAACTCTATCCCCACCTGTTGCGATCTTTTGGGGGACAGCCACGTGTTGCTGTTGTGGAATTTACCTCTGTTGATCATGCTTCTCTTGGTACTCTCAATTTGCAACATCTTCAGACACAGATTACAGCTATAGTACGAGATCAGCTCCAGGCTCAGACTCCCTCACCTCGACAGTCGCATCTGTTACCACTTCTCCAAATACCTCTTCTGCATTTCATGCCACTCAGTCTGGTTCTGCTCCTCTGACTGGGTCATTGATTCTGGTGCCTCTAATCACATGACCGGTGGGTCCAATTATTTTATTTCTTCTATTTTTCCCACTACTCATAAGGAGGTTCGTCTTGCTGATGGGTCTCTTACCCTGTTCACAGTAAGATTCTATATCTCTAATTCCTGGTTTTTCTCTTGATTCTGTTCTCCATGTTCCACACTTATCCCTTAACCTTCTGTCTGTGAATAGTATTACAAAATCGCTTAATTGTTCTGTAACATTTTTTCCAACTCACTGTGTCTTTCAGGACCTGACTTCGAGGAGGATTTTTGGCAAGGGATATGAGGGATGGGTTGTACCTGTTTGAAGCTCCATCTACTGTTGCTCCAGCTTCCGTGCTCCCACTCACTGGAAATAATACTTTTTTTTTCAGACTCTAGACTTATGGCATGCTCGCTTAGGACATGCTAATTTTCAGCACTTATGTTCATTATTTCCTACTTTAAAACAATCTTGTAGTGGACACAAATTTCAGTGCTCTGTGTGTGAACTTTCTAAACACACTCGTACCTCTTATATTCCTCGCATGCATAGAGTTAATGCTATTTTTGATTTGGTTCATTCTGACGTATGGGGGCTTTCTCCTGTTACTGCTTTTAATAGTCATAGATATTATGTTACATTTATTGATGACTATTCTCATTGTACTTGGGTTTATTTAATGCGTTCTCGTTCTGAAGTACTACCTATTTTTGTTGATTTTCTTAAAATGATTCAAACTCAATACAACATTACCGTCAAATCTCGTAGAACAGATAATGGCGGGGAATATATTTCTGATGGGATTTGCTCCCTTCTCCATGAGCGTTGTATGCTTCATCAGTTAACTTGCCCATACACTCTTGAGCAAAACGGGGTGGCGGAACGTAAGAATCGCCATCTCATGAACATCGTCCGTTGCCTTCTACGAGGGATGCATGTTCCCAAGTCATATTGAAATATGGCAGTTCTTACTGCTGCTTTCCTCTTGATTCGTGTTCCGAGCCATACTTTAAGGGGACAAGTGCCTCTTCATGTTCTTCGACCCGATAGCACTCTCTTCACTATTAGACCTAGAGTTTTTGAGTGTACTTGCTTTATTCAGGATAGAACCCCTCATCGCACCAAACTCGATGACAAAGCTACCTGTTATGTCTTCTTGGGTTATCCTTCTATGTCAAAGGGGTATCGGTGCTATGATCCCTTCTCTCCTCGTATTATTCATTCCCTGGATGTCACTTTTTCTGAAAATGTTTCATATTTTCGGACTTCATCATTTTTGTAGGAATCTTCTCCTTTGCAGGATTCTTCTCCAATAGTGCTATTATCTCCAATTTTCTCTCCATCTTCATCTTCGTCGCCGCCGCTGCAAGTTTACTCTCGTCGCCCTCCCCCCTCTCAAACTTTGCCAACTTCCTCCATGGACTCAGGTATATCCCCTTCTACATTTCCGCCTGCCCCTTCTATTTCTGACTCTTACTTACCTATTGTACTTGGCAAAGGTAAGCGAGGGTGTGTTACTGATCACCCTATCGTCCAGTTTGTTTCTTATCAGGGTCTTTTTCCTTCCTATCGAGCCTATCTTTCCACCACAGACTCTATTCGGGTTCCTCGGTCTGTATCTGAGGCTTTATGTGATCCTATATGGACTAGAGCCATGACTACTGAGATGGATGCATTGCAGAAGAATCACACCTGGGATCTTGTTTCTCTTCCTTCTGGGGAGCGAATTGTTGGTTGTAAATGGGTTTTCACCGTTAAGTATCTCGCAGATGGTACTGTTGATCGCTACAAGGCTCGACTCGTTGCTAAAGGCTTTACGTAGACTCCGGGAAAGGACTTTGGGGCCACATTTGCCCCTGTAGCCAAACTGTCTACTGTTCGTTTACTAATCTCTTTAGCGCCTGCCATTCATGGCCTCTTCACCAGCTTGATGTGAAGAATGCATTTCTAAATGGTGATCTGACAGGGGTCATTTATATGGACCCCCCTCCCGGATTTCATCTTCAGGGGGAGTATTCTGGGAAAGTATGTCGTCTTCTTAAATCTCTGTATGGCCTAAAATAATTTCCGCGAGCCTGGTTTCAGCGTTTCTCTGAGGTCATTTTGTCTATGGGGTTTTTCAGATGCCACTCTGACCATACCTGCTTTATTCGACGAGGAGTAGATGGCCGTAATACTATTGTCTAGGTTTATGTAGATGATATTATAGTAACTGGAGATGATGCACATTGGATTGACAGGGTTAAGAGTCAGTTGGGTAGTGCTTTTGAGGTTAAGGACTTAGGTCCCCTCAAGTACTTTTTGGGTTTAGAGATAGCGCGCTCACGCCGTGGCATTTCGTTATCTCAACGTAAATACACATTGGATCTTCTTCAGGATACTGGTATGCTTGATTGTCGTCCTGCCTCTTCCCCAATGGATCAGAATCATCGCCTTCATGTTGAATTTGGAGAACTTTTATCTGATCCCTCATCTTACCAGAGACTCGTGGGCCGTTTGATTTATCTGACTAACACTAGACCGGATTTGACCTTTGCAATTAGTATAGTCAGTCAGTTTATGCATGCTCCGCGTACCTCTCATCTTGATGCCGTGTATCGTATCATTCGCTACTTGAAGTCTCGTCCTGGTCTAGGCTTATTTTATTCATCTACTGCTCAGCTACATCTGTCATGTTTCACTAATGCTGATTATGCGGGTTCTCTTACAGATAGGAGATCTACATCTGGTTTCTGTACTTTCTATGGCGGTAATCTTATCTCATGGAAAAGTAAGAAACAGAGTGTGGTTTCTCGTTCCTTTGCTGAAGCTGAGTATCGTGCTATGGCCCTTGGTACATGTGAGATTCTTTGGCTTAGATCTTTGCTAACAGAGTTGGGATTTCCTACTATTGGCTCTTCCTCACTGTTCTGTGACAATAAGTCTGCTATCATGCTTGCATCTGACTCAATTCTTCACGAAAGGACTAAGCACATTGAGGTTGATGTTTACTTTCTCAGGGAGAAAGTTCGATCTGGTGTACTTAAGACAATCTTTGTTTCTTCTTCAGATCAACTTGCCGATATGCTTACAAAGTCTGTTGGACCTTCTGTCACAAACTCTCATCTTGCCAAGCTGGGCCTAGTTGATATATTTGCCCCAGCTTGAGGGGGAGTATTGGAAATATTAGAATAGTCGGTTAGATTTATATAGATTTATTTCTGTTATTCTTTCTGTGTAAGGGCATTTATGTCCATTTCCCTCTTATGGGTTATAAATATATTCCAAGCTCTCTTTATGAGGCTTAAGATTTCTTTTCTAAAATTCTTCTGGAGTGACCGACAAGTTTGTTAAAAACGCTGAGCGGGGCATAAGCGGGGCTTAAGCGACAAAAAATTTAATGTTTCAATTTTTTATATGTAGTAAAGACCATGCAAATAAGAGCAAAAAATAATGTAAATGTCACTATGAAGATAATAATAAGTTACCAACTACTAAGTAAACTTGTACGTCTACACAACTAATATTTTAGAAAAATGAAAACAATGTAACTGCAAACATTAAAGTAATTTGATGCTGGTCTTCTTTATTGTTATTATAAGATAAGGCTGAATAGTTTTTGTTGACGCCAAAATTTGGAAGACAAAAAATGCCCTCAACTTTACATCTAAGTTATTATAATCAAGGTCACCTTTGTCATAATGAATAAAATTACGATCCCACGATCCTATAACCAAATTTGTTAGTTTTTTTACTTTTTTAAAATAATAGAAATATCTTTTTATTATGTTATTTTAAAATAGCCTTAGTTGATACTTTAAATTACAACAAAGATCTTTATAATATATTAAATGATAAAAGATAGAAATATAAGATTATCTATTTAAAATTAAAAAAATGATTTTTTGAAGAAATTTTAACCATTCATAAATCCAAAAGTTTGCAATTTATGTCCATTTGCACTTGCCACTTACTAGTTTTTTTTTTTTTTAAATCTGGGACACCTCACAAATTAGCTAAACATTTGAGACACCATTTATATTTAAAATTGTGTAAATACCCTTTAAGACACAATTTATACAAAATTATTTCATAAAATTATCATTTTAACCCCAGTTTTTGAAACCCCGCTTTAAACTGGTAAGGCCTAGGTGTTTGAATGGTCTAGGCGGGCAGTGGGGCCTAGGTGGGGTATAGGTGCAACTTTTGATAATAGAGGTGACCGACTCATTCTCTTATCTATTTTCCTCCTTCTCTTAACCCTAATCTTCTAACATGGTATCAGAGCACTTCACTTCCAAACTCCTAAGGTTTTGGTTCCAAAAAGGATTAGGTGTTTGAGGTTTGTTTGTTTGTACCTAGATATTTATCTAGGGCCTTGTTTGTGTTTTTTTAAGGTTTTTGTAGATGCTAATTTCTGCTCTACAATTTTCCTTCCTCTCTTTGCTCGGGCGGACCTGCGAATTAGCCCACTCCGATGATCAAGTTAGACACTATGAAAATCAAGTCTATAAATCTTAATATAATTTCAGAGAGAAGAAGAAAAGAACTTCCCCCTTTACCCATGTTCCTCTTCCTTTTATAAGCATCCCATTTGATCGTCTTCTGTGCCACTCTCTGAGGTGACCCAGGGCAGTTAGCTTACTCTCTGGCATGTCAGCTGCAGGAGTGGTTGCAACTGCTCTGTCGGTCCTTGGATAATCAGAGTTGATCTGACAGGGTATGGATTGACAGAGCTGTCAACCAATGGCACATCTGTCAAACTTGTCTTTCCGACCTACACTGGCATTTGATATCCATGGAGTACGCCATCCGTGCTACTTGATGGATTGGTGGTGCAGGTTCGAGCTGAGTGTTTGTGCATCCGAGGAGTCCAATCAACTGGGCCCATATAGCAGTTCATCCGAGCTTCAAGTCCATACTTCCGAGCATTATTCGAGCCACGTGTCCATGCTTGAGAATTTCCCCTCACAGTTTTTATGAATGATTGGGGAATTGGTAGATAGTTTTGAAGCCTCAAAATTCAGTTTCAAAAAAAAATCTGTGAATAGTGTCGTGTGAACATTGCCACGTGAATAGTACTTGTGAACAATGTTTTTTGTATGAATAGTGCTCATGAACAATGTTTTCTGTATGAACAGTGTTTTGCGTGGACAATGTTTTTGCAAAAAAAAAAAAGTTATCTGACTTCTTGATAATAGTTTGAAATTTTGCTTGGATCTTAGTTTTTTTTCCAGGGTTTTACAATTTTATTCCGATCGTTGTTTTGTTGGCCTCTCAACCCTAGTCGCATATCATAAAATATCTCAAGGGATACTCTCTCTCTCTCTCTCTCTCTCTCTCTGTATATATATATATACTCTCTCTCTCTCTCTATATATATATAGGGTCGGGTTCCTGCAACACACATTGCGACACACATATAGACAACGTGTTTGTCTTATATGGGCAAAAATGTTTGGAATGGGCTGATTTTTTGTGAGATGATCTCTGTGATGAGGGGATCATCCTGGCAAAAAATCATCCCATTCCAAAACTTGTAACCCCATCAAATTGATTTACAAAAATTGGACGGTCTATAATTTTTCAACAAAATTGGACGGTCTAGAAGTTTCATAATGAGCTGATTTTTGGCAAGGATGATCTCCTCACCACAGAGATCATCCTCACAAAAAATCAGCCCATTCCAAACATTTTTGCCCATATAAGACAAAACACGTTGTCTATATGTGTGTTGAAATGGTTGTCGTTTGAACCTGACCCATATATATATATATATATATATATATATATATATATGATTTTTGGCAAGGATGATCTCCTCACCACAGAGATCATCCTCACAAAAAATCAGCCCATTCCAAACATTTTTGCCCATATAAGACAAAACACGTTGTCTATATGTGTGTTGAAATGGTTGTCGTTTGAACCTGACCCATATATATATATATTTTTTTTTTAATCTCTATGCCGGATTTCAATTTACTCCTTCCCGGATGGTAAATTTGGGGATTTCTGATGGTGTTGGTAGAGGAAGTTGTAGTGGACATGGTGGTGATTTGAGGTGTACCTATTGTGGCTACATTGAGTAATTTTGTTGGGATAAATGGGGTAAACTTGCTTGGGCTAATCAAGCTCAAGAGGAAATTCTTAAGAGTTTCATTGATTCCACTTCAAAAACTATATCTAGAGCTGCATTTTTCATTCTTACCACATAATTGGGAGAGATTCTTTAGAATTTGACTACCTCGAATGTAGGACCTACTCCACCTACATCTACTTCAGGTAATCCCACATTTATGGCTGCCAAGTCTCCCTCCTCTTAGGTCATCAATTTAGGAGCTAGTGCTCACATATCTGGTATATCTCGTTTCTTTTCTAATTTTCATTTTCTTAATTCTCACATTTTACTAGTACTCACATATCTGGTATATCTCGTCTCTTTTCTAATTTTCATTCTCTTAATTCTCACATTTAACTAGCCGATTAGTCCACTCGTAATGTAGTTGGGAAATGCGATGTTTTTTCAAACTCATCTCTTCCCTTATCTTCTACTCTTTTGGTCCCCGATTTTTTTTTTAAATCTACTTTTCGTTAGTCAGCTTACAAAATCATTGTAATGCTCTGTAACCTTCTTCCCTGCTTAATGTGTCTTTCAGGATCTCTAGACGTGAAAGATAATTGGTTTGGGGCATGAGAAAGATGGATTATATTATTTAATGTGTGATGCACCTGCTTTTGCCTTGAGTGCTTCAATTTCACTCCTTTTGTGACATTATCGGTTTTTTTCTTTTTTTAATCTACATTGTGTTATTCCTAAGTTGAGTTTTGTGTCAGTTTTATAATGTGAGTTGTCAATTCGGTAAGCATCAACATAGTTCTTTTCTTAGTTGTATTGAGAGTCGTCAATGTAGTCTTTTTAAAATAATTTATACGAATATTTAGAGTCCGTTAAGAATAAAAAGTTTATTTGGTTTTCATTGCTTTGTGGTGTTTGTGGATGATTATTCTCGTATGATATGGCTCTTCTTATTGAAAGATGGCACTAAATTACCTCGTGTTTTGTTTACTTTTTATAAAGAAATTTTAGTCCAATTTGGCGAACTTGTGAAAGTTATTCGTTCTGATAATGCCTTAGAATACATGTAATATTTTATTTAGTCTTTTTGTTCAGATAATGACATTATTCATTAGTAGTTGTGTTAATACTTCTCAATAGAATGGTGGTATTGAGTGAAAACATCGTCATTTCTCATCATTATGTTTCAGATGCATGTACCTAAGCCTTATTGAGGTGATGCTATCATCACGGCTTGTCATCTTATTAATTGCATGCCATCATCAGTTTTAAATGGTCAATCACCTTTCTTTTTTATTTATTCTCAAGTTCGTCATTTTGTTGTTATTCCTATAGTCTTTGGTTGTGTTTGTTTTGTTCACTCATTTAAGCCTGGGTTGGATAAATTTTTCCCAAGATCTATCAAATGTGTTTTTCTGGGTTATTCTCGTACACAAAAAATGGTTTATGTGTTATTGTCCTGTCACTCAACATTACTATGCAAGTGTTGATGTGACATTCTTTGAGTTTACACTTTTTTTTTCTTCTGTTGCTGCCTTGTTTGACTTGAATTGTGTGTCTTCTCTTCAGGGGGAGTTGTCTCTTCAGTTTCCTATTCTCCTGTGTTTCCAGTT
Organism: Akebia trifoliata; assembly: GCF_017979445.1. Taxonomy (NCBI): domain Eukaryota; kingdom Viridiplantae; phylum Streptophyta; class Magnoliopsida; order Ranunculales; family Lardizabalaceae; genus Akebia; species Akebia trifoliata. The sequence goes on along the minus strand of NC_141382.1, from coordinate 37,534,857 downwards.
CTTCCTGCAAGTGACCCTTCCACTGTGTCTCTTCAAGTATATCAATGCAATCATTTCTGAGCATCTCCATCTTCTCTGCTAGTCCCAGATCCTTCATCAGCTTCACTTGAGGTTCCTCGACATCCATCAACATCTACTTCTACCTCTAATGATCTTCATATTGCTTTATCATCCAATTGCTGATTTTGTGTCTTTTCATTGGATGTCATCTTTATTTCACCAGTTTGCACTTTTCTTATACACAAGCATGATCTTCCTCTAGGTGAAAACTAGCTATGGATGAGGAGATTGCAACTCTTCATAGTAGTCATACTTGGGACCTATCTCCACTTCCACCTAGGAAGTAGGTTGTGGGGTGTAAATGGGTATATATATCCAAGTATCTTCCTGATGGATCTGTTGAGAGGTTGAAGGCTCACCTTGTAGCCAAGGGTTACACCCATACGCAAGCATCATCCTCCTCTGGGTGAAAACTAGTTATGGATGAGGAGATTGCAACTCTTCATCATAATTATACTTGGGACCTATCTTCACTTCCACTTAGGAAGTAGGTTGTGGGGTGTAAATGAGTGTATATAGCTAAGTATCTTCCTGATGGATCTGTTGAAAGGTTGAAGGCTCACCTTGTAGCCAAGGGTTACACACAGATTTATGGGGTTGAATATAGTGAGACTTTCTTTTTAGTGGCTCGCCTAAATTCTGTTAGAGTTCAGATTTCTGTTGCAGTGTGTTATACTTGGTCCCTATATCAGTTGGATATTAAAAATGTCTTTCTACATGGAGAGTTGCAGGAGGAGGTATATATAGAGCAGTCACCTAGATATGTTGTCTATGATAAGATTGGATTGGTGTGTCACCTACAAAAGGCAATCTATGGGTTGAAACGGTCGCCTAGAACTTGGTTTGATAAATTTATCTCAGCTGTTCTCGTCTCTGGATTTGTTAGGTCTACTTCTAATCATTCAATATTTGTGAGACATTCTTCTGGTGGAATTATTGTGTTGATAGTTTATGTGGATGATTTTATCACCACTGGAAGTGATCTTAGTCGTTTCTCAAATTTGAAGACTCATCTAGCCAAACAATTTCTCACTAAAAACTTGGGTCTTCTTTACTACTTCTTGGGTGTTGAAGTGTTCGCTCAAAAGAAGCTCTTAGTTTGTCTCAGAGGAAGTATGTTCTAGATTTGTTATTCGAGATTGGTATTTTGGGTTTTAAACCAGCTGATACTCTTATGGATCCCACTACTAAGCTTGATGTTGAACAGGGGGAGATTTATCTTGATGTAGGGTATTACCGTATGTTAGTTGACAAACTAATCTACCTGATTATTACTCGCCCATACATTACCTTTGTTGTGTGAGTAGTTAGCCAATTTTTTCCTGCTTCGCAGCAAACTCATTGGGGCATGTGTTTAAGGTACTGAGGTATCTAAAGAGGTCACCAGGCAAAAAATTATTATACAGACCTTCACCTCTTTTATCCATTACTGGCTTCTCTGATTTTGATTGGGCAGGGAGTAAGATTGATCTTAGATTTACTTATAGGCATTATACTTTCGTGGGAGGTAATTTGGTGATTTGACACAGTAAAAAACTTTTTAGTACTGAAGCAGAATACAGGGTGATGACACATACTGCATGTGAGATGTTTTGAGTTCGAGTCTTCTAAAGGAGATGGGGATTGAAGTTCCTACTCCTATGCCTATGTATTGTGATGACCAAGCTACTAGTAATTCAATATTCTACGAAGCACATTCATGATATGGTGATGGCTAAGAAGATATCTACTCCTTATATTAAGTCAGAAAATCAGTTGGGAGATGTTCTCACGAAACCATTGTCTAGGAGTTCCTTTATTACTTTTTGTACCAAGATGGACATGTCAAGTTTGTATAATCCAGCTCGAGGGGGAGTGTTGTTCTTATTTAATGTTATGTGGGCCCAATACTTAAGCCCACATGACCCTTGTTTTATTTCTCATTAACGTAAGGTCATGTGGGCCCAATACTTAAGCCTACACGCCAACCACATGTTTTTAATATAAAAGAGAGGCCAAACCCTGTTGGGAGTGACTAACTCATTCTCTTATCTATTTTCCTTCTCTCCTTAACCCTAATCTTCTAGCAATATTAATTAATAAAAAATGATTACACTAGAGGGAATTTAGGAATAGCCCCAATTGAGAAAAATTGAAGAAAAATTAATTGAGATGGTTTGGGCACATAAGAGTAACAATAATGGCATCAGTGAGAATGAGTGTTTTGGCAACTTGAAGGTTCTAAGAGGATGCCTGAAAATGGTATGTAGTGAAATAGTAAGAAATATATGAAGCCACATGCCTTGACCGAAGATATGGCTCAAATTAGAATTGAATGCCCGAAAAGGATTCATGTTGTGACCCAAATTTTAGGATAAGACGTAGGTGTGGTAATATTGAATTTTTCCAAACTTTTATAGTTTTCACTGCAAATGTCCTTCAATGTGCTCAATTCCAGCGTAAATGCATCATAAATCCTTAGGTCTGATTCGTTTACACCTCCCAACTTTCATGTATGCATTAGTGCTGGAGTGAGTGAGCACTGTGCATGGGTGGGGATACATTCAAATTTCCATCTAAATTTTTTATATCTATCGAAGGTGCTACCTTGGTGAGGTGGTAAAGTCTGTGAGGACTTTTAGGACTTAAATTGATGACTGTATAAGAGTATGATGGGTATGTTGCATTCACTTGAATGGACCAAATTAAAAAAAAAGTATCCACCTGGTTCTGTCTGCCACAGGTAATGCACGATTAGTCAGTAATTCAAATTAAATCAGTTCAAATAACTGTTTTTTATAGGGAAAAAAGAAAATACAAATGAATCAGTTGCATCCAATAAGTCTCAATCATATCAGTCAATTTTTACCATTCTTTGGGATGAGTATCCTCTAATATCCGGACTTTATACCCTGCTTTTAAAATCGATTGGTATGTTGTATGGGGTGAGAAAAATCAAGGCTGTCAAATTTCATCCAATGGTTGATAACTAGTTTGTACCTAAGGATGTAATTGGTTTGGGTTTGCCTTAACCCTATAATCTTTCAAGAAAAAAAAACTGTTTTTATGTTGATCCACTTATTGGATTGTTCTTTATAAAACTACCTGAGCTGGATACACTTTCTTGCTTGCTGAACTAAACTGCATGTCTCATTAGGATCTATAAACATGCAATCCTTTGACTATAAACATGCAATCCTTTGACTTCCAGGTCTATTATATTTTTCCATTATTACTTTCATTTTCTTGCAGTCTCAAATATTTTATGGCATTCTGAACAGCCTTGCCTTTTGGAGAATATGCGGCTGTAACTCTCCTTATGTTCTTTGGTCTCAAAGCATTAAAAGAGGCTTGGGATCTCCCATCCAGTGTTGTTAAGAGTAGTGAAAAGAGCTCTGAACTTGGAGAATATGTTGAAGCTGAGGAACTAGTGAAGGAAAAGGTCCATTTTGAACTTTTCATGTTTATGTGCTCTTACGTATCTATCTGAATCTACATATCCATTTTTTTGCTCCTCTCCATATTCTTTTATATGAGTGGCCCTTCATGTCTATATCCAAATTCTTGAGAAAAAAAATGTTCAAACCATTTATTTTCTCCCTTCTTTTGTTCATGGTACTGGAATGATGCGTTTAATGTCTTCAGGTGGCAAAGCGGCTCACCAATCCACTTGAAATCATCTGGAAGTCTTTTAGCCTTGTATTCTTTGCTGTGAGTTGCCCTCATTTATGCAAATATTCTTGCCTAATGTGTTATTTATGCCAGCAATTTGAAAAAAACATAAATTATTTCATTTGAAATTTGTCATCATTACCAGTAAGATAAGATACCCAGATACAGATATTTATATTGAGATTGGTGTGGGAAATGGGGACACATACGGATACGTTATCACATCCAACATGCAATAAAATATTGAACTATAGGAAATAAGAAAAATGGTGGGGAATTTATATACAAAATTAAGAAATATAAGTGATAAGATTCTGAACACTTCTTCCAGGAATGGGGGGACCGGTCGATGCTTGCCACAATTGCTCTAGGTGCTGCACAGGTACGCATGCTTTTATCAATTTTAAATCCCAATAAGAAAGTCATTGAAGATGCGTGCTTCTCAGAATTTATATTGGTATTTTCATCATTAACTTGTAACTATCCCTCACGACAGTCCCCATGGGGTGTAGCTAGTGGAGCCATTGTTGGACACCTTTTGGCAACAACCGTTGCCATTGCAGGAGGAGCGTTTCTTGCCAATTACATATCTGAAAAGCTGGTAAGAACAACCAAACCTATTTGGCCGCATATTTGTTACTCTTGAAACTTGCATTTTCAATTTTTATGATAATTCTTCCTTTCACAACAGGTTGGCTATCTAAGCGGGGCGTTGTTTCTTATTTTTGCGGTTGCCACACTTGTCGGAGTTTTCTGATTAATAGTTGGAGCTGGCACAGAAAAATAGACGTATCACCATCTGAATGAGATTAAGTTAGGTTTTGAAGAAAGGATCGAAATTCTCCAGTTGAAGTTCTGCATCATTAAAGAATTCATTCTATCAAAGCTGAAGGTTGGTCCTTTCTTAAGTTATTCGCGGTAGCCACACTTGTAGCTTTGAGTCATTCATTTGATACAAACTAGTAAATTTGTAGATGTTGCAGTATCTTCCAGTCTTCGTTTATAGTAACTGGGACTTAATGCTAGAGAGAACCTTTAAAGGTGTGGAATCTCATGCATATACAGGAACTTTTGAAGCAATTCTATCTGAGCTAAGGATAAAAAGAGGAATTTGAGTCTGTGGTTTGCTACTCTCGACTGAACCTGGTTCGCATTGAGTTTTGGTGGGATAATCCGTTTATTGCCTATGGCACATGCATCTTTTTTAATATTAAGGGGGCAAAAATGAAAAAAATAATGAAGCTGGAGGGATATTATTAAAAATCTTTGAGGTTAAGGGAATAAAAGAGGAAAAATAATAAAGTTGTAAAGGTATTATTAAGAAAGGGGGAGATGAGAAAAGCCAATAAAGTAGGTTAAAGGGGTTTAAGAGTAAAGATAGTAAAGTTAGATGAAAATTATTGAAAGGGTATGAAAGGGGAAGACAATAAAATTAGAGGGATGTTATTTGAAAAAAGTAAGGGGAGAGAGGAAAAATAATAAAGTTGAAGGGATGTATTAACCTCTATGATACTGTTTTCATATGTTTTTATAATTAACAAAGATGACATTTATCAAACTTATGATAAACTATGGCATATGGTATTTGCCTCGACTCCTCTTAAGTAGTGATTTATGGATAGAAACAGAGAACTGAGGAGCTTTGTTTCAAATTTTGAAAATAAATAAATAATAATGGTGGTTAAAGGGCTTTCAAAATACCAGGTGAGCTTTTGGGAGAACTAATTTCCAAAAGCAAACCTATTTGACTAATCAACGACTGATTTAACTCATAAGATTACGAAAATAGAAATGAAATATAAGCTTGAAAATTCAGAATATTAAGCATTTTGAAATAATTATTTTTTTGAAAAATAATAATTAAATATTACAATTAATTTAATATTTCGTAACAGTTAACGTTGCTTACCATTACTTAAGTTCTATTTAAATTTTAGATCCATAATTCAAATTTTATTTTGGAACAATTTTTTTTTTAATGTAACTTATGGTGATGCCCACCGGCCATTGGCCCCTATGATTAGGTTCATCATAATCATAATCCAAGTCTTATTTTTTGAGGCAACAAGTGACAACAATTTATTGATAAAGAGTACAAAAAATTCTCTTATGCAACTAAGACTAAACAGCTTAAGCAGAAAAAGCTCAAATACTATGAAGTAAAATCAGTGAGATAATTGGTTAAAGGGCCCAACTTGAATCCCCCAATCTTTGATGGAACCATCTATAGATGAAAATAGGGTATTTCTGTTGAAGATAATATTTCAATTAGCCACTTTCTCAATTAACTTTACAACAATTTCAATATGCTATAATGAAACGGAATTAGGCGTTAAAAAGACAATGACCTATATATTAAATCGAAACATTGCAAGATCAACAAAATTTAATGTAGACATGGATCACTCAAACGAACATTGCTGAGACCGAAATGTACCATTTGAAAGCAATTCGACTATACGCCTCTCAAGCCTTCTAGCTCCTGGACCTGGTCTCAAAATATCTGCATCACCCCTAACCAAACATGGGTCTCCCCCATCAGCCGCCCCTAAACACCAACCGCCAGGCACAAACCTGCCAGGTTTGCGGTTCAAGATCTCTAGATCAATGCGGTCAAGAACCGGATCATCTAAAAGGAATCGCGATCCAAAGGCAGCTCCGCTCTTAATCATCTCATCAAGGTCAGTCAAACCAAGTGTGTACTGCTTCTGTTTGGAGGGCACATCGTGTGACGTGTACTGTAGGTTGTGGTTAATAGTAGTCTTGTTGAACTCCCGGGAATTGCAAATAACGGTTTGGAAGTAGTTGGCTTGTGATGAAGGCATGTTTGAGAAGTACATAAGAGCGGTTCTTGGTAAATTGTCCGAACCCAAGATGCAGAACTCAACAAACTTTCGACTTAGAATCGCAGATGCAGAACCTGCATGACAAATATTGCAATGTTCTTTAACCCTTTAGTTTATGTACATAATCGGGTGAAAGTTACAATCTGATATTTTATAAATGTGGGTGTTTCCATTCTCGGGAAGGCATGTTTGGATCTGCTAATAAAACTAGATCTCTTGTTTGATGGAGTGATCGTCGCCCCCAGTAACTGTTGATAGAATGGTGGAATAGTGTACAAGATGGTTAGTGATGCACAACATGGTTGAATACTACGAACCAAAGAGCTAACCCAATGGTTGGTTAGTTGGCTGGCTGAATTGTTTGCAAGTGTACCCATGGACAGCCTATCATGGAGACGATAAAGAATTGCATACTTGAAGAAATACCTACCTTCTGTCTTATTTTCATTTTTTTAGAGATAATATTGCCACGCCAACTTTTGCTAACGTCACCCCATTTCATATGCAAATCATCAAAGCATTATCACACATCTTGGGGTGGCATTAGAAAAGGTTGGTGAGGCAATAGAAGCTCTCTTTATTGGATAGGTAAAGCAGAGCACATATATTAATAATAAGAAAAAGAAAGGGACGCTAAGATGGCCACCCAAATACAAGAAAACCAATAAAAGAAGACAGCAAAGTAGAAAGAAACACAAAGCAACTCTGGCCTTGCATAATACATCCCATCTAAGCATGAAATCTTCATAGAAAGTACCTTCGAACTCCTAAAAAATTCTATTCCACGAGAAAATAAGACCTAAAATGTCCACAATGACATCATGCAAAGTTGCAGAGAGAGAGAGAGAGAGACTAATAATCTGCTATCTTGCCAACCCTTTTCCGTATTCCTATGTTTTTTATAGTACTCAAACAAAAAAAGGAAAATCTATCACATTTAACAACTTAGTAACGACATCAATTGTTCCTCCAAATTCGTAGAATGAGATTTTCTTTTCATAAAAGATATCAAGAGTGGAAGTGTTTTCCTTCCAAGTTCATGTTATAGGGAATGTTGAAATAGCACGAGGTTATGGTCTATTCCCTGGAACTCCTATGTTCTCAAGAATTGTTTTCGAGATTGGACTAGATCTTTTGTAGGAATCAGATTCAAGATAGAAGGCAGCTCCATTATATCTGGATATTCATGGAACACACATTGTGCTCTGCACCTATGTTACCTGGTTTGTCGGTTTGAATTCGGCTTCGTGGTACTCTAGTATAAACCTGATTCGTAGGGGTAGGTAGAGATAATTCGTATCTTGGTTGGCTTTGGTTCCTTAGATCGGTTCGCTGGCTATGTTCGCTTGTGCATATATATAATTTAAGTATCCAAGTTATAAGTACAATTATTATGTTAAAAAATTCTAAGTTAAATAGAAACAAGTTAATATAATAATCCAAATTCTAAATATAATCAATGAAAAAATAAATTGGTTTGGCTCACCGAACCTAATCAAAATTTGATGGGTTCGTAGTTTGCTTCATTTAACGAACCCAGTTCGAAGCATACCACTAACTGGTTTGGACTAGTACGAACGAATTGGTTAACATAGCTCTGCACCTAATCAGTCCATGATCCATTTCATTCTCCTAGTCAGTTACTCAGTAACTTCTTCACTCCACGTCCACATACTCATAACAGCACTAAAACCACCAAACAATAAACACCATAATGGCTTTCCCTCAAGTCAACAAGAGAAAAATAATAAAGTAACAGGACATTCAGCCCTTAAATGCATCCATTCAGTCCAACCAAAATAGAAATTAATTTTTTTAAACTACTAAATTAACAAAGAACCCATAACTCAGTGAAAATCCATGACCTACTATAAACAAAAGATCTAAATTTACCATATCAATTCGGACCAAAATTGTTTCCTCTAGAAATGTAACTCGAACAAGTCAAGATTGGAAATGCAACTAATATTTTAAACTGGTATATTTTTAAGTAGACCAAATAATTCCAAAAGATTAGTCCCCAAGGACTAGGCCAATTCATGATGGATGATGCCCTTTTATCCATCAGATGAAGCCAATCTGTGGAGTATCACACTCACATGTGTAGAGTTTTCTTCCCTATCTTCTATCCTTCTTCAAATAAGGGCTTTAAAATTTTGCTTGCCTCAGTTGCTAATCACATGCCACATTAATTTCTTGCAAACAGCAATTCTTTAGAAGGAACACCCTTTTCATTCTATTAGCTCTTACCATAATAAGAATCCATAACTCTTTGACAAATCTCTAGTATCTTTCTTCTCATTGATGCTATACAGTCATATACTAATTGGTTCTTTGTCTAGCACATCAGGAGGAGCCTTGGATGCTTCTGATCACGGGACTCTATTAGCAACATGGTGTCAAATTAATAAAAAAAAATGGGGCATGTGACACAAAATCTAGGATGTGTTTGTTAGCAATCCTATCAAAAACTCAAATGGGCAATTGTGAATGTACTACGAAGAAAATGGGACCCGCCCCACCCCCTGTACCAAAACCAAAACAATAAAATAAAAAATTGTCCTTTGCATCTATCCTAAGTTCCACCTTAAACATATAATTCCATTTTTAACCTGTATCTCCAATCCCTGGCTTTCTACAAGTTTGGTTTCCTCTCTGATTGTTCATCATCAAGTCTTGGTCAAAGAAATTTGCCGTTAGAATTTTTCTCTCCACATTCACCAAAGCGGACTTCACTGGTATTCAAACTTCAAAGAAGAAGATTGGTAGGAATCTCATTAGTCAATCAGTATGCTAATAATAGAAGTTTAGCTTGTTTCCTTTTTGGAGAGACTACCCATCGTGAAATGATCACAATCATCAAAATCCTTGTGACTCGGAGTAGAAGGATACCTACTCAGAATTTTGTCTGTCACAAACCCCAGGTACAGAGTCGTAGTAAGGTTTGTGGTTTTAATTTTTTTTTCCCCCTATTTGAGAAGTTTAAATATGACAAAAGGGTTTTCATCCCAAGTATGTGGTATTACCACATGCAGATTTTACCACCTCACTGAGGCGACACCTTCGTAGTGTTGTGTTTTTAATTTGAATTACACAAAGTTCAACTATGATTTTCCTCACTCTTAAAACTTTTGTCATCAGCCTAGCATTAGGTTTATCATATGTAGCTCACAAGTGCGAAACCCTAGAGCTTCTTAAATTATCAGTGAAAAGACAATCAGCAGGAAGTGTACTAATAAACTTTTGGAAATCTCCTAGTAGACCCGGGGACAAAACCAAGCTGCAAAACCACGAGATTTTGATTTTGAGAATAGGTGGGAGGGGCAATAATGCAGATGGTTCAATAAGTTGTCCTAGTGGAGGAAAGTCACTCTACCCTATAGAAATCCTAAAAAGCAGAGAAAATGATCCAAAATGAAATTTAGTAGGGGAGATTAAGGGTTTAGAATGGGAGCTATCCTTTGGATAGGAAACTAACATAGTTGGAAGCAGATCAAGGAGATCTTTAGATGGTTATCCATGAAGATTAAGATTTTGGATTGGAATGCAAGGGGGGTAGAAGAGATAGTGAAGAGTTTGATACAGAGATGGGGAGCGCACATTGTTATCATCTTTGAGACTAAACCTGAAATTTGGAATAAGTAGGCTACGAAAGATAAAAGGAACATCAGAAAATTGGTCGATGCACCTAAGGGAATGGTGTTAGTCTAGCAATCCCATGGGATAAGAAAGTCATAGGTCAGAAAGAGCTAGTGGGAGCTTTTTAAATATAAATGCATGGTAATCCAATGAGTAGGGACTGCCCTCGGGTGGACACTAGTATGGGTTAAAGTTTCATATTATCTTGAAATATCTTGATGGAGCCATCTCAGTTTCGGAGCTAAAATCAGAAAAAGAAATTGATCCCAACATTGAATGTTTCAGTACTGCCTTGATCAAGACAGTCATTTTTTCTCTTGACCAAGACAATGAATCGTGATGAGATTTTAAACCTTGATCAATGATCCCCACAGATGGAATTAGAAGATGTGGGGGCATTGAATGGTCCTTGGTGCATTGGCAGTAGCTTCAATGTCATCAAGTTCTCACTTGAAAAGGGATAGTAAAATCACTAGGGGAATAAGGACTTTGGGTATCATCAATAAAACCTTATCCATGATCACCCTTTAGAGGAGGTCTGTATACCTAATAAAAAATTATGCGAATCCAATTCTTTGTAGACTGAATACGTTCCTTTTTTTGGGGATTGGGGTGTCCTCTTTGGGAGATTTTCTCAAAAAATGACTCTGGGACTAGCTTCAGACCACAAACCTTTACTGTTGGGTTGTGGGGATTCAGTCTCTTGATCTAGTATATTACATTTCAAAAACATGTGGCTGAAATTTTGAGAACTTTTTTTTTTTTTTTCAATTTAATCTATAAGAAGTTTGTTTTCAACTTGAAGCTTAAGGCCCTCAAGGAGAAGATCAAAATTTGTACATAGAAGAATTTGGAAGGGAGAAGTAAATATGAAAGTTAGTTAAAAAGAAATAGCCCAGATTGATAAAAGGAGAAAAGGGCAACCATCTCAGTGAAAATTAGATGTAAAATAACCAACCTGCACATTGCTAATAGAATCTAGAGAAGAAATACATTGGATGCAAAAACAAGACTAACATGGTTCGCTGAAGGGGGAAAAATACGGTATATTTTCATTTGGTGCAAAATGCAATAAAAGAGGAACAAATTAGAAATTCTTCAACCCCAATAAAAAAAGGGATTGAAGATGTCATGGAACCGAGGTCCATTATTATTGTGGGACAGCGTACAAGGTCATTGCAACAACATCGGCATCAAGAATCTACAAATTAATTCATTAAGTAATCTCTCCTGCATAACGGGCCATTATGAATAAGTAGATTTTCTTATTGAATGGGTTCTAGCGGGCAAATAAATGCATTGACTTGCACGGCTAGAATACAGCGATAGTTTGTAAGATTGACATAAAGAAAGCTTTTGATAATGTGTGTTGGAAAATTTTGGATTTGGTATGAGATGGATACATAAATCTAAACATTTTTCTTCTGCATCTTTCAATGATAATTAACAGATCCCTGAAAAAAAAATTTTAAGGCTCTCTAGTGGTCTAAGACAAGGAAACCACTCTTACATTAATAATGACAATGAAATAAAATCACACAACCACCAACCTGTGAACATCCTGTAGGCATTCGGTAGTTCCCGTTTTTGTGTAGCATAAAATATGTCACTCTTACCAGAAAGATAGAGCCCCGGATCAATAATAATCGGTTTCAATCTCCGAGATCTGCAACATCAATTATATTTCAAATCTTTCACATTACATACAACAATTGCGCAATTACTTGAAGAAACATGAGTTTGATGCTCTTACTCTCTCCAGCCAATATAACTGCTATGATTCACAAAATTGAGATCCTTTGGTAGAAATGACAATATATGAAGAAAATCTGAAAAAAAAAATTCAAAAACTACCCACATCAGAAAATTGATATTATATATCAAAACAAACAAAACCCAGATCAGATTATTGAAAAACAACAAAACCCATATCGGATTTTAAATAGAAATGACAATATATGAAGAGAATCTGCAAAAAAAACATTAAAAAATAAAAACTCCCAAGATCAGAAAATTGATACAATACATCAACATAAATAAAACCCATATCAAATAATTCAAAAACAACAAAACCCATATCAGATTTTAAATAGAAATGACAATATATGAAGAAACTCTGAAAAATAAATAAATAAATAAAACTACCAAGATCATAAAATTGATAAAGTAAGTCAAAACAAACAAAACCCAGATCAGATAATCCCAAAAACAACAAAACCCATATAAGATTTTAGAAAACAAAAGTAACTCACCATCCTGGGTAACAAGCGGGTAATCCGAAGCAGAGAGATTAATAAACCAATCCCAATTGAGAGAGAATCGAAGAAGAATAGCAGCACCATGAAGAGTAGAGGAAATCGAAGAAGATCCACGAGGGTTAGCAAAGTCAGCCTTTCCAATAACATTGACATTCTGAACCGATCTAAAAACAGAATCAGATTGGACGGAGAGAGCAAGATTGTCTCTTTGGGATTGAGGAGCGGTTAGATCAAGATGAAGAAGGTATTGGTTTCTTGGGTGGTAGATAGAGAAGAGAAGACGAAGGATTCGGTTGGAGTCACCAGTAGAGCCAGAAATGAAGTAAGCGATGGAAGGAGGAGTGGGGAGAAAAGGGTTTGGACCATCAGATTGAGTTGGATTGAGGAGAATGAGTTTTTGATGATTTTGGAAGGAAAATTGAGGAGTTGGGGAAGAAGAGGAGGAAGAAGAACAGAAGGAGAAGATGAAGATAATGGAGACAAGTGAAGTGGCTAAGAGACAATAGAGATTCCTGGTTTCTTTGGTGGTTGTGGAGATGGTGGTGGTGGTTAGGGGTGATGGTGAGCTCTGCATCTTTGGTTTTGTCTTCAGTTGTTCTTTCAGCTGTGTATTCGTTTGTGTGTCAAACTTTAAATATGATGTTTTGGTCTTTTATGGTTATTTTGAGTAGAGAAATTGTTTTAAGAATGTTTTTGGGAAAAAATGGTGATTTGCAAATCTGGTTTCTGGTTTTGCCTGGCAGTCAAACGGAACGAGTTGTATCTGGCGAGTCAACTCGTATTGCAAAGGATTCACTCCATGTTTTCAAGAGATGGGAAGAAGTGAGTAATTCCTCATTGTTAAAAATGCCATAACTTTTGATTCTAATGTAGTCTTGGTTAACCCATCCCCCAAAGGTTGGTTAGATGGCTAAAATCAAGCCTGAATCTATCTTATGGGCAATCCTCAAGAATTTATTCGAGTAATTACCTGGTGCTTGTGAGAGAAGGGGATTGCATGTGCCACGAAGATTAGTTGGATGCACTAAGAGACCTAATACCTTAGTTGAAAAAATACACTTGTTTATATAATATGTATTTGGATAATACTGAAATAATATTAAAATGTACATCGATTGTACATTCTGATGCGGTGGTGCACACATAACCATAGATGAACGTCAGAATCAATATACATTTCCATGTTACTCCAACACGACTCTATATGTTTTTTGGGGTAGTTCTAAAAAATTTACCCAAAAAGTTATATTAGAATATTTAAACGAATGTGTAGTTAAGAATTTATGGTATTTTTTCAAGAGATGAACTCGTCATTTCTAAAATCCACCCCCCCCCCTTCCCACAAAAAAAAAAAAAAAAAAACTCAACAACAACGAACTCATCGTTTTTAAGCCTAGAAAAATAACGAGCTCACCACTTTAAAATCCAACAAAGCATCTAACTTGCTGTCAAATTCACTGTTTGGTCGCGATTGAACTAATTAAGGGTTTCTTGTTATGATATGTCTCTAATCTTAGTAAGAGCATAACTTTTATTGTTATTATACATGTGCATTTCAAATACATCGTGAATATCTATAAAATGGTTAGCTCTTCGTTTGAAAAATTAATAAAGCAACGAGTTTTTTGTCTTTTACTTATTTTTCAAGCAAAAAACTCACCACTGAGTAGATGTTCATAAAATACATAAATAATGACGACAAAATAAAAGTTATCTTATGATTCAACTCTAATCTTTATCAGGTGGTAAGTTTTCATTTGGGTGTCAATTTCATCATTCTTATCCATGTATATTGGATATTTTTTAAAGACCTATGCATTGAAAAGTTTTCATTTGAAAATTAACAAAGGGAGAAGAGTTTGTAGGTTGAAAATGACGAGCTCACTTCTTTGGTGATTTTAAAGTGACATTGTTTTGTTGATTTTTCAATTTACAAGCTCTCCACTAGATGGATATTCATAAAACTTAAAATATGTTTCAAATTTTATTTCTATGTTTGTGAGTGAGCATCTTCTAACCAACTTAGTTTATGAAAAATATCATTATTTAAGTATAAATATATAGTAATAAATAATTAGAATTTGAATTAGGACTTCGACCCCTTTCTCAGTCGGTTTAACACATTGCAAAGTAACTTTGAGGTCATGGGTTCAAGTCTAATTTGTTAGATTGTTGAACTTAATGTATAAAACTGAATATAAAAAAAAAAGTTATATAAATTAAACAATAAGAATAGTTGGAATGAACTTATCGAATTGAGTGACTGAGGCACAGAGAAGCTGTTGTCCTTAAAATCAATTTTACCCCTTTAAGATAATATCCACACTACAGTCAGTCTCAGATGATCAGTTTTCAAGATTCAATAGTCACAAGTTTGTTAAGCGCACACTTGAAAATAACAGACCTTCTACGAACTTGCTCAAATCGATTGATGCATGAGCAATGAGAATTAGAAGAACAAAAGAGAGAGAGATCAAAAGTTTATGTTTGCAACCTATATTTCTGCATAGGGCATAATAGTAGTTAAAGCCCAAACGATATAAAGAAGCTCAACGGTCAATAGAGAGAGATTAATTCTAGTGGTCAGATAGATCAACGATTGAGATGAGATCTTTAAGTAAATTCATACGCACTCACATGAGGCTTAAATCGCATACGTGCCTAAGGGTTTTCGACAGGTTGGCTCCAAACACAATGGGATGCAGTCCCATGGTACCTTGGGCCCCCATATGTGCGCAACCTTGGGCCCCCATATGTGCGCAATGCCCAATCTCTTTCTCTCTCACACTCAAACAAGTAAGAAAGTAAGAACATTTATAAGTTGAGCATAAGTCTTATATTTACCCAATGTGAGACTAAATATTTAAAGAGTTATTTCTACAACTCTCAAGAGAAAAAAAAAAAAAAATCTTTGACTTTCAACTATCACAAATAAGGAAAATGTTCTCTTAACTAAGATTTCACAAAAAATGAAAAAATCCTATACCAACTACAGTTAAGAGAAAATAAGGTCTTGAGTTCAAATCTTTCCCCCAACAAAATCCAATAAATAATATTAACTATGAATCTTACAACATAACTTACCCACACAAAACAAATGATGAGTTAAATGGTATATCTTTATTATGTTTAAGATAAGGGTGCGTCAACTCGATACCAAGGGGAGATTAGACGAGATACAATACTGAATTTAAATCTAGTAATATAGTAGATCCAAGTACAAAATACAAAAGATGAATTTAAAACTCATCGAGGTTGATATGACTCGTGCAAGTCATCTCGGTATTGTTCTAGAATGAACAAGATTTACAAGGTGATTGTCCCGCACAATAGTCATATTTAACCGTCAAACTCACTTGAACAATAAAATTTAAATTTCAATGATTTAAATATTTAATTTTTAAAATAAATCCACCATAATTTATAAAACACACCATTCACCCATTACAAAGGTTTGGCTCAACTTATAATCTCAACACTACAAAATGTTATAATACTCAGTCCAAGCAATTTTAGTAGCTGTTTACAATTACGATTAAGCTCATATAAAATTCTAAACCAAAAAAATAGAAATATAGTAAAAAAAAATGTCTATTGGCACCCCAACTTTTACTTATTCTCATCAATCCACTTGTTTTATTTATTTTTAATTGGGATGTAACAAGTAAAAATGGGGGTGCCAATAACAACATGCATAAATAAGAGAGCTGCTATTGGCACCCCACATTTTACTTATTACACCCCAATTAAAAATAAAGAAAATCAATAAAATGATTGAGTATAAAGGTTGGGGTGCCAATAGAAGTCCTCTCATTTTTTTTGCTAGATTCTTATCATGAGTATCCCTACTCATTGGGTGAGACTAATCCCACGGTCACACGCACCTCCTAGGAAAATTCATAAGTGCAACTCTGAACCCTATAAGGTGGCTCCAAGGAATTCATTGCTTCGTGGGATTTCGAACATAAGCCCAATCATAACTGTAAACAACTATTGAAATTGTTTGAACGAATGGTATAATGTGCAGTAATTTTGAGATAATAATTGAGCTATAACTTTTGTAATGTTTGAATGATGTGTTTTAATCTTTAATCGGGTTGTGATAAACAATTCAAGAAAGTGGGATGTAACAAGTAAAAGTTGGGTGCCAATAACAACACTCATAAATACTTGTAAAGCGATTTAAATGGTTTATCTTACAAGACAAGATGATTCAGAAGAGTCAACTCGGTATTAGACTAGACTGATTACCGAGTTTTAAAACACATCAAGTACAAACCATGGTTTTAAAACTCTTTCGAGATTGAGATATATCGTGCAAGTTAACTCAGTATCAGGGTCAAACGATACAAACTCACAAATCTATTTGATACGTTCACGTATTGTGAGATAAATGAGATATCTCGAACGAGATTTTGGAAAATCTCATCCGAGACAAATGATACATAATAATATTGTAAAAATCGTGAGACAAACGGGATGTATTGGACGAGATTTTAAAAATCTTGTCCGAGTTAAACGAGACTAATGATATAAACTATCTCACCCCTATGTTCTTTCACTCAAATCGATCTTTCTTCATTTTCTCAACCAAGTGAAAAAAAAAAGATTTTGAGGAGAAAATTGAATCTTCTTCATCTAATTCAAGACGAAATCGAAGTGGATTTTCTTCATCTTCCTCCAAATCAAGTGAGTTTCATCTTCTTCCTTTCTTCCTCTTGAGATTTTTTTTCTTTATTTTTTTCTTTTCTTTTTAATATTTTGTGTAATGTGTATTTTAACTTCTAATTTCTAATGGTCAAGAGATGGAAATGTATTATATTTTAATTGTTTTCAACTTTGAAAATGATGGGTGAAGTAAATGAATTTGAGTTATAGGTTAGGTTTAGGGTGTAGTAATTTTTTTAAATTATGATTTGAAGTATGTAATTGAATTATATTTTAATTTGATAATTGGAAAGAATATTTTTAGTTGAAAAATTGATTTTGCTAGGAAACAAGATTTTTCAATAATAATGGATAATCCTTATTTAAAAAATGATTTTTTCAAATAAGGTATCAATATAGTGAATAATGTGTTGGAAATTCTAATTTTTATTGCACATGTCATCATGTTGTTGCATTTTATTTAGATGGATTAATTTTACAATATATTTGATCTATATATTTGTTTATAAATTATAGGATGCCTAAGGAAGATGACATTGGTTGGCAACATAGTACTCTATTTGAAGGGAATAAAAGAAAAATAAAATGCAATTATTGTGATAAAATAATAAGTGGGGGCATTACACGTCTAATAGAATATTTGTCTTCTAAAATAGGATAAGTGACGATTTGTTCAAAATGTCCCTAGGAGACTCGATTGTTGATAAAGAAACAAATGATAGTGAAATCGAAATTAAAACCAATGGAAAAAAATAAATGTCAATAAAAAAATTACATGAAATGTCTGGAGGTGGGAATGAGTTTGATAATAGTATACCTATAGATGACTCAAATGATAGTCACTTGATTCTGTTGAAAGAGAAGAAAATTTCCAAATGAGAATGTCATATGATATGAGTCGATGATCTTTACAAGAAGACATTCAGTTTTAGAATTCCCTTATAGTTCTAAAGGTGGGGGTAGAAAACTTGACACTTCATTTGGAATAATGAAGAAAAGTGAAGAATTATTCTGAATTTTCAATGTTAGGGATGGTTATGAATTGTGAAAGAAAGAGAGAGAATTTAAAAATGTCGAACAAGAATTGAAACGGGCATAAAAAGATATACATGATGTTTTGAACAAAAGATTTAATCTTTACTTGTATATGTCAAAAGAAATCACAAAAAAAAAAAAAAAAAATTAAAGGATCATGGAGTAAGAAAAAATTATTAAACAATGTTGGCCAAGCAATTACAAAGTTTTTTCTCTTCAACTTAGTCCCATTTCATGCAACCAAGAGTCCATATTTTCAAACTATTATGGAAGGTTAAGAAAATCTCATTTGTATTGGACACTTTGTGTCGCACACACTATCAATTTAATTTTGGAGGACATGGAAAAATGATCATTATTTACTTATGTTATTTCAAATGGTCGACAAATAACATAATTCATATACAATAGTAACAAACTCGTGAGTTTGATGAGAACATTTACCAAGAGGCATGAATTATTACGTTCGAGGATCACACGGTTTGCTACACAATACATTATTTTTCAAAGTCTTATTCGAATATCAATCGACTTTGAAAACCATGTTTGCCTCTGATGAATGACTGTGAATGAGGCTTATGAGGGATATAAAGAAATGAGAATTAGCAAGTAAGATTTCAAATTTGATCATGCAACGTGAATTTTAGGAGAAGATAGAAGAAGTCTGTAAGGTCATGGAATCTTTGGTTAAACTTTTGAAAATTGTTTATCAAGATAAAATGCCTATTATAATTGGAATTTACAAGGGCATGCGAAGAGTCAAACAATCAATAATAGACTCCGTAAAACGTCATTAACCATATATCCAACTAATTAAAAAGAAGTGGTTAGATCATCTTAAATCAGATCTTCATATGACGGGTAATAATTATGTATTTTTAATATAATTTAAATATTAATATTTTACTAATATTGTGATATTAAGAAAATTAATATTGACATATATTGTAGCGTACTATTTAAATCCCCAATTTCAATAAGATAACTTCTTAATGAAAAATAATGAACTTTTTCATGCAATGAAAATGATTATCAAAAAATTGAAACTAGATATGATTAACCAAGGGAAGGTGATAGACTAAGTATCAATACATATTATTGTCAAATAATTCAAAGTTATTTTTAAAATTATATATATATTTATAATTTAATTATGGTATATAAACTTTTTTTTATCATTTTTGAATCATTCTTTGCATTTTAAATATGTTAAATTGTTTATTGACATAATGGAGGAGTTTGATGATGCTCTAACTAAAAACATGAGTAAAACTTCTTTATTAGGTAATATATAAATAATAATAATAATAATTTATACAATAACAAATACTAAAGTATTTAGCATTTTTTTTCTTATCAGTTGATTGGTGGTATAATTATGGTCATGATGCACCCGATCTCAGAAAAATAACTATTAAAGTCTTGAGTCAAACTTGCTCGTCTTCAGGTTGTGAAAGAAATTAGAGTATATTTGCTCTAATCCACACTTGTCCTCGTAATAAACTCAAAATGAAAAAGTTAGGGAACTTGGTGTTTGCACATTATAACATGAAATTACGAGCTCGCAATATCACGGACCGTAAATCAGAAGATAATTATTACAATCCTATTGATTTAGATTCCATATTTGAGTATGATAACATATTAGACTAGTGGTTGAGAGAAATGAAAGATCATTTGATGGATAATAATGACTTATCTTGATTGAATAGGGAGATTGGTACCCAACCCGAGAGAGATACGAGTAGATTTCCATCTCTAAATGGTGGTAATGAAGGTAGTGAAGATGCACAAAATAGAGCATGGGATGCTAGTGAACCTGATAACGTGATCACGATACAAGATACCGAGTATGATACTAAGCCATTTGATGAGAGACACGAGAGATTGGCCAGATTGACAAAGTTTTGTAGTGATGATGATAATGATGAAACTCAGACTCAATATTATGGTGGTAGTGATAGAGGTTATGATCATTATTGATACCCCCAAAAGACATGTATAAATGAGAATGACACATCCAATAACTATGATGTTGAGTTTGGACATGGTGGTTCTTATTATGGTTATAACCAACCTACTGATATGTATGGGTACGAACATTCTTATTCATACCATGGATAAACAAACTCAAGCTATGAACAAGGGGAGCATAATCATACCAACACGAGCAACACTGCAACTAACGCCCTTATTTCTTTTTTTCTTCCCTAGAAACTATCAATCTTATCTGTATTATGAGGAACAAGAACAATACGTTGATTTAAAATTACTTTTATGTGATTATATTTTTTATATGTGATTTTAACTTATTATCAAACATATTTAATTAATCATTTTTTTATTTACTTGTTTATTTAAAATATCTTTTGTAGGTGAGTGGGTTATATGCTCTATCGGACATCAGTGCAAATTTTAACTCATATCACTGTGGCACTTCGCTTCTATGATTTATATTTTTACAAATATTTATTAATTAATATTTGCCTTGGAATCAAATTAGGCTAAACTCAAACTGAGTGTTATATTAATATTTAATTTATTTTTGTATATATGAACCTATTCGTTATCATACATTTCTATTTTTTCAAATTGCAATTAGTACTTTGATTGATTCCTAATGACTCAATGTTTCCTTACATTTTCATGAAACTCTAGAATGATTCATTTGAAAGTTTGATAGTGCCTGTATGTTATTTTAAGAAAATTCAAATGGATTGGTGTTTTAGTAAAAATTATTTGATGATGTGCTTTGATATTTTTTATGATAAATTTAATACTTTTTAAATGTTGTGTTTGGAAAGCAAGTTTGGTGTAATAAAAATGAAACGTAAGTAACAATGAAAGTATTTAATTTATTTATTTTAATAGATATGTTATGATTTTTTTTTTAATTTTATAGTTTTTAGTTTGATTTTTTAATAAGAATCATTTCTGAATAGTTTCAGAATATTTAAATGGTTAAAAATCATTGTCTCAATGCCGAACCGAGCGAGACGTACGTCCGAGTTAACTCGGTATCAGGGTTGAACGAGGCGAGACGGGAAACCGAGTTTTGAAACCTCTACAGACCCCACAGAGTAATCTGTTTCTCAAAGGTGTAATAAGAGAAGTAAGAGAAGCCATGGAAGCAGAGACAGCAAAAGTAGAACCAGAAGAAGAAGAAGAAGGGTGGGGCCCAAAATCATGGAAGATCTTAACGACAGTAAGAGAACGATCACCATTGATCCAATGCATCACGAACTTTGTATCAATGGATCTGATGGCCAATACATTGTTAGCTGCGGGTGCATCACCCGCCATGCTTCACTCTCTTCAAGAAATCCCAGAGTTCACTCCTCATGTAGATGCTGTCTGTATCAACATAGGTACCCTCTCTCCCGATTGGTTCCCTTCTATGAAATCTGCTGCAGTTTTAGCGACCCAATTGGGGAAACCTTGGGTTCTCGATCCGGTTGCGGTTTCGGCTTCGGATTTTCGATTGAAGGCTTGTTTTGAGCTAATTGACCTTAGACCTAGTGTTGTTAGAGGGAACGCTTCCGAGATTCTTGCACTATCGAATGCTAAGAGAGGTTCTGATAAGGTAACAACCCAAAACATGTTCTAAAGTTCGTGTCTTCATTATTATTATTTTTAAAATACCTGTAAATTCTAGTAACCCTAATTTTACGAAAAAAATAGGTGTTTTTTTTGGGTTTCCTACACTACCGATTTGACTCGCCCGATTCAACCCTTGGACAAGACGAATATCGATATTGTGTGCTTAGTTGGTCTCATAAAAAAAAAAATACTTTGTATATTCACTATTTGGTTTGTCGAACTCAATAACAAAATCCAATGAATTGGAATGATTGGGTTAGCAAATTGGTTAATGCAGGTTCGTTGTATCTTCGCTATTTGGTTCGTTGAATTTAATGAGTTGGAATGGTTGGGTTTGCAAATTGATTAGTATGGTTTGTTGTATTCTACGAACCCAATACAAATTATACCACAAATTGGTTCACTTCGTATTGGTTCCGTCTTGTAGGAATTATTGGGAAAATGGAGTCTTAGAAAGATTAGAAAACAAGAATCATAGAGACTTTGCGGCATGAAAAGATCGCTTTGTTTATCCCCACTCGTAGAAGAGTTTGTTGATGGATTACTGACAAAATAGTCTCCAGGATACAACAAAGTCACGATGAGAATTTGTAAGCAACAATCTTGATAATTTGAAAAAACTAACATACTTGATTGAGTTCTTGAAAAACTTGAGTGAGTTACTGAAGAACATGATTGGTTTGGTATACTTGCCAAAAGGATTGAAGGGATTCTTAATAGTCTCTCCGTAAAGACACTTGAACAAATAGATGTATCTGTTTATGAGTAGTCAATTGGTAAAACCTATAAGATATGTAAATCAAAGAGATGTGATTCTTCGTAAAGTAAAAACAACCATTTGCACCATCTGAAAAAAAAAAATTATTTAATCAAAAAATAGATTTTATAAATATAAAACTCCAACAAGAATGAATCTGGTAACACAGTCAATTTGTTTTTAATCGATTTAAAATTTATTTATTGATATATATCATATTTTTTCCCTTATTATAAAATGTCAAGTAACATTATCTTATTTTTATATATAGATAACACGGTGGATGCATGCACGGTTCAAACTTCAAAGTTTCATTCTGATTAGGAATATTTCGACGAAGACCGGAATGAACCATTGAATGTTTCAGATTGTCTCAAAATGTTTTGGTCAAGAATGTCTTGTCTGTTTCAGATTGTCTCAAAATGTTTTGGTCAAGAATGTCTTGTCTTTTCTCTTAATCAAAACATTGCTTTGAGACGAGATTTTAAATCTTGGATGCGTGTGTGTTCAAACCCTTGGCACCTCTTAGTGAATCCGATTCCCATACTTCATAAATCCATGGAGGGTATTTCTCGTCTCCGACGTAGGACTATAAGAGTTACAGATGGAAGGAAACCCAATAGGAAAAGAGTTTCGTCCAATATTTTCATTTGCAGTTATGAAGTTTCTACCTTAGGAAATATGTGACATATGAGCATAAAAGTTTATAAACCAACACTTACCTTGCAAATTCTTTTTATTATCTAGGGAGTGGACAGCTCCCATGGATCAATAGATGCAGTGGAAGCAGCAAAGTCCTTAGCTCAAGCAAGCGGTGCTGTGGTTTCAGTATCTGGAGCTGTTGACATCATAACAGATGGGCAGCGTGTCGTGGGTGTACACAATGGGGTAGCCATGTTGCAACAGATTACGGCAACAGGGTGCTCTGTCACTGCTCTCATTGCAGCATTTGTTGCCGTTGATCCCTTACATGCTTTCGAAGCCACAGCTTCAGCACTTTCTATATTTGGTGTTGCAGCTGAGATGGGAATGGACATAGCTAAAGGTCCGGCCTCACTACGCATGCACTTGATAGATTCGCTGCATGGACTTGATCAAGCTTCTGTACTTTCATTGGTCAACATCAATCACAATCTAGCCTGACTTGAGGGGGATGGAAGGTATTTTAATACCCAAAACCCCTAATTCATTCAATTTTACTTACATATATAAACCCTAAATCAATAATGCGTATAATTTTCTTTGTCGATAATGCAACTTTTAAGTCTCAGTTGGCCTTCTCACCAGTTTCTTGTTACGTTTTGCAACTGTTAATCAGTGCTTTCTATGTGGTATCTGGGTTTTGTTTTCTTTATAATGACTGGTGGTAAACACAGTAAATGGAGCCACAAATGTTTGATAGCCTAGACTCTGAATTTGAAATAAGCTTTATGTGTAGAAATACTATCTTGTAGGCTGAGCAAACAAGGCTAATGGGTCTAAAGTCTCTCAAATCTTCCACCCAGTCCTTTATTTTTAGGAAGCAGAGAAATGAAGGTGGAGTTAGAAGTAGCCCTGTCTTCATTGCCCTTTTGTGTGGTCTCACTTCTTGTCTCTATTCCATCTGTCTTGGTGTCATACTCAATCAATCTTATTGTTGTTCTCTAGTTGGAGAACCGACACCTCCAATAGACAAGATTCTGGTTTTTTTTTTTATGGAAGGAAAGGAATTGGAGAATTATTTCGGGCAAGGAGAACTCGATCAATGATGTAATTATTGCTACAGTTGACCTTTTATTTTTGTGGTGCAAACAGTTAAGAAATTTTAAGAGGCCTTTTCTTTGAGGACTTTCTCTTTAGGTGGTATATAAGTTGTAAAAGGGTGAGGGTAGCTAGCCTTACTTTTGTTGTTTCGTTTCAGCTGAGGACATGTTGTCCTTTCATCAATAAAATTTTATATTTATCAAAAAAAAAAAATTGATGATTGGCTAAAGTGTACTATATCGTGTTTAGAGAATTGAGTCCATCGTCTCATATTGAGTACAAGTGTCTGTCTTCAGCTGCAATGAACTAGGAAAATTTATTGAAGCTCAAGCCTGTAGCAGGCTTTGATCGTGAGTCTTGATTATGACCCACTAAACTTTACCGATTCACTCTTTGAGAGGTTTATATGAAAATCAAATATTGTTTCCACGAATGCATCTTAGAGAACTCCATTTGACCAAGAGATGCTATGATAAAGAAATGGTATATTGTCTCCAAATCATCTCTTCTCCCTATATTTCCTTTTACAGGACCTTTTGACAATGTCCTTTTTTTCTTCTTTAATTTTTATTGTTTTAAAGCTTTTCTTTCATGCATTCACAAGACATGCTAAGGGTTGTATTCTTCAAAAGATATGGATTATGTTCTTCTGTTCGACTTACGTCCGGTTGATGATGACTGAGTGTCTCCACAATGAGCCCACTTTCTCATGTATGCCTATCCTTCCACTTGTCTGCATTGAACTATCTAGCACTCTTGGTGTTAATTGCTATAGTTGTCTTCTATACTATAATCAGGTTCAGATGAGGTGTCCCGTTCCTATATGGAATAGGAACCATGTCTACGTGGCACATTTTGGTTGGACTCGGAACCCTAGCCAAGCCATTTTCTATGAGGCACACATACCGATTTGTTTAATCTCCAACCAAAACGTTCCACGTAGATACCGTATGTTGTTATAGGAATGGAACACTGTTCTGGATAACGACTCTCTTGCCTATTACTCGAAATTATAAGTTGTGGAAAGTTTTTTTTGTATCTTGTTGTGTTGGAGAACAAAAAGGACTGGATTGAGACAATGAGAGTAGATATGAACACACTTAAGATATGACTTGAGACAGTAATGAACGGAGGAAAAGGATTTGCTTAGGCTGCGCCAATTTTTCGGAACTGGACTTAGATGATGATGATGATGATGATGATGATGCGAGACAATGATACCAAAGAAACTCAAGTTTAGGATTTCTCACTGGTGATACCATTCTACACTTGGAGGTGCAACTATCTTCAATTCATCACCATCACTGTTATCATTGTCTCAAGGATTTGGGATTTGTTTTGATAGAGGTGGATTTACAGTGGGGGCACTTGCCCTCATAAGATTTTTTAAAAATTATAAGGATTTATATGTTACTGCAACTGATAACAGTAGTATAAAAAAAAATAATAATAATCTACAGCTACTGCCCTCACAAGAATTTTTAAAACTTATAAAGACTTTAATTGCCCCCATGTAAATAAAATCTGGAATCCTCAGATTTAACGAGTCCTTTTTCTCCATTCAACTTGTTTCGACAAGTAGACTTGGATTTACAACTAAGGAGTGCGGTGGTAACTCTCTACGTTGGAAGATCAAGTTCCATGAGAGGAAAAAATAAGATTTTGCTTCAGTCCCTGAAATTGGTAGACTAATGAAAATTGATATGAAAACCCCTTATTTTCTTCCCAAAATCAGTTCAAGATACCTATTTCTATTTTCAAGCTAATGACATTCCTCTTGACATTGGTCTTATAGACTAATGAAAAATATTAAAAAACCTTTATTTTTCTTACCCTCCAACCTTATAAATATGATGCTTATGATGACATGATGATGATTACAATTACATCATCATCATTGTTGTCATCACCATCGCACTTCATCTTATTCAAGAGATTGAAGATTATTATTTTGAGAAAAAAAAAAAAAAAAAAAAACAAGGGATTTTAGAGCATGTTGCATTGGTCCATAAGAAAAGATAGACCTCAAGAATTCAAGGGGCTTGACACTGATTTATTTGAAAGAAAAAAAACACTTCCCTCGTCATGCCTGTGGCATCCAAAAGCATTATGGGATGCCATAGGATTGTAGAGCGTTTAAAATTAAAAAACAAATAATTTTCACGGTTGGATTTTAATTTTAAATTTAAAAATTCAGTGGCCTTCCATTTTCAAAATCTTGGGTCAAGCCAATTTTTTTTTTTTTTTCAACTTGATTTATGCCATGAGAAGCAGAGGGTTGTGGTGTTGGTGTTTTTTTCCTCATATGGTTCATAGAATTCGAGACCCACCAATCACATGAGTTTGCCTGTATCGAATGACATCCTCAATTTACAAAATTACCACACTTAAGCTTGACGTGGCATGTGCTAGAGTTTGTGAACACTATGACGAGAAATTTTGTGAGCAAAATATCACTCGTGGTGTTATTTTCCCCAAGTGGCAAAGGGTTTATGTATAAAATGAGTTGTGCTAAAGTGACCACCAGTTTATATGGCACTTTCATGTCAAGAAGTGTGATATGAGGTTACGATTGAGGTCACTTCAGCATTATTCTTATAAAATTACTGGGATGAGGATAAAATCCCATAATTACTATTTGAATAGATTTTTTTGTTTTTTGTTTTTTGACAAATTACATTTTAATTTTCTCAAAATAATTTAAATAATCTCAACATTACAAAACGTTGGAACTCTCGTTCAAGCAATGTCAGGTACTCAAAAAGAGAAATCTAGTAAAAAATAAAAATAAATAAATAAAAGAGAGTTTCTATTGGCACCCCCAACTTTTACTTATTCTCAACCATTCACACTTATTTTCTTTATTTAAGAAATTCAAACATTTACAAAGACTTCCTCCTCTCCCGCCAAAAACCAACACTGTCAAAAATAAACATCGAACACGGATTCTACATTTCCCTACTCTCCGCTTCCCAAAATTGCTTCTCATACTCATCTAAATCGCTTTAACCCCACAATCACTTCCAACCTTCCCCTCTATTGCCCCAAAAGCTTCAAACAAATTGTCGATCGTCTCTTCTTCGTCGAATCTCACACTCCCAACCTCACCACTTTCTCATGGAATTCTCTCATCAAAGAATTCACCACTTCTCGTCGATTCTTACAATCCCTTTTCCTCTTCAAGAAACTCCTCCTCTCTGCCTCATTGAAACCCAACAACTTCACATTCCCTCCTCTTCTCAAGTCCTGCACTGCCCTTCAAGCTCCAAACATTGGATCCAGCCTTCATGGTTACTTAATAAAAAATGGGTTCAATACTAGCGTCGCAATCGGTAGCTCACTTATGTCTTTTTATTCAAAATTTGGTCGAATTCGAGACGCTTCTCGAGTGTTTGAAGAAATGCCCATTAGAGATACGATTTCGTATAATTCTTTAATTTGTTGTTTTGGGTCTAATGGGTTTTATGAGGGGGTCTTGAATGTTTTTGAAAATATGCTGAATTTGGGTTACATCCCGAGTTCTGACTCTGTTTTACATGCAATAACAGCTTGTAGTGAGTTGAGGTGCCTAGAGAAAGGGGCATCGATTTATAAGTTTTTAATTCAAAATGGGTTTGGTTCAAATGTTTGCATTGTTAATTCTTTGATTTCGATGTATGCTAAGGTTGGGAGGTTGGATCTAGGGCGTCAAGTTTTTAATGGCATGAGTCGGAGAGATTTAGTGTCTTGGAATTCAATGATTTCAGGTTATGCACAGAATGGGAATTGGTCTGAAGCGTTCGACCTTTACTTATCTATGAATAAGGTGGGAAACTTGGTTCCAAGTCGGGTCACTTTCTTGGGTTTGATATTGGCTTGTGGACAAGCGAGGAATCTTGATATGGGTATGAGTATTCACGCCCGTTTGGTTCACTCAGGACTGTTGTCAGACTTCCGTTTGGGAACCTCCATCGTTGATATGTACTCTAAATGTGGGAAAGTTGAATGTTCCCGAGTTATATTTGAAGAAGAATTACTAGAAAGAAGCTTGGTTTCATGGAATTCACTAATTATGGGGTATTCCCAAAATGGGTATGATTACGAAGCAGTGTTTCTCTTTCGACGGATGCTACAAGATTCAAACGTTAAACCTGATGCGATCACCATTGCTAATGTGGTCCCCGCATGTGCAAGCTTAGCAGATTTGCAGATGATCAAGTCCATCCACACGATCATTATCAAGAAAGGTCTCACGTTAGATCGTGACATCGTGTTGGGCACATCGATGGTTGATGCATATGGAAAGTGTTCCGATATTGAGGCTGCAACCTTCTTGTTCACTTGCATCGGGAACCCTAGTAATGCGACATGGAATGCGATGATTTCCGTTTACAATTTGAACAATCACTCTCATCAGGCAATGATGCTCTTCCTCGAAATGCTCCACAATGAGGTTTTCTCAGATTCAATCACCATGGTAACAATTTTTCAATCTTGTGGTGAACTAGGATCTCTGAAACAAGGGAGTGTGATCCATGGTTATTGCCATTCTAAGGGTTTTGATTCACATCTTACCGTCGGCAATGCCATGATAGACATGTATGTAAAATGTAGGTGCACGAAAAGTTCGCAAGTACTTTTTAACTCAATGCCTTGTAAGAACATCGTGACGTGGAACACTCTGCTTTGTGGGTATGTCAAGGTTGGTCATTCAACGATGGTGCTCAAACTGTTTCACCAAATGCAATGTGAAAACCAGCACAAGCCAGACACAGTCACGATGATCTCCGTCATCCAGGCTTACGGTATAGATTCAGCCAATCATGGTGATGCATTGGTGCATGGTTTAGTTTTGAAACTCGGGCTTAACTCCGAAACCCTAGTTTCCAATTCTCTGGTTGATGCTTATGCAAAGAATGGACTCATAGATGACGCGTGGTTATTGTTTGAGCAGATGGGTTGGTTTTAGAGATCAAAGCTCCTGGAATGTGATGATAGCTGGATTTGGAATGAATGGGCAAGGCCAAAAGGCTTGTTCACTCCTCTCGAGGATGGAAAAGAAGACGGTCACAAACCAATTCCATCACCTTTTATTTCATTACTTTCCTCTTGTAGCAGTGTTTCTCTTTCGACGGATGCTACAAGATTCAAACGTTAAACCTGATGCGATCACCATTGCTAATGTGGTCCCCGCATGTGCAAGCTTAGCAGATTTGCAGATGATCAAGTCCATCCACACGATCATTATCAAGAAAGGTCTCACGTTAGATCGTGACATCGTGTTGGGCACATCGATGGTTGATGCATATGGAAAGTGTTCCGATATTGAGGCTGCAACCTTCTTGTTCACTTGCATCGGGAACCCTAGTAATGCGACATGGAATGCAATGATTTCCGTTTACAATTTGAACAATCACTCTCATCAGGCAATGATGCTCTTCCTCGAAATGCTCCACAATGAGGTTTCTCCAGATTCAATCACCATGGTAACAATTTTTCAATCTTGTGGTGAACTAGGATCTCTGAAACAAGGGAGTGTGATCCATGGTTATTGCCATTCTAAGGGTTTTGATTCACATCTTACCGTCGGCAATGCCATGATAGACATGTATGTAAAATGTAGGTGCACGAAAAGTTCGCAAGTACTTTTTAACTCAATGCCTTGTAAGAACATCGTGACGTGGAACACTCTGCTTTGTGGGTATGTCAAGGTTGGTCATTCAACAATGGTGCTCAAACTGTTTCACCAAATGCAATGTGAAAACCAGCACAAGCCAGACACAGTCACGATGATCTCCGTCATCCAGGCTTACGGTATAGATTCAGCCAATCATGGTGATGCATTGGTGCATGGTTTAGTTTTGAAACTCGGGCTTAACTCCGAAACCCTAGTTTCCAATTCTCTGGTTGATGCTTATGCAAAGAATGGACTCATAGATGACGCGTGGTTATTGTTTGAGCAGATGGGTTGGTTGAGAGATCAAAGCTCCTGGAATGTGATGATAGCTGGATTTGGAATGAATGGGCAAGGCCAAAAGGCTTGTTCACTCCTCTCGAGGATGGAAGAAGACGGTCACAAACCCAATTCCATCACCTTTATTTCATTACTTTCCTCTTGTAGTCATTCTGGTTTGGTTGATCAGGGGTGCATGTATTTCAATTTGATGATCACGAAGTACAAAATCGAGCCATGTTTGGAGCATTGGACGTGCATTATAGACATGTTTGGACGGGCAGGGAGATTGGAAGAAGCATATCAATTGATAAAAAATGGGCTTCCCGAGGAATCGGATTCTAGTGTTTTATCCGACTGTGCTGCTATTTGGGGAGCTCTTTTAAGTGCGTGTAGGATGAACGTGAATGTTGAACTTGGGGAACTTGCGGGTCAACAACTTTCAAGATTGGCGCCACATAATTGTGGGTATTACACATTGTTATCCAATTTATATGCCTCTGGCAAGAGATGGGATGAAGTGGCAAAGATGAGGAGAGTGTTTGAAGATGGAAAGTTGATGAAGAAACCAGGTTTGAGCATGGTAAAGACGTGAGACTGAATGATAAAAGGGGAGAGTACTGATGGGCAGCAGTAATTGGTGTTTCAAACATCCACTACCTTCACTTTGTTCAATGATTCCTCCATTCACATTGCACGTCCAGAGGGCCACCTCTCAGACAAAATCTTTGTAGAAAGAGAATGGTCAAGGGTGTGATTCTAATCTTATAGATTGGTATACGGGTCATATTGCCAAAGCTTTACACATGTTATCCAATCTCATACCCCCCGAGACCTATTTCAGATTAAGTCAAATCCCAAAGCAACAGTCGGGGTCTCACCGAGTTAATTCTGGTTTGGGTACCAACAAACCACACCTTATTCAGTGTGTCCAATTTTTCTACTTCTATGGTAATTGCTGAGAAGGTCATGAACCTGTTATTGAAACACGGATAAGGTTCAATAGATATACATGGGAATGGATTGGAGAAGTGGAGGTTTTGGCACTTAGTTTTCTTGTGATATTTAGTTATAGACCAACTTTTTTGGGTCCCTTTGATGCTTCAAAGCAGTTACTTCTAGAATGGAGTATAAATTTGTTAAGATAGAAGCAAGGGGGCCAAGCTATCGACAGAAAAAATAAATAAATATACAATCAACTAGAACATGAAGAGTCTCATTTAATCATAAATTCCTTGAAAAATATCCTTTTGCGTTCCTCAACAACATTGATTACTAGGGTTCTAGAGCGTAACGAACTTACTCTTATTGTACATTTGGAAAATTGAATGCAAGAAACCACGTTAGCAATAAAAATAAAATGAAAATCAAAGGAAAAAAATACAACACAAAATTTACGTAATTTTGTAAGATAAGCTACGTCAATAAGTGATGATGAGATCTTTTCACTATCCATGAAAACCAAGGTTAAATATCTCAATCTCCAAGTGCAGAGTTAGGATTTTCTTGTACCGGAGCAAACAATAGTTGCTCGATAAGATTGAAGAATATGAATTACGAGTAGTTTTGAGGCAAAAATTCATGGGTTTTTTGTTAGAGGTTACAGAAAATGGCATATAAGTCATTTTTAGAGAGTTACTATTGCCACACCAACTTTTACTAACGCCAAAGCATCTTGGGTTATTTATATTGGAATTGGTGTGGCATTAGTAAAATTTGGTGTCAATTGTAGTTCTCTTCTTTTACCCATCAAAAAAATAAATAAAATAAATGGTTATTTATATGTGAAGTGGTACGTTGTAATTAAAGTTGTGTAATTTAATAAGGTTTACAAAAACCGGAGGTTCACGGTTCAACAATCGAACCATATCATAAAAACCGACGGTTCATTAAAATTACCCTCTTTTTAAATATTTCCACGTCAGTCTTCTCTCTAGTCTAGGGTTCGGAATTTTCGAGGCGGGAAGCAGTTGCAATGTCTTTTCTCGAAGATTTCCAAGCTAGTAAGATCCCCAAATTCTTCAAATTCGATTGAATTTCATCTAAGCTTCCTTTTAATTTCATGTTATTTGTCGGTGATACTCTTACCTGCGCATGGATTTCCCATTATTATTGTTTTTTCAACAAACTTTTATAATCAGTAATTTAGTAAACGTTTCAATAAGATTTAGTAATTTAGGGTTTAATTTGGTTCTTAATCTGTCACCTTAACTTCTTTTTTTTTTTTTATATTTATAAATTGGTAGAAACAATGAAAAACAAAATAATAATCAGTCGTTGGAGTAACTTTTTATTTATTTATTATTATATAAGATTCAGTAATTTAAGGATTGAGTTGATTCTCAGTCAGCCATTTTTTCTTTTATTTTTTAATTTATTCTCTTTTTTCATTGGATTAATAGAAACATGTTAAATTTCTGCTTCTTAATTTGCTAAATCCTTACTCCGGTTAACAGCCATCCACAACCAGAAGTTGATTTTTGTGCGACGTTATAGTATTAATTTTCCATGAAAATATTCATAGTTTCACTTTGTAATCCCAAAGGTTTGGTGAGATGGCCAAGACCACGCCTCGGGAAGTGGAGGTCTTGAGTTTGAATTGTTCCCTTCGGGGCCCCCTCAGGGATTTATCCCATAAATCACTCGATATCTGTGGAGGGAGGGGATTGCATGTGCCCTGAGGATTAGTCCGATGATCTAAGAGGTCGGGATACCTTGATTTCAAAAAAAATAAAAATAAATTGTGCAGTATCTCCTAAGAAGTGGGTTGGGGCCACCTTCAAAGAATCTTTGGAGAGCTTCAACTATGAAGAATGTGTAGATTTCTAAGGAAGTGGAATGATATGATCTAGTTGTTATTATGTTTTTACAAGTGCAAGATTTTATATTAAAAGAAAATAAGAGGAGGTTGAGCAGATCTACCTAATAGGATACATCAATAGAAGAACAACACAACAAACTCTAGTTCTCATCTAAGGAGACAACCTCCCATCTAGAAATGAAAGAAAATAAGAGCTTTTACACTATAGATTACATTAGAAACTGAGAGCTCCTCACCCATCGAAGATTCTCTTGTTCCTCTCATTCCAGAGGCTCAAACAATGAGATAGATCTCCACGAAATTCTCACCATAGAGTTAAATGCCATGGTATGCCAACTTTGAGATAAGGGTCAGGAAGATAGAGGAAAAGTCCAATTAATACCAAATGCTCTAAAAAAGTGAAACCATAAAAAATCTTTCGACTGAGCTAACGTAGGACAAACAGAAAGAGACACTTTGGAGCCCCATATCCAGTTAGAGGAAGTTCTTTTGACAATTTATACAAACAGTCAATTAATTGACAAAAAGCTCTTAATTGAAACATGAAAATTAAAGATTTTCAACTGAACGATAAGGCAGATGAGATACGAGGTGTTTCAAGGGTGTTTTGTTGTGTAGAGGATTTTGTCATTGCAAATCCTTCTAATTTTTTTCCTCTCCAGTCCCCTCTGTATTGTTACAGATCACAAAAAGAAAAAGAAAAGGAAAAAGGAGCTTTGGATTCCTATCATAGCTCCTTAAGAGTTTGGGATATTAATTCTCATGCATCTCTTGGAATTTAGCTTACCCCCCCCCACTCAAAAAAGAAAAAAAAGTTAAGGCTGAAATTTTTTCTCCACATTCAACATCTGTAATCAAATGAAGCAATCTAAAGAATTGGGGCTTATTCGGTGCAAGTTGACTAGTATTGCTGTTAATTTATCACGAATTTCTTGTCCATTTAGTTCAGATAGTGGGAGTGGGGTTCTTCATCATTAGTAAACTTTTGTCATTGAGCATATATCATATTTCTGGTGTTGCTGTATGTTTTCCATATTTGATGGTACGTATGATTTGATTAGTAATCAAATTATCTGATTTTGTTATATGTTCAGTTGAATGGTCATTCACTACTCAATGATATACCATTCTAGCGTATTAACTTCTTGTCCTTTGTTCAGGTCTAGAATCATTGCCAACTATGCTGCAGCGTAAATATGTATTGATGCGTGATTTGGATAAAAGCTTACAAGGTAAGCCTTTATATTGATCATTGAGGAGAGCTGATAAACCATTTGTGTTTCAAATGTCTGCTAGTATTTACACATCAGCTATTTTCGCCTCAATTCTGCAGAATCTGGAGTGCGAAAAGAGAGTCACTATTTATGAGATCTGAAGTTAATTTACTCTTATTGTCAAACTTGGTTTTCCTCTTTGGTATTTGAAAATGTAATTTGATTATTCTATCTAATTTATCTCCCAATTAGCTTGGACTCAATGGTCAAGATAATCATAGTTAGCCAAGCATTAAAAAAGGGAGTAAGATGTAAACCATGCTTACAATTAATTGTTGTCTTTTGGTAAGATCTTGCTTTCTGAAATAAGAGTCCACCTTAATATCTTGATTTGTAATATCAGTTACAAAGACCTAGATTTATTGGGTCTGGGTTCAAGGCATGTTATTTATGGTAGTGTGCATAAGAGAATGGTCAGATATGCATTCAGAAGGTTTTTGACTCCATAATAGCTTCATTTGGTTGGGTATGGCTCTGGTCAAAGCACTAAACTTCGACCTCACCTTTAACTTCACTCTACTATAAATTGTAACTAATTTGAGGAAGTTTAATTCTACATGGAGAAGTTCCTTAGAAGTTAGCCAACTTGGAGAAGTTCAGAACTGATTGCCAAAACATTGCTAAGGCGCACCGATATTTCAGAGTGCATGGAAACAATATATGCAACTTATTGTATCACAAAAACTACCATTTGGAGTAACACATGCAAGATGAGAAGTGTGTTCTACGTATACTAAACCAAGTATATGAAGAACTATAAATCTAAGATACAAAACTTTTAATTACCTATAATAAATAAATAAAAAGATACAAAACTTTGAATTAAATTATTAAAGATAGTGGTATGTACTCAAAATTTTGATGAATATAAATGGTGTATATTATCAAAATGAGGTTGGAGGAGATTGAAGAGGCCTACATCCTACAAGGAGAGATAAATTTTTTTTTTTTAAATAAATAAATAAATAATAATAATAATAAAAGAAAAACATCTCAATCCAAAGTTAACCCCTTCCTGAGCATACAAGATCCAACCCAAAAATGAAATTCTTAGAGAATAAACTCTTCAATTCTTTGAATTTGAGGCTCTGAAACAATATGAGTCAAAGGATACTCATTATGATCCTATTGCAATCATGCTCCTTCCCCCTTCTAAAAGGTGGCTATTACACTCCTTCCGCAAGCTCCAACAAATAGCAAAATGTGCTAAAGACCAAATGATTCATTTTCGAGCACTAAAAGGAACTGAATGCCAGCTTTGAAAAAGAGAGATGACGAATGATGGGAAAGCCTAGTTTATACCAAAGAGTATTTTGAAATAAATTTTCAAAGGCGAGGGGTATATATGAGGTGGTTTGTCTGCGTGAGGCAAGGTGTAATCCTTGTGGGAGATATGAGGCACATGCCTCAATTTTTTTCTTCAATATGGCAGCAACATCCAACAATTAAAATCATCGTCATTTTCAAAGCCTTGTCCCAAATTTCCCTATGGTCTGCTGAATGAAGCTTGTTACTCCTCTCAATTCTATCTAAAGCTGTGTCTTCTTTTGATTCAAATGTCTTGGTCTAACTACCACACTGTACATCTTTCTTGTTCTTCTTCTTGCTCTTTTAGAACCCTCAACTTGCAAGTTCCTTTTATATTGGTGTTGGTGTTGTCATCAGCCATCATTGCACATGATCATGCCATCTCTCTATATATCATCAATGAGTGCCACTCCTACATTTTTACTAATTGTTCTTTTATCATTTTATCTTCATAGTCTTTCCTCTTATCCTTATAACATCCTTATTTGTGCTACAATCAGGTACCATTTTGCAACCATAATCATAATTGCTTGTGGAGTTGATAGTCAATTATGAACCTTTTAATCTATTATAATGGTTTTTAGGTCATTTGATAGTGATAAATTAAAATTCAATTATTTAGATACAAAAATAAATAAAAATATTTACATAATGTTAAAGAGAACTGAATCAAGGATTTGGGATAGAATATGATCTCTTATTGGACGGGTCTGGATTAACTATGTCCCAATCCGTTGGGGGCCTGATCCAATAATATGTAAGTAGCTAAGTTATATATATATATTTAAATATATATGATGTGTGTCTATGTCATGTACATATTATTTATCAAATCAAATTTGATCCGATCCGAACCAGTCTGATCATATTGTCATACTGAATTGGATCCAAATGTCAAGATCTGATAAGGAGCTGATCCAACAAATTAGTGGGTTGAATCCAAGTTCAATCCTCCGAGTATTTGTTTGTTTCCAAAGCGTCATCGATTGGATCCAAAACAGTGACAACCCTACTAATACCCCAACAATGAAAATTGATCTTTATAGTTAGTGTTTGGAACCGTTGGAACTAATCGGATTATTGTTAAAATGACCATCGTCGAAATGTCACTGAGGATGGGTCTTTTCTCCCTGTCACCATGTTCTTTTCTTTGACGTGGGAAGGTGCTCTTTCAGTTTCCTCATGTGTCTCTCTTCTTCACCGATGTCCCATCCACTCACCATAATCGCTAGCAAGAAAGAGGTGTGGTGGGGTCGAAGGGGGGAGGGAAAGAAGAGGAGAAGAAAGGAGTTTAAAATTTCTTTCATTTGTTTGGTATCATTTCTTCTAAAGAATTGGTTAATATGGTGAGTAGACCATGTTCCAAGGAAGCTAATTAGTGCCTGACTATTGATCATCTAGCTAACAGGGTTCAAAATGGCATATCTTCCTACCACACACATTTGCACATTCTTGTGTTTCATCTGTGCTTTCAGCATGCTCAATTACTTCCTTTTTTGGCTAGCGGTCTGTTTCTGCTTGGAAGAATTTTTTTCAGGCAGCTATGTTCTCTTGTTAATATGAACAGAAATCCAACGGCAAAATGAACAACGCTGTGAACAAGAAGTAGAGGATATTGAACGAGGAGTTAAGTCCGGTAACATCAAACCAGATACTTCCCTCATCAGATTCTCAGATGAGGCCCTTGATGAACAAAAACACTGCATCAGGATTGCTGATGAAAAGGTTGCGCTGGCTAGTCAGGCATATGATTTGGTATAAATGTGCCCACTCCATGTTCTTTACATCAACTTTAAAATTTTATTCAAAATCCATGGATTGTACATCAGAGTTGTTCACATTTATTTGTATTGCTCGAGCACTGGTGTCAAATGTGAATGATCTAATTTGGCATTGGTGCCAAATTATGTATACGTTATATTACCATGAATTTAAGTGTTATCTTTATCGAATATTTAGGTCCATACACTTGCACCTGATTGAAGATTTTTTGGTGCAGTTTTTAGTAAAAGAACTTTTTCCATATCCTTCGGAATGTTTCGTCTGAGATTACATTTACCCCGAAACATTAAATGTTTCAGATTGTTTCAGAATAGTTGAGATTGTCTCGTTTTTTTTTTCTCTTGGTCGAAAACATTTCTTTGAGAGGAGATTTAAATCTTAGCTGTGCCCTTACACTTAATAGGGTTTGATCTAGTGAACAATTTAACACAGATTTTAATGACATATCTAGCAGAGTTCTGTATAAGGAAGGTTTTTTATTTATTTATTTTTTTTATGGATGTAAAATTTTATTATAAAGAAAAGGAAGTCAAGAGACCTGCCTACAAAACAGCACAAAAGAAAAGACAAAAGAAAGAAATGAAGCATCCAAAAGTAGGGCTAAAAACGCATGCTCGATGGCCCACCCTACGAATTCTCCAGACAAGTGAAGCCTCATTTGAACGTAAAATCCTCGAAAAAAGTGCCTACCAAAAAAATAATATATCCTTGAAAAAGATGCCCTTAAATTCCTTTAAGGTTTCCCTCTCTAGATGGCCAAACATACCACAAAAGGACTTGAATTCCATAAATCCTTTCTCTTGAGAGGAAAAGCAGATTGAAAAAAAAAACCTGATATAGAATAGGGAAAACACCAACACATTTTGAAGAGAGACATGAAATGAAACTGAATTGTTCGAGAAAAATTACAGTGCTCGAGTGGTGCTTTATCTAGTTACTTTGTGATCAGGGGCGGAGCCAGGATTTTCTTGCAGTGGAGGCAAACTATGGTTAGTTGTATAGTTGAAGAACTTGAAGATGAATGGTTCTAGGGAGAAATTCAGAGGTTTTTGGTTAGAAGTTGAAGAAAAGGATATTTAGGTCATTTCCAATTAGTATATGAGAAGGCCAGGTCAAGAGGCAATGTCATCAACAAAAAATTGAAGGGGAGAGAGGGGGGGTTTCAAAAATTGGAGGGAGGTGAGGGTGTGGGGGCAAATGGGGAGAGAGGTGAGTGAGTGGGGACAAATGGGGCATGTAATTAGTTGAAAATATGGGGGTGTCTCAAAGTTCTGTGGGGGCAATTGCCCCCACCAGCTTCTTACTAGCTCCGCCCCTGCTTGTGATATCATGCATGGAATACACTGTTGTGAAGATAAGAGTGTCCTCAATACCAACTTTGTGGATGGAACTAATGGTTTCATTGTTTTCTTTGCTGATTAGTATGAACTAATTTTTCTGTTCTACTAATTGTGATACATAATCATGCCACAGGTGGATGCACATATTCAACAACTTGATCAATATTTGAGGAGATTCGATGAAGAGCTTAGACGAGGTACTTCTTTCTTCATTTGGTCCTTTTTTTTTATAGATAAAAATAATTTTATTAGAACAAGAGAAAAAAGGGTAGGTCAAGGTGACCATCCCAAAAGTACAAAGAAACAAGCAAAACTAGAAAAAAAAAAACCCACACAACAAGAGCTAACCTATAGACAAATTACAAACCCTTACCCGTCTAACAAGCAAACCTTCATTTTATGTTCTTATTTTATTTTTCATCTGGGGGGTGTTTTTGTGACAACAGAAAGCCTTTTCTGTGCCCACACACACGCACCCATACACCCCTTTTTTTCCTGTGTAATTGTGGTAATGTGGCTTGTAACAGAGAAGGATCTCTCAGCTGCTGCGGGAGCTGCTGTTTTGAGCTCTGATAGTAATGCAAAATCTGCAAGGGGTAGCGAAAGTAGTAAAGGAGGGCGTAAGAAGTACGTATCTTTATTAGACAACTTTTTAAAACTTCCATGAGTTACGCTTAAAGCCATTAAACTCTTAATCTTTCCTTAATATATATTGAGAATTTTTAAATTTTTTTTTAAGAAGTGGTTTTTGTTTTTTAATTCAGAAGGATCATCTTGAATGCTGTTTAAAAAGTAATATTTGGACATCTATGAATTACATTCGTATTTTGAATCTATGTTCATTTTAAAGTTTACAGATATAAGTTGTGGAACTTCTACTGTATTAGGATAGGTTTATAATAGATTATGAAGCTTGAAGTGACAAATCAATTTATTTTTCTTGTGTAAGAACTTCAGGAAGAATGCAAACCTGAGATGTGCAGTTGCTACTAGATCGTGCCAGTATAGTTGTTTGGTCAACTAAACTGTATGAAAGTTCAAATTATAAAGGTCACTAGTACCAGATTTTGTGCATAGAATCAAGACCCAGCGTTAAAACTTAAACCCATAAATAAATAAATAAAAGACTGAATTCCTTGAGAATCTTACACCTAAAGAAGAGGAGACCAAGAATTGAAATTTTTTTTTTCATGAAGCTGATACTCCTTGTCTTCAAAAACACGCTAATTTCTTTCTTTCCAAATCCCCTAACAAACAACGAACGGGATTAAACTCCACAACAATCTTTTAGCCGTCTTGAAGGGAAAACCCTGATGCATCCAACCTTCAAAAACAAGGATTTGAGTGATCTCGGGAAGCAAGGGAAAGTGCCTAAGAGCAACCAAAAAAGGATTTGAGCTCTCGCTCGATTTTTTGAATCCTCTTAATTTCTTTAGTTTTCTGCTCTCCCAGCATGAGTTGGAGGCTAATCCTAAATATTACGAGTCATTTTAGATGGTGCTAGATGAACAACATCATTATCATCATGATCAACAGCATCATCATTCTCAACTACAAGATCATGATCATCATCAACAGGATCGTGAATAGCATGGATGATAGCTGTATTACCTATTCTTCATTTCTCACTTAAATTTTAGCCCTTAAAGTTTATGGTAGTGTTTGTATTAATCACGATCTCATGATATCCTCCACCCAGGAATTATAATCATTAGTAAGGATGGCTCAATGGTTTGTGCTTTGCAAGCTCTACTTATTGCCTGACATGGAATTTTCCCATTTTCTTTTGCTGGAAGAGTGTTTTAGAAACTTTTATTGATAAATTGAGTTGCATAAGAGAAACACCCTATGTGTGCAGAACACGCTTACCAGCAGCGGCAACAACTGCAGCAGCATCAAACGCTCCAAGCATGGACTTAGATCTGCCAATCGATCCAAACGAACCCACATACTGTTTCTGCAACCAAGTCAGTTATGGGGAGATGGTTGCATGTGATAACCCGGATGTATGTATTTGTTTTTTTTTTTCTCAGCATTTAATAATTGGGATAGGGTTTAGATGATAAACCTTTTCTGTCTTCCTTCTGTTAGTGCAAGATAGAGTGGTTTCATTATGGCTGTGTCGGTCTGAAAGAACAACCCAGAGGAAAATGGTATTGCTCAGACTGCGCTGGCTTGCAAAAGCGTCGGAAAAGCAAATGACTTGAAAATTCTTGTTACAGTAAGCTGTGCTGGACGGCCTGGTACATTTCTTAATCTGATAATTGATTTAACCTTGGCACTATATTTTCTCAGAATGTAATTTCTAAATAATTTTGACAAATCTGTTAATTAGGTAATGTTTTACAAAGGCAGAATCCATTGTTTACAGATCGTCTTTTCGGAAGTTACTCTGGAAATGATTGAGCTTTGTTTCAGCTAATGTATACTTCTGCATTCATGTTCAAATGATTTGCAATGGAAGAAGGTCTTCCTACTAAACCTGAGCTCGGCAGATAGATGGAATGCATAGCGTGCTGGGTTCTGTTATCGTGTTGTTACTGATAATAACTATTTATTTTCTTTGTTTCGGGCACAATGTCGAATATCAGGTTTTGTGAAAGGCTTCAGTCATTGATGATGAAAGAAAGGATCCCAATTGTATGGATTTTTAGCTGGACTGACTTCATGGTCTTTTTGCACGTATCCCCCTTAGTTTCCTGTTAATTTTCTGTTCTTTATTGTATCTTTTCTTTTATTTTATTTTTGAGAGCTTCTATTGCCACACTAACTTTTGCTAGCACCACCTCAAATGTGTGCTAATTCTTTGGTGATTTACATATAAATAGGTGTGGCAATGGATCGCCCTATATTTTTCAGTCATATCCTTAATAGCAGGTTGAAAGGGCACCGAGTTTCATTTGGGGAAGTCAAACAAGATAAGATTTTGGGAAAGATAGGTGTGGAAACGCTCTGTTAAAGACTTAATTCTCCTAATTATGTTCTGTCTATTAAGAATAACCTATCCATTCAAGATAGGCAAAATCACTCTTGAAACCTCATTTATTAAAATACGGACCAACTGGTCCTTAATTATATTTTATGGACCTTTATAGATCCCGATTCTGAAATGTTTTCCTAGTAGAGGTTTTATGTAACTTCCATCACAATTTTTATTCAAAATTACCAGAAATATCCTTCATGTATATATATTATGTTATTAATTTGTCTTTTAAGTATTTAATAAATTACTAAAAATGTCTTAATCCTTTATACATTTGTCTTTCCTCTCTCAAATCTAGCTTAAAAAAAGAGATGTTATTGGCACCCCAACTTTTACCTATTACACTCCAATTTTGTACATTATTCATCACACCCCAATTTTAAATGTTGATACAATCAAATTTATTGTTTGACCCATTTTTTTAAAGTAAGATTTAATAATTGAGAATCTACTATTATTTATCAATAATTACAAATTTATAACTAAAAATCTACTATTATTCAGCTCATCCAGAAACTTCTAACCCTAGTTTACATGTTGAAGAATCGTGGACATACGATTTTTGTAAATCATTTTTTATGGGGTTAGAAATTTCGGAATGAGCTGATTTTTTAATGAGGATTTGGCCCTTTTTAGGGCCTCTGAATGCTTTCCATTAATAATAGTAGATTTTCAATTATAAATTTGTAATTGTTGATTAATAATAGTAGATTCTCAATTATAAAATCTTCTTTTAAAAAAATAGGTCAAGCAATAAATTCGATTGTATCAATATTTAAAAATTGGGGTGTGATAAATAACTTGAGAAATTGGGGTGTAATAGATAAAGTTGGGGTGCCAATAGTAACTCTCATCTTTTTATTAGATTTGAGAGAGGAAAGAGAAACATATAAAGGGTTAGGGCATTTTTAGTAATTTATTAAATACTTAAAGACAAATTAATAACTTTATATATATATATATATATATATATATATATGAAGGGTATTTCTAATAGTTTTTGATAAAAATTGTGACGGAAGTTACATAAAGTCTCTCCTACAGTAACGTTTAAAAAACGGGGTCTTTAAATGTCCATATTTTTATAAGTAGGGTCTTATAGGTCCCTATTTTAATAAATTTGATTTTGAGATTAA
Source organism: Akebia trifoliata (assembly GCF_017979445.1). Classification (NCBI taxonomy): domain Eukaryota; kingdom Viridiplantae; phylum Streptophyta; class Magnoliopsida; order Ranunculales; family Lardizabalaceae; genus Akebia; species Akebia trifoliata. Next base: position 37,492,024 of record NC_141382.1, on the reverse strand, counting down.
TTTTCCTTTCAAAATATGGTTGGAAAGTTTAGGAAAGTTATCTCTTTAGTTTTAGACCATAGTCTTTTTTATTTAAAAGGTAATGGGAATTGGGAAGTGGATTTGGTTGCTACTTTAGCAGAGAGTATATTTCTTTTCTCCATTGCTTTTTGATGATGGAAAGTCACAAGAAAATGGATTTAAAGTCGAGATGGAACGATTCATTTTACTATTATTCCGATCACCAAGTTGCCAAGACGCTTTTATTTGAGGATCGAAAATCCCTTTAATGGTGGCTTTCTTTGCACGGTCTGCTGCCTTGGAAGAAAAAAAAATCCCACCACTGACTAGTTTTTTGTTGTTGTTGATAAGTGTAATATATTGAATGAAAGAAAACAAAATACAAAGAGGCCGAGGAAACCTCTAAAAGAGCAACAAACCAAAAAGATCGAAGACTACATAAAGAGTTTCATCTAAAAACGAAGTCATCAAAAGTAATCTCCTTGAACTCAATGTTTTGCTTCGCCCAAAGATATAATAGGCCCAAGATCTCTAAGAATATGTCATGTGAGCTTCTCATCTTATTGTTAAACACCCTGTTATTTCTCTCATTCTACGCCTCTCAAGCAATAGTCGAGAGAAGAATAGCCCATAAGAATCTTTTACTGGAAGAGAGAACATTACGGGTCCACCCTTCTAACAACAAAGAGAACTTACAAGGAAGGACCCAATGAATACGGAAAAGACCAAGGAATATTGATCAAATTTGATGAGAGAATGTGCAATGAATTAAAATATGGTCGACATACTCCCCAATATGGTTTTAAAACTTGGTGTCATGCCTTGTTTTCGTCCAGGCTCGATACCGAGTTGTCTCGAATGAATTTTCCAATACGTTTGAGACGTCTCGATCAAAAAATAAAAAAATTGAATGTGAGGTATTAAATCTCGGTCAAAAAAGCGACTTGTGAGTTGGTCTCATTCAGCTCCTATACCAAGTTAACTCAAGCAATACGTCTCAGTGTCGGACGAGTTTTAAAACCATGTTTCCAAGTTGAATTGGGCACTCTTTGAAAATTGATCTTGTTGCGCATTTGATGTTTTAGAGACAATCATTTGGAAGATATTACCTTTTGTAATGTGTTGGAGGGAGAAGATATATGGACTTTTGAAGGCAAGAAGAAACTCTTTAATGATAACATCTTCAAGATCAAAGCAGATATGTTTATCTAGTCTAAAGTGTTTCAAAGAATTTAATGAGAGCTTCTTTGCGGATTTTCAAGAGGGCTTCCATGGGTCTATCGTACTTTGAGTTTGGGTCATTTTTAGTTAGCTAGTGATCTCCTTGATTTGTCGCCTTGATCTCCGATAAGCCTTCCTTTTAATTTTCATTTTTTTTTCCCAAACTAAAAATATATAAAGTTTTTATGCCAAGATCATGTAAGAGAAAATTATTGTATTTTGACTCCTCCCCAACCCACCCCAACATAGGGAAGATAATGGATGAGGAAATAAGCACAATACATGCACTGGACCTAAATAATGAGGCTTTTCTCTCAGTAGTGGCACCTAAAACTTCCCACCAACTCGAACATCAATGATGCATGGCACATGTATGTATAAGTTGTCAAATGGGTAAGAGTCATCGACTCCCATTTTCTTTTAATAGAAAATGACTTATCAATCTGTGAGTCATTCTCTTATTTTATCTACTTGGAAGTTTAAATATTACATCATGTTTTTTTTTTTCGAAGAGACTTCAATTGCTATACTTGCTTTTATCTAATGAAGCAATAATTGAAGTTTACTAATTGATTCATCTTAAAAAAAAAAAACTAATATAAATCCAATTCAAGTTACCAAACTAAAATCCTTCAATGAGACAATGGAGCCAAGTACAATAAAACCAATTTTCTTTACCATCTTACCAAATCACAAATTCTCAAGTAAATGTCTTGCTCTTACACTCTGGTCGAAACGGCCAGCATGAAGTTCCTTGATGAATATGACAATCCCTAGAACTCTTCCCACTTACAAATTTGGTGGAGTTGGGAGCCTGGAATATCGAACCACCTATGAAACTTTAGCTTATTACAAGTTTAGTGGTGGCTATGGATTGAGTCAAAGTTATTATCCACTTTTGTCAAACTTTAGCTTATGCAAATTTTCTTGTTATCATATTTTTTTCTTTATAAAAGAAGATATTTATTTTGTCATATAGATCAAGGAATGAAGACGATCCAAAAGGGGGACTAATGCAGCGAAAGAGGATATGGACAAACTTTCAATAATAGAAGACATGGTTTTGTACAGAATTGAATGGAAGGACATGATTTGTTTAGCTGAACCCAAATCTTTGATGGATCCATGGTCGAAGCATTACAGGCTATAGGTCTATGGTGAGCTTAATGATTATATTTTCAAGATTCTTCCACATGTCAAACTTATTCAATTTTAGATTCTTAAATGTAGTAGAGAAGTGGTCATGTTAGGTTTAATTTAAGAAACTTTTGCATATGGCAAGTTTGCTAGCATTTAGAAGAGGAGTTTTGTTCTTAATGTTATAACTGAGATCTATATGCATAAAGAGGAATCAAATCCATTCGTGGTTTTAAAACTCGGTTTCGCATCTCGTCCATGCTTGATACTGAGTCTCGTCTTGGACGAGTTCTTGTTCAAAAATGAAAAAAAAAAAAAAAAATGAACGTGGGGTTTTAAATCTCATCTGAAAAATTGACTTGTCCATCCATCTCGTCCATATGCCTGATACTGAGATGACTTGGGTGATACATCTCTCTCTCTCTCTTTGAGCACACAAAGACACAGGAAAATAAACAGGGAAGAGAAGGAAATAATCAAACAAAAAACTAATTCCATTGGTAAAAAAAGAGACTAGAAAATCTTGCTTGTATGCACCAACATCTGTAACAAAGTTTCCCAATACTCGACTCAACATTCATACTATGCTATATGCATGTATTGCTTTAGAAAAAGGAAAAAAAAAAAAGGAATCACAGAATCATTCAGTCTCTATAAACCAAGACCCAGTAAGAGAAATTAACTTTGTGAGATAAGAAGGACGGGAGGCTAATGACAAGAGGAGAATGAAGTTGTGAAAGGAAGAAGAAAATAATAAAAATCGAACAACGCTTCCGCACCAAACTCCGATGATGGAACTTTTGTTTTCTCTTTTGAAATCAAAGCAGGCCGAGGTTGAGCAAAAATATAAGAAAAATAGACAATGAGAAGGGAATGGGCTGGATAATGACTAGAGTGTTTCTGTAATAATAAATAAAAGGGATAAAAAAAACCAAAAAAAAAAAAAAAAAAATTATTCTCTTTTTTTACCCTATTTGAGTATTGATTAGCACTGGTGTCCTCTGCGGCAGCCAAGAGCGCCAGCACCAGAAGTAATGGAGTCCACCATGGAAGATGACTTTGCACTAAGACTCGAGGCCTTTGCATAATAGGCTGCGGCTCCAGCTCCTGATGGGGTGAAGTAAGCTCCATTCAACATCATGTCCCCTTCTGACCTCCAATTCCAATTCTTCCACCTGCCTGCATCTGTATCCACTCTCTTCGTTACCTGCTCACACACAAATTGAATTTCATCATCTTTGCATTCTATGGTGAATTTAAATTTTCACTAACCACAAATTGAATTTCATCATCTTTGCATTCTATGATGAATTTAAAGTTTCATTAACAAAGAGATATAGAGAGAGAAGCCTAGAAATATACCTCCTTGGCGAAAGGGTTTGCAGGGGCAAGGTATCTGTTGCCCTGACTATTAATGGTGGGCTCTGCACTTCCACCAATGGCATACATTTCCCAGTGAGTGTAGTCATTGTTCACAACATGGAAGTACCCATGTCTACACCTGCAGCAAATTTTTGGTTTCAACATCTCACATACAAAATATTGGGCGAAGAAACAAACATAAATTGAGAACTAAACATGACAAAGAAGAAGAGATAATCTCATATGTTACCTTGGCATCCTCTGAATGAGACCAGCTCCAAAATGATTAAAAGCAATGGTCACTTGCATCTCCTTGTCTCTTGTGTAGGAGTCACTGTGACCTAATAGCATCACCTGTTTTGCATTATTTGTTAGTTAGATGATGGGCATTAAGAAAATGGTTCTAACGTGATGGAACATTTAGATAGATGTATATATATACCTCATTGTGATGGGCAAAATGGTTATTGGAGATGGTGATGGAAGTTGAACCCATGACAGCATCAACAAGGCCATCGGCGCAGTGAGAGAGGGAATTGTGATCAATCCAAATGTGGCTGGAACCAAAGATAGAGATGGCATCCCCATCAGCCATTGTCCTCCACCCGTAGTGAGATGGTGTGCTGCGGATCATGGCATTGCCAGTAGGCTTGCAGTCATGGATATGAAGGCCATGGATGATGACATTGGTGATGTACTGTATGGTAATGCAACCCCCATTAGCAATGTGGACATTGACACCACGACCATCGATGGTCTTGAAGCTGTTCATGATGAGCTCCTGCTTAAGAGTAATCACCATATCCCTCTTGAACACAATCCAAAGGGGCTTGTCCTGGATGACAGCATGGCGCAATGTACCAGGTCTGGGATTAACAGGATCGTTGTCACTTGGGTCATTGACAACGTAGAAGCGACCATTGCGACCTCCAACGGCATTTCGACCAAAGCCAATGCCACAGTCGGCGAGGCGCTTGCGATGAAGTTGCCACTTTGGGTCACAGCGCCAGCAGTCATCAATTGGGTTGCCAGTGCCACAGGATAGATAGCCCAAATTCCTCCTTTCGGTGCTGTTGCGTATGCTCCTGTTCAATCAGATCATCTTTTGATTAAATAATAATTATTATCAATAGAGTTGCACACCCCAGATAGAGTAATACTTTTGATTGTCAATAATGTCCCAAACAACAGCTGTGCTTCTTCCAAAAGATAATACAAAAAACCACTAAGCACGTTTTCACACATTGTTTCTCTCTAATTTAACATATAATCTGAAGTTAAATGTCATGAATTTTACCTAATAGACGGCATGGCAACTGTTAATCTAACAGATTAACTGCCTCATTTGTTAACAGAAAATCTTGATTCTTGGGCTGGGGTCTGTTGTTGTGTCACATAGTTAGCAAATCAAAATTGCTAAATATTGATTAATTTTGGGTGGGGACACGCCCACGTGCAAAATCAATGACAACATGGGGAATATAATTGATGGTTAATTTTCTTTCCTCTTTTACCAGATGAATACATCTAGGAGAATATAATAATGATCTGAGTCCAGATCCAGTATAGTTGGCATTCATTAAGTTACCACAGGCAACAGTCCTCTCCAGCCAATATCTGTATGCAAAAAATAAGGATGTTTTATATGTACACGTAACATGTTGAGAGTACTTGTGTGATAAATTTTTTACCGTTGTAGGCTTACTAGATCTGTACTCTTAATGCTTCTGGGGTCATATTCAACGAATTCATGTTTCACTTTTTGTTAGGATTGTCGGTGGTCGATTTCTAATAGTGATTTTTGGGCATGAGGGTATAAATCTCAATTTTACAATGAGATTTCATACAGAAGGACGAATGGGTTATAACCCAAAGATTAAAAAAAAAGTCCAAAGTGTGACAGAAATATCCTTCTAAATTGAGAATATGGAAAGGAAATTTAGACAACTCAAAAGAGGAATAAAAGATTGAATAAAGGGTATGTTGGTCCATAAAAATATTCAATGCATTCGACTAATGGAAGTGTTAAAGAAATAGGAAAGGAGAATGGAAAATGCAACTTGAAGTGTGTAAAGAACGGTCCAATTTCGCCCATTTCAGAAAATTGGCTTGCAAGAAAGAAAGAAAGAAAAAGCAGGAGAGTTGTAACTTTCCTGCTCTGGACGTACATAAGAATAAAGCTGTCACGTGAGAAGGATGAAAGAATTTTATTCAACTGGCATTAATAAATAAACTCATTTAATTGCCTAACAAATCCTCGCAGAGAATCAGATCTCTGAAGAAACCAAGTAAAAGCAAGTGTTGTTCCTCATCAGATCTCCAACAAACCAGTAAAAGGAAAAGAGAAAACAATAGCCCTCATGAAGAGATCTATTTTGTAATCATTATCATTAAAAAAACAAACAAAAGACATTTGCTCGATAAAAAACAAAGTTCAAAAGCAGAGTTATTATAAAATAATAGATAAAATTATATACTTTAATTAATATCAGTAAATAAAGCACAATCCAAGATCCTTAGTACATAAAAATAAAAAGGATAAAAAGGATAATATGTATAAAGTAACGTAGGAAATAGGATAAGGGGACATAATGGGTTAGAAGAAGATCTCACGACAGATGCATGTGGGGAGGGGTCTGTCACACAAGAAAAGGAGGGGTGCTCATGCTGGAAATGAACTATTATGACTAATTGGTAGGCCCTCACACAAAGAAGGAGAGACACATGTTTCACTTTTTAGAGAAGGGGAAGTCGTAAAGAGAAAGTAACAGATGGATAAATAGTAACTGTGATTCTCAGATAAAAACATTGACTGGAATTTACCCCAACTCAGTAATAATACATGGGACAGTTCTTTTTTTTCTTTTATATATATTTTCAGGGAAATTTCAATATTCGAACTTTCTATAGAAATTATTTTTTAAACTGGAGATATAAAAGAAATCCCTGGAACTATCACTGCCCAAGATGTAAATTTAGTTATAGATGACTTTAGGTTGGTAGTGTTAGTAAAGAGGGTAAGGTGGTTCCATGCCATGTGCAGTGGGGTGGTGGGTGGTGGATTCGTTCCTATATTTTATTTTAATGTTTGATAAGCATGTGTGGTTTGTCTTTGTAGAAACTCACGTATCATGTGAGCTTTTCTCTGACCAGATCCACTTCTATTACAGTGCTTTTAATGCTACAAGATTTATACCCTAGGGGGATAAAAAGTAAACTGTAAATTAAATTAGATGAATTTGAGAATGATTAAAAATTAGGAGAAAATACTCACATCTCAACCATTGAGACAACCTCTTCAGGATCATTGACTGCGTGTTCATTCGAGGATTCAACCTCCTCTGACCTGAAAAACAGATCAAAGCCCACTAGTTAATTTAATTTTGAATCAAAACAACATCAAAATCAATGAATATAAACTCTCATTAGTCACTTTTTTTTAGTTGGTGGGGGGTGTGTGCTCCGTTTGTGCCCCCTCCTACTTTTTGACGAAAAAAGGTATGAGATAACATGAACCGCTGGATAAAGAGCTTCCAATAGCGTCCTACCATTCCCACCCAAACTTACAAAAAAGACTTTTCTAATATCCAACGATGTTGGACACCTAAGCGTCCAACAATCGGAGTAGGAAGTAAAATAAGATTTTATAGGAGCTATATTAAAAATCTCTGGGGGATATTTTCTCATCTCAGTCATTTTGACATTAGGGCCTGGAATGATTATTTCCCGTATGAAAAATGATTTTCCTTGATAAATGTTACTTTTCTAATGTATGATTGCACATTCTCCTTGAAATTCCTTTCTCAAGAAAAAGATTTTCTACTTCTCATATTGTTTTCTCACAACTACCTTTTTTTTTTCAACCAAATTCATTTTTTCCTGATCATTTTCACAAGAAAAATTACTTTCCTTCGAAAACGAATTTCTCACAACCATAGAGATCAAGAACTTCAGCCATATCTTGTGTTTACATAATGTTGGGTGAATCTCTTTTTTCAAAGAGTCGTGCCAAGTAACATTAAAATGTAAATCAATTATGAAATTCTGATGTGCATTTTAACGTAACTTCAGCATTATCCTTTCCAAAAACAGTTTGAGTGGACTGTTCTAGGATCCAATGATGTTGGACATGAACTGCCCATCCAACCACTGATATTGGAAGATAAGATGTCCTAAGGATCATTATTAGTACATGTTCCCTTCACTGGATGATAAATCTCCAACCACGTTGGACACTTCAATATCCCTAATTTGTTACTATATAATGTATAATAAACTGGCTTACAAGGGGCTCAAGACAAAAGGATCAAATTAAAAAATGCCACCTATGATTACCACGACAATATCGTGGTCCCAAGATTATGAGATCACTCAATCAAGATTCCAGCATTAAAATGGGGAATCCAGACCGTCCTCTCTCTCTTTCTCTCTTTGAGGAATAAATCCAAGCCCCTAATTTTCAGGCCATTTTAATAAAGAAAAAAAAAGTTTCTAAAAAGATGGTCAATAAAATAATAATTACAGCCTCGGATTAAAAATAAATCTATCATCGTTACTAAAATCGTATCCCAAGAATTTAGAATTCCACCTAACAAAATCATATTCGTCAAAAGTATAACGGCGATTTGTCAGGAAACTATCGAATTCGAGAAAAAGCAATTCTGTTTCTACTTTCTTAAAATTACTAATATACCCGCGGTATATTCGTTAAACAACCATCACCTCGACGAAGGAATATGTGCGAAATATTTTTAAGGATGAAAACGAAAGGTCAGATTCGTAAACCTAAACTACTATAACGGATTAAACGATCCAGATCTTGAGATCTCATTATCAACGGTTGGATTTCGATAGTTACAATGAGGACGGTCCAGATCTATTGAACTAGAAATAGTAGAAAAGTTACTAAGTAGTAAGTCTAGTACAGACCTCCTCGCCATTGATGAGTTCTTCGAGGTCTGTAACTGCGCCGACGTCTCCCTAATCCTGAGAGAAACAAACATGAAATCCTCCGAAATTTAGTTATTCTATTACAAAAACTGAAAAAATCAAATAACAACGCGAACAGAATAAAAAAATCTGCCTTTGAAACCTAGAGAAAAACGATCTGTTTCTTTGGGAATTCATTTTCATTTTGAAGAACAAAGCTTGAAATGCAGATGAAACAGAGAAAAATTCTTCAGAAAAAATCTAGATCAGATTAGAAGAACAAAGAAAGCTGCATTGGAACTAGAACTCCTCCGAAATCCAGCCATTTCATGACAAAAACTGAAAAAAAAAAAAAAAAATCAAAGAACAGAGCAAAATTTCGACGTAAAAAGATCTGTTTACTTGGAAATTCTTCTAGAAAATTTCGACGTAAAATGCTGATAAAACCGTGAAACAGAGAGAAATCCTTCAGAGAAACAAATGCAGAGAGGATTAGATGCAAATCGAACCTCAAATCCAAGTTCTCCTCCTTCCCTGCCCTCACCATTACAGAAACAAACACCAGTAGAAGAACCAAACACAGAGAAAACCATCTCAGAGAAACCGCCATTTTTGTTTCAGAGAGCTTTCTCTCTCAAAAATCTATCTTACTCTCGATCTCAACGAAAGAGATAGAGAGAGAAAGAAAGACAGAGGAACCAATTGAGTCAAAGAAAAACTTCGTGGAAACCACCTTTTATAGAAACGCTAGGCCAACTTGTTAACTCAACCTTGTAACCATGGTTAGGTTAATTAACGCAATTAAAAACCCTAACTGCCACTAACGGAACTCTTCTAAGATACGTGTGAAAATGGATTGATGCGACTGACACGTGCGAAAGGTGTCGGTCACACTCGTGTGAGTACTCTTCTCTCTTGTCACCGCTTGACACCTCAACAAACTTTTACTCTTTTACTGAACCTTCTCTCCCCCACTGGTTCACCACCAACATTGTCCACGTCAGAAACTTCATTACCGGTTTAACCGGTTAATTTCCGTACGGTCCTTACAAAATGTCTCTATTATATAATAAGAGTCAGACTACCCTCACTAAGTTAGTAAATATTTCACCCTTACTAAGGGTACTTGGCTCACCTTGTAGCTGTAGCATCCTAAAACATGATCTAATGCTTCATGGATGTAGAGGACCAAATTCAATGAACTTCGAAGGGAAAAAAAAAAATTATTTTTCTTATAATAAATATAAATAGAAAAAAAAAATTATAATTTAAAAAAATCTTATAGAGTTCCGACAATTTTAAGAGAATTTTATTTTATCAAGTCTATTACTCAACAAACATTGGAATGGGACTCACATCATTTTATAAATTAACACATATAATATCCTATGTATTTTAAATTAAATATCTATTGTATCTTTTCTCCTCTCAACATCTATTTTCTATAAAAAAAATCATTGATCAAATTTATAAAAATATTAATTTATTTATTTTCAACTGAGGTTTACAATGAAATATAGATTATGGTGTTGGATTGTTGATGTGGTCATGTAGGACGAACAATGATTTTGAGAGAGAGAATATAATAGGTATTTAATTTCAAAAAAATATATTTTAAGTATTTAAAATATTTTATAATGATGTGCATCCCACTCCAAAGTTTGAATGAAAAATTTGACAAACTAAGGATTGCTAAAAGTTGTCAGAACTCGAAAAGAGTTTTGGTAATAAAAATTTAACAATTAGGTATATCAAGTAAATCTCTCAGAAATATTTCATGATTTCCCTCGTCTTTGCTAGGTTTTTAACTTTTCAATGGTGATTTCTAGGGTCTAACTTCATTGGATATTCGATGTCCAATGAACTAGTGAGATAACTTGAACGTGGATGTTATTAGAGTATTAATTTATTTTTGGGTAATTTTGATAAGCCCCTATAGTGTATTCAAATTTATGACATATCCATTGATGTTGGTCTTTTAAAAGTGACTAATGAAAAAATGACTTAAATGCCCTAATCTTCAACCTTATTTAAAACCCTTAAAAGAAATCGGTTCTTCAATCTTTCTACTTAAAATTTTAAGGTTCTACTTCAACTTTCAAATCTAAAGAATAATATAGAATATTTAATGAAAGTTAAAAATTCAATAAAATGTTTTGGTAGAAAAATCAAGGATTTTCTACAATTAATAAACAAAGATTAAAAAAAAAATGGATTGAAGACGAAATTGAATGAGTCGAATAATATACTATAGAGATTAAGGAGCTTAAAGACGTCAAATTTGGGATAAGATCAAGGGCATTTGGTTTGAAAGATGTAACCAAGGGTATTTAAGTTATTTTACATCAGTCTTCTAAACTAGTCAAAGGTCAAAGAGGCAAGCATATCACCAGTTGAAAAACACAGCATTAAAAGTTGGAGTTGCTTGTGAACAGGGGTATTTAAGTCATTTTATGTCAGTCTTCCAAACTAGTCGAAGGTCAAAGTAGCAGTATATCACCAGTTTCAAAACGCAGCATCAAAATTTGGAAGGGGTTTTGTCAAAATCAAAACGACACCAAAGGAAAGTGGTTGCTTGTTTTTTTGTTTATTTGTGGCAGTGTTTCATTGGTTCGTCGGACTTGTTACGTCCGACGAATGCTTACCTTAGCTTTTAGGTGGCACGCACGATCATACTCCCATGCAAGCCAACCGGTTCCCATCATAGCAGGATTTCACGCGTGTCATAAGCGTTTTCATGTTATTTACTATTTTACCCTCAATCCCTTACCATAGCGTTTTCATGGGATTCCAATATAATTTTTTCCTTTTTAAAATCGATGTCCATAAAAATACTTGATTTTAGAATCTTTATATGATATTTAGGACATTAAATTAAGATTTTTTCAATATTTTTACCCAAACAAAAAATAAAACATACAATGAATTGGATAACTATAATTAGCTTTTGTTTAACTTTTATAGATGATTGCATCAACAAAAATATAGAAATTAAATCTAATAAAAAGATTATATTTAATGTTGAGAATTCATAATTTAGGAAATATTATAAATACTTAATACTTAATATAGAAAATGTTAATTCATATCAAATTCAAAAAGAATATCGCTGAAGTGACCTCAGGCTGGAATCTCATATCGTACTTTCTTGACGTGAAAATGTATGGGAACCAAAGATTCTTTTAATTGAGATAGAGTGAAAAAGCATTTATGATTCTTATCCACTTTCACATCAAGAAGTGTGATACGAGATTCTAGCTTGAGGTCACTCCAGCACGATTCATTCAAAAATAGTAGTTTAGTTGATATTAATTTCGTAAGAGTCGTCTTGGAATAACATTAAAATGTACATCGATTCAGACATTCTTGTATCTCGATGAAAAGCATATATGGTTATATGTGCACCATCGCATTAGAATGTACAATCGGTGTACATTTTAATATTACTTCAGCATTATCCATTTCATAAATATATCTCTATCCATTGTAATCAATGAGACAAGACAATGATATAGTACATTTAATACACCTATTTACAATAGACCTCGTTCTATAATCCCTTCAAACTCATGTTAATTGATATTTTTGTTGAATTTGATGAAATTCGTCGTTAAAATTTTTGTCTTTGATGAAGAATTATTGATCATTAAATGTAATATCTATATAACAAAACACAATGGTAGACCACTCAACTTTATCTCGGGGTAGGGATTAATTCTAGTAGGAATCTCGATGGTACCTTTTAATTTTATTGATTTTTATTTTCTCTTACTTTCCAATAATGCCCTTCCAAGTTACAATTATATTATCTTTATTCTTTTACTTCCCTTTTCAAGAATATGCTCAAACTTTACTATTTTTCCTTTATTACATTTTTTTTTAAATAATGCCCTTCCAATTTTATTATCTTTTTTTCTTTTACCTCCATTTCTATGAATACTTGTCCAACTTTATTGTTTTTCCTTTACTACCTTTTTTCCAATAACATCTTTCCAACTTTATTATCTTTCCTCTTCTATCTTTCTTTCCGAGAATACCATTCTAATTTATTGTCTTTCATTTACTACATTTTTTCCAATAACATCCTTCTAACATTATTATTTTCCCTTTTCTATCTTTCTTTCCAAGAATACTATTTTAATTTTATTGTCTTTCCTTTACTACCTTTTTTTTTTAATAATAACATTGCCAATTTTATTCTCTTTCCTCTTTTACCCTCATAACCTAAAAAAGGATGTTCATGTCGGTAGGTACAAGCAAACTCTAATAGATAAATAAAGTATGAGTGTAAATAATTTCTAATAAAAAAAGGATATTTTAAGTACTTTTAAGAATGATACATTTAACACAAGGCCTCATCTTGCATTTCGAGGGGGTTTTGCTTATATCGAAGATTTTGTGTGCAAGAAGGTGGGGAAGGGGGTAGTGGACTAAAATTCTTTATAAAATATAACATATATCGTATATATCTAAATAATAAACTATTAAATGTAAATATACATCATTTTTATATTTAAAACATATTATCAGATTGAAAGATGATTGATCCAAAATGGATCTGATACATTGTCAGATCAATTCTTTATTAAATTGGGTCCTTATCAGAATCGAAATCCTTGATTAGAAATATAGTTAATGCATAGTATTGTAGGTATAATCTAATCCATTCAATTGGGTCCTTATCTTTTTATTCGTCGTTGGATTTCATGTTTACACAAATGGAATTTCGTATGTCTTTATCAGTCCGTTACATAACTTACCTTCGACTTCAACAATGACCATTCCAAGTTGCATAGGTCACATACTTATAATACCTTATAGATGTATTACATATAAATTTTTAAAGAAGTACAACGGAGGGATTGATTTTGTATAGGTTTAGTAAAACTTACATATTTTTGGACCAACATTATTGCTAATTATGAATCAAATGTGTATGACTAATTTTCATAACCGCTTATTTATTTATTTATATAAAATTATAAATAATTAATTTACAAATTTTCTTTGTTTTTTAATTTTAGTTGAATTTTGAATTTTGAGTGATAAAATCAAAATTATACTTAAAGTTATCCGGCTTGGATTGAATATGGGTCGATTTGAATCACTCCCCACCCCTGCTGGTTCAACTTCTACTAAACCCTATATGTTTAGGTGTATTTGAAATAACCCTATGTTTCCTAACTAATGACATGCTCCTTTTGAGCTTTTGCCCCCCTAAATATTTTAGATGATTTAAAACCCCTCTATATTTTGGTTAATATTCTAGATACCCAATATTTCCAACGCCACCCCCCCCCCCCCCTCTATATATTTGGGGTTATTTTGACACCCCTATATTTTTTTTATACCTTTTTACCCTCTCCTTTTTACTAACAAAAAATAATTTTAAGTACCCTAATTTTTAATCTACAAGGGAATATCCTTAATCTTTTTCCCCTAAAATCAGTCAACTTCAAGCTCTTTAACATTTATAGTTAATTGATTTTATTCTATTTAAACCCATTTTCAACCTCGCACTAATCCCTTGTACAAAATCCTAGATTTTACTATCGAAAAAATCATATCATCTTCTAATTTAAAAATCCTACTTTGTTCTTTAAGTTTAAAGTTTAAGTAGATTAATTTTAAGTTTCAGATTAGGCTAAAATATTTTACTCAAGAGATTGGAGATTTTGGGACTTCCACTCTCACATAAAGTTCTTGTTTCGATAATACAAAAGCGGGTGAGGTTTACTTTACTAATGAAACGGTAAATCCGTTCCAATGTATCATTTCTAATACATCTGTGGTGTAGGCTCGTAGAAAATGCTTTGAACTCGACTTCATCCGTAGTTTGGGCAGAATGAAGGTTGCAACGAGTTAGCCAGAAGAGCCAACCGTTACTAGTTTTGGAAAGAGTAATCAAAGGTTTTTTTTTTATTTAATATCAAGTTAAAGAAAAGGTGTTTAGGTCATTTTACATTAGTCTATTGTAAAAGACCAACGTCAAGGAAGCATTTAGTCATTTTGTTGAATCTTTGACGTATCCTAAATTTGTAAATTGATGACAATGTCCGATTAACATAGGTCTTCTCTCATAGATTAATGAGAAGTGACCTAATTGCCCTTTCCTTCAACCTCTCAAAACTAATCATCTTCATGCTCTTCAACCCTACCACCCTATTAGATAATTACCTATAGCTTCCCCCCCTAGCTACACCCCTGATTTGAATTGATCTACAAAAATTCTGATTTGATCTGATTACAATCCAATAGCTTATTTAATTAAAAGGGGGTCTCTCATATTTATTCGAGAAATATTTTATTCTTAAATCTTCATAATCATGTTTCTTTCATAAATATTCTTAAAAAACATCTCCAATATGCCTTTAGTGCAACCAAAAAAAAAAAATTTGTTGTGTAATTTCATTTTTATAAATATTGCAAAATCTCAATTTTACATCATAAATCATTTATCGAAACTTTAAGTTATCAGATCAAATTTTGGGTACCATCCGATCCGTGGACAACCCTAGAACTTGTTCTCGAATGAATTATAAGAAGTTAAACAAGGGTTCACTGTGTTCTTGGCATTTCAAAAGGTGGGCCAAGTAGACACCCTAAAATTGTACAACCTCAGGATCCAAGAGCCTAAGAGATCTAAGAGTTGTAAGAAAATTAACCTCTAAACTCGAAACTCAATCCTCAAAGTCAATTCGTAAAAAAAAATTAGTTTTAAAATCAAAATCAATTTGGATGGCCATTCACACCCAGTTAACTCAATAAATAGTAGTCACATGGCCCTCAATTCTCTCTCAAGAATCCAGTCGCGCTACAGGCCTCTTGCATGTGTACTTTTAAGTAAGATCATAATGTGCAACAATTAGATGGGTCTCTAAAATTTTGATTATTTTTTTAAACCCATTATCATTCTTGGTTTTTTCTCTTCTTTTTTCCCTCCTATTTTTCTTAATCATGATCTCTGATTAATTAATGTTGCATTGTTGTGTAAGATTAAGATGGAACCCACAAACATCAAACCA
Organism: Akebia trifoliata; assembly: GCF_017979445.1. Taxonomy (NCBI): domain Eukaryota; kingdom Viridiplantae; phylum Streptophyta; class Magnoliopsida; order Ranunculales; family Lardizabalaceae; genus Akebia; species Akebia trifoliata. The sequence continues at coordinate 37,476,350 of NC_141382.1, read as the reverse complement.
ACTCAACTCTTATGTTGCACGCCAGAAGGTAAAGATCCAACAGGGTTTCACTCCTTTTTCACTTTCTCTCATTTTAATTGTTTTTTTAAATGAAAAAAAGTTAGATTTTGTAGGTCAGATTGTTTCTACTAGAATTCTGGCGGGAGCATTTTCAACCTCAAAGGTTTAAGTGAGTGTTTGAGATATTTCCCCCCGCCATTTTTTTCAAACTCATGGCATACACCTTGACTGTGGTCTTCTCTGAGAGCCTAAGATAAAATGACTGAAATACCTTCATCTTCAATCTCTTTGGCAAGACCCTTATTCTTCCCCCCAAAATTTATATTCTTCAATCTCTTTAATTAATCCCTATTCCTTACTATGAAATCTATGTAATGAATGGGACTGTCGATAAAGCACCTCGGGATTGCCAAAATAGCGTCTAGTAGCAAGAGATTTCATTAGCTTGATCAAAGAAATGAGTACCCCATTATGTAGGATGGATTGATTACCCGAGTCCAATGATATGGGAAAGAAAAAATAACTATAATTGCGGAAGATCCTGTTTTGGGCATAAAGGTAGTACAAAGTGGCTTCCAAAGGTAGAGTATTTGAAACGTTGTGTGTGCGCATAATCAACAATGAGTTTGTAAAAATGATGATCATGATCACCAAGAATCCATAAAAGAAATAATAGATAGTTAGTTACGTAAAAGACAGAGGAGTAATCGAAAGAGGGGGATAAACTTATAAACATTGTAAGTTTTCCTTAACATTTTTTTCTTTCTAATATGATTCCAATACGTTATAGAAAATTTGAGTTAATCATCGTGGTCTCTTTGACAAGTACTACATCGGTGTTCTAGAATCAGAAAACTAAGAAGGGTCGATGCTGTTATGTATATTGAAGTGTGCAAATAGACAAAAAAATTTAATTTTAGAACTTTTTTGGGAGGTGGGGAGTAAAAGGTTTGACAAGAGATTGAAGACAAAGAATGGTATTTCAATCATTCTCTTCTTGTTTCTCATAGAAGACCAAAGTCAAGGGTATCTCATCAGTTCAAAATGTAGGGGTATCTCAAATATTTCCAGAAACCCAAGGGGTATATATAAATTTCTCATTTAAAATTATTTGTGATAATATCATGTGGGCCCGTTGACCTTTCATATCTCATATGCCAGACAAGGCTAGGGGCTGTAGCAAACCCAATATCATCCATTGTATTTTATTTTTAAGATATGTTAGAAATTAAAGATTGCATATTATCATTTTTGTCAAATTTTCAAGCAAAGTTTTTTATATGAAAAACCTAAATTAATTATACATGAAATTTTTGGTAATAAATTGCTAACTATAGTTTGTCTAAACCCTATTATACTACTTAGACAAAAGTAAAAGTTGATTGAGATTAAACATAATAATTTATCTAATAATTAGTCATGATTGATAAAATTATGGTTTGACTTTGATTAATTTTGTTAGGTGTGGTTATCATCTAGTCCCTTGTCATCATAGTTTTAGAACTCCTCCATAGCTGAGATGATTCGGGTGATGACTCATTCTATTCTCGAAGGCGACTATTGGGTGTGATAGATAATGTGAATCGCGCATTATATTGATTAGTCTGTCAATTGAGATGACTCTTTTGAAATTTTAAAAATTTTGCCTGAATTAATTAAACTTCATTGGTTTTGTATTTTTTGGAAAAAAAAAATGTTTATTTATATACTTATTATTTTATAATTGAACATCTTTTAATTTTCCTAAGAAAAAATTATACTTAATTGAATAAAAATATGGGTCCGTCCAGGTGTCAACTACTTGAACAACATGGGGGCTGATTTTGGTAAAGGTGATCTTTATGATATCTAGATCATCCTCATAAAAAAATTAGTCCATTCTGAAACTTCTAACCCATGTAGGATAAAACGTGATGGTCAAATAGTTGACAATCGAACAACTCCCTACAAATATATATTGTAAATATTTATAAAGTAAGTTAAACATTTTATAAACTTGAGGGATTGGCGCAATGGAAATTTTGAATCGATAAGCGATTAATGCCCGTAGGTCTTGAGTTCGATACACAATATGAGCATTAATTCCTTAGGTGCTATTTGTGAGAGCAGACCCTCACTTACCTAGTGTGTGTGATGTGCGGGCATTGCACATGTGTTGAGACTGTCCTTGGACAAGACCATGTCTATGGACTGAGCAAAGTCTAAATACAGGTAATCGATCTCATTTTAGATGAGATGCATTGGATGGATCAAGTCAATACTAATGAGAGTGTAAAACAAGATGAGATACCAGGTTTAAAATTAACCCTGCCTTTTGATACATAGTGCACATGCTTATCGATTGCGTGAGATTATCATAAGGGGTTTTTACATGTGTTAGTGATGAGTTAGGCTTAAAACCAAGAAAGTGACCTATATTCTCATTTAAATCAAGTCAATGGTTATTGGATCATCATTAGATAGAGGAAAGAATAGACATTTGAGAAGGGGTGAGAGAGCCAATAATCCAGTGATCTATATTATGGATCCTCCAATATTTGTTTGCACGTGATGTGTGAAGTGCCAGTTAGATTAGTTGGTGAAGTCTATGCATATTGATACCATATACTTAAGTTTCAAAATCCGCCTTCACTTAACGTACTGGTCTCAATAAAAATATGCTTAATTGATAGATTAATGATTTTTTGACTCAAAAATTTTCACTCAGTTGACGTGGTAAGTGCATAAAATTGTAAATCTTTTTTCTTTGTGTATCTTGAAGAAAAACATTATGGTTATGTGCACTTGCCACATCGACCTAGTGAAAATTTTCAGAGTCAGAATATCACGACTCTAACTGATAGCAACACCAAAAAAAAAAAAAAAAAATCAATTATATTGACAATCGATGAGAGCTACTTTGTACATGATGTGAAAAGACAAAAATAGTCCTCACTATAGGAAGGGCATATCTCCCATTTCAATGAAAAAAAAATAAAAATTGGACACTTTCATCATTTCACAATGCTCAAAGTTAGATGTCACAGGAAAATAAAAATAATTTTCTAATGGAGGTTAGAAAATTTTAAACCTTTTTAAACAGATGTAAGTTTTTTTTTTTTATAATGATTTTCTCAAGAAAATTATAAAATCACGTCTCCTTGCTGAAAATCATTTCTTTAAAGCCTATTATTTTCAGTACAAAATGAACACAAGAAGAGATTTTTATTTTGGCAGAAAATAGCGCTGATGGGATAATATTGTCCGACCATTTTGCTTTTTCTTTTTTTTCTTTTGTTTGGCATACTATAGGGTACATATTTTGGTCAAAACGAACCAAAGTGATGGAGAATAAATTATTTTACCTTTCACTAGTTGCAGTTTCCTTTTGTTGGTTGGTGGTTAATTTAGTTATCAAAGTGACTATCCGAATTTATACCCTTTAAAGCAAAGATGCACAAGCACATATCCTATAATTTTACTTTCCATTTTTTATTTTTATTTTTCTAAAACTATAGGAGAATTTATGCACAATGGATGTGATGCTTCTATGAAGAAAAAGTAGGAATGCTTCACAATTGTCGGATCAAATACCTAATGATCTTCAATAAGATAGCTAACAATGAAAATATTTCATTAATCTAACCTACGAAATGGATAGTTGGGAACGGATCCTCTATAGCACCTTGTAGCTCTTCTTCTACAGCCCACAAAACATTAGTTTCTATTTTTTTTTAAAAATAACAATTATGATTTCTTGTATTTATGGTTTGGATCAGATTCAGGGAAAAAAAATTAAATCTTTTTTTACATGATCCATGACAATGAAAATGGACGGTCACTGAACCTCTAATTTTCAAACACCATTAAATAGTGCATTTTGAGTTTGTGGTTGACATGACACTCTCTTTACCATCTAAGTGTGCTATAGGGCGCTACAAGAAAAGAGAGCTACAGAGGATCCGCTCCCTCTTCAATTATAGGTCAAGCATCTTGTCTTGTTGAACGAGATGATTCCCATATTTGGGGTTCGCCACTTGGGCATAATGGGAGAAAGTAGATAAGAGATCCAGATCCATATGGTAAACTAGGATTGGTGTATCTAAATGTAACTACTAGCAAAATTTGTGAAAAAAAAAAAAGACTGTGAATCTGACTTAAGCATCAAAACACCTTTGTTTAAATATCATACCAATGCTCAACATAAAGACAATGGGTGAGTTGAAAGTGTTGTGGATGTCAAGACATCAAATTGATTGAAAATATATATATATATATATATATGTCTAGTTTTAAGACTAATATGATTTTTATTGATAATAAGAGTTTTTTTTAGATGAGTAATTGATAATTTAACAAAATTATCATTTTTTCCTATAAAATATATTTTATCTTTGCGAGAGTAGTTTAATTAGCCCCAACCAATATGAGAAGAAAAAGAAAATTTTGAGCCAAAGATTTAAGTGCAATTATTTGTCTAAAGTCTATCATTTGTTACCAACATTTTAACTTACGATGATTCCTTGTGATAGCATTTTCAATAATATTTCTTAAAATAAATAATTATATACATATACTCTACCATTTACATCTATACCATATACAACAAATTGACAACTTTTTGGGAGGGTATCTATTATTGGCCATTTTGACCATTTTTTTCCCTCTCCAATTAGGTCCTTATTATTTAAATTTTTTTCATAAATATTGAAGGTATTTTATTTTATTTATTTTATTTATTTTTATTTTTATTTTTGTAATTTTCTTCAAAGAGTTGTAACAGCAATTGGATTATAAAAATAATAATTTAAAAAGACTTCGCTAGCCATTATTCAAAATTCTTGAAATTACATACTAATCAATATTGATTGATTGGTCTAAGTTACTTCGTTTCTTTTTGTCCAAGTCACTTTTTTTTTTTTTTTTAAATCACTTTCTTTTTCTTTGTGAGTATCAAGAATATCCACATTTATAAATCCAAGATCTGCATCTATGAATTGAAAGATTTGAATGATCAACTCTACAATCAGTTGTCATAATTAATAGGTGTTTAAATCATTCATTTGAAGATATTGAAATATTTCTTATTAGATGATCATGATACTTCTAAAGAATCGAAATTCTTTATTAATGGAGGAAATAAATCACCATTTTTATTCAATAAAATACTAAAATTCTCATGTTATTACATTACAATCAAATATATCTCCCTGTATGTCAATCTTATTTTCTTTCTCAAAAGTAATTTTTTTTGCAAGTCTCTAAAACTTCATAAATGATAATAATAATTGTAAGAGTCATGCTGGAGTGACCTCAAGCTGGAACCTCATATCACACTTCATGATGTGAAAGTGGATAAGAACCATATATGCTTTTTCACTGGAGTGAAAAATCATCTATGGTTCCAACTTGAGGTCACTTCAACATTATTTTAGTTGCAATGGCAAGCTAACAATCTATTTTTCTTTTCTTCTCACAAAAAAGAAAAAAAAATGTCGTTTAATTATTATAGCAATCATAATTTATTTGTTATTTAAATTTAAATTTAAATTTTCAAATCAAAATTCCTTTTGAATTTCTTGATATCATAGGTGGGAAGGGGATGGAACCCACCATTATCTAATATCATTTTTTCCCTACTCATTACATAACCTAAATAACTTTACAAGTTCTTACAGCACATATCCCAAAGATGAGTACGATTTACTTATTCTCCTATAAAGTTAATATCCTTCTTTGTTCGGGGTGTTCAGGATATAAAGGGGTACTTGTCTCTTTGATTGATAAATATATTTGTAAAGCCCAGTCGATATTCTTTTGTAAAAGATGTTAGTAAATTTGGGTGTGAGGGAATATATTTGTCAAGGACGAAAAACATCCCGTAGCAATGAACTAAACAACCAACTAGCTCTTGAGGAAGATAACTTTGATAATCCAAGAAATGATAGAGATATATAATTCTCAAGCCCTTCTATTTTGCAGAATCCAAGTTAGTCTCGAGGAAGAAGATATTAAATTCGAGATACCAAAATTGTGTTTACACTCTTCCCAAGGAGATATATAATATGTGACGATGTAATAATACAACACATGTTCTTAAAATCGAGAATTTCAAAGACACCCCTACAACATTGACATGTGCATATCATGAGTATAAAAGCCTCTATGAAGTCTTGAAAGAACCGCGTACTACCATTTTTGACTAAAGTGATGTAAGCAGGTCTTGGTTTTAAGATAATATGATCAAAGATTTTCAAAAGTTATATAAAAGTTGGTGAGAAATGAAAAATGTACAAAATTTTATATTAATATAATTTATTATTTTATAAAAAAATTTATTGACTTGATCATCAAAATGTAATCACAGGAGGATGAACGAGACTAAATATGAAGAATTGAAATTCATCCTAATAAATATATTGGAATTAGAAAATCAATCTAAGTCATGATTAGGGTAGTTTCGTAATTTCACAATTGAGTAAACCTGTGACCAAACTGGCGAATAATTTGGCCGGTCCACGCTGTGTGGTGTGGGGGACGAAATTGAATTTGTGGTTTTGGGTGGAAGAATGTTTGGTGGGGCCCACAACATATACCTCAAAAAACTTCAAGCACATGGCACTCACTCAGCGCCAATCACGGGTCGGACCAACGGTCAAATCTTTTTTTTATTTTTTCTTTGTTTTATTTTTTCTTTCGTCACGGAGCAATTAACGCTCTCTTTGACGCAACAGTCCTCAAATCTGTTTTATTTTATTTTTATTTTTTTACTTTTTAATAATAAATTAATAAAAATAAAAAATAAAAAAAATTGATGTTGACAGCCCACGTGGTACGGTTACTTTTATGGAATCCAAACAGAAGAATCAACTTTATCCACTAAGAAGAGAAGGAGAGAGTAAGAGGTTGTTAGGTAGTTGGGAGGAGGCAAGAGAGGTCTACCCTTTAATTTAATTTTATTTTATTAAAGAATAAAGTGGAGAATAATTTTGCTTTCAAAGGTTACATCAAACTAGATGTACAAGGCATCCACGTTTTTGCAAGTTCTATTAGTTGTGGCCAATCACCTACATGTGCTTGGTTTATTGATTATGATTGGGAATCATTGTAAGTGAAAGTGCCATTTTGGTGTTAGGATCAGGGTTGTGAATGGGTCAGGTTGTAGCCTGGTCTGACCCATCATGGGTCGGCTTAGGGTATTGGTACTAGGCCCATCCTTTATTTGTAGTATTATATAGGTATATGTTGTGGGTTGGCCCATAAATTGGTTAGAATATTTTCAGATTCGATTGGGCCTTGACATAGATACTTTTTATTCGGCCTAAACCAATCATTTCAATGGGTTGGACTTGGGTTGATTTTGAAGCCCAATTAGAAACGGTTCATTCTCATCTTGGCCCATTGATGACCCGAAAATAAAAAACCCTAACCATTGATCTTGTTAAGTTTTACTCGATCCATCAATGAACACACACATCAAAATAACCTGATAGATGATTTTTACCAAATCATGATGAAAAAAATTCATGAATCTATTAACTGACGAACATCGCTAATTTGATGATTGGTGTATAAATCCATCCTGGGTTGTAACAAATTTTCACATAAGGACAATTGTGTCGAAAGAGGGTGCCATGTGTTGTTATTTGATGCGAGAATGTATAAGGAACACACCAAAAACAATTCTCAATTGATATCATGTGCAAGTTCTCAATCCCTCTTTTGGATTCTTATGCAGTCAACATGGATGTCATATTCATCAATCCAACTATCATCATCATTGATTTCCTCTAATCCTTATTTTTTCAATAATACCTCTACCCATTTTGTCTTTTAATAAAAATGATAGGAATATATTGGCCTATTACATGATAAATACTTTTTTACCAAAATATTTATATATAAAAACTAAATGCATATAACGTTTTATTATGTAAAAGACAAATATTTATTATATAAAAAGGTTAATATATCATTGTCTTTTTCACTAAAAGATAAAATGAGGAGGGGTATCATTGGAAAGTGAATGTGGTGGACAATGTTAACGTCCCCATGATGTTAGCATTCTCCACCACATTTTTAAAAAATAATATTTTAATTTATTTTGTCTCGTAGAAAAAAAGTTAAAGGTATGTTGATCTTTTACACAATAAATATTATGAGCATTTTAGTCTTTTGATTTAAGTTTTTTTTTTTTTTTTTATAGTAAATATTTTGGCAATCAATGCCAACATAATAAATACATTTATTAAGAATGTAAAAGATTAACATACTTTTATCTTGTTCATTGACAATCAAAATAAGAAGGAATCCTATTGGGAAAAATATAATAGAGAATGCCAAGATCCCCATAAGGCCTTTGGATGTTACCAAACATTTTTCAATATATGAGTTAGAAGTTTTGGAATGGACTGATTTTTTGTGAGGATGATCTCTATGGTGAGGACATCATCTTCACCAAAAATCAGTTCATTCTAAAACTTCTAACCCCACCGATTTCCTCACCAAAATCAAAAGTGATTTACAAAAATTGGATGGTTCACGATTCTTCAACTTTTAAATTAGGGTTAGAAGTTTCAAAATGTGCTGATTTTTTTGTGAGAATGATCTCCTCACCATATAGATCATCTTTTAAAAAATATATGAGTTAATCTATATTTTGTATAAAAAATAAAATTTGATATGATCCAACGATTGGATTCAAAATATTGAGATCTCGTAAAACCCCAATCCAAAAAAGGGTATAATTCAATTTTCTCAGAGCAATTTGAATCTAATTCAATCCTTTTCGATTAGCCCCGATCCGATCCAGACCCAGTCCATTGACTGATGCCCTGAAATTATGGCAACATTGGTGAGGTCAAACATACAAATATATCAGAAATTTCAGGGGTTCGATCATGTTTTGTTGCCCAACAACCCCAGCTAACAATGAGAATAAAGAGAGACAATTAAATATGGATTGAATGACTTCTTCTATATAATCATGTTAGCTGTAAGGCTATGAAAAGGGACAAAACGTGTAATTCAAGTTTCTTGTCTAGTTGTAATTTTCCATTTTCTTCCATTCTAAGCCCATTCTTCCTTTGGAGACAAAAAAGAAACATAATAAGTAATGAAGCCAAACCGTTCCATCATGTTTGATAATTTGACTCAAAGACTATAAGAAAAAGAAAACAGGTTAGAACTTTAATATTCTATCATAATAAGTGCAGTTGTAAAGAGAGAAGGTAGGTTCATTTCACACATCAATCATTATCACATGTGCCATTGTGGATCTAATTTCTTATTTTTAAGGTAAAAATTCATAATAAGGGGTCAATTCATAAGGGTGTCCAGGCTTTAGTTTATTGCATGGAATGACAAGAAAGAAAGTCAAATTATTCACATTGCGTGTTTGGGTTGCATTTCAGGTTTCCCCTGAATAATGCCTACGTAACATTGTGAAGGACATCGTGTGGGGACAGTGGCGTGCATAGAACCATAGATGCTTTCATTGAGATCTCACTCAGATCTCGATGAAAAGCATCTATGGTTTTAACTCGTATCCATGTCAGTCGATGTCCCCCATAATGTTACTCCAGTACTAACACTTTTTTTTTGTTCTTTTGATTTTTCATAATTGTGTGAATGTTTTTATAAATTCTAATTTATGATCCTACCCTCATTAAATTACAATAATTACAATTATATAACCTCATTAAATTCAAATATTTTCTTAATTTTTTTATATACTTTTTTTAGTATTATTATATTAAGAGTCATACTAGAGTAACATTGAAATGTACATCGTGGGAGGTATTTCTGACGTAGATGTGTGTCAGAACTATAGATGCTTTCATCGAGATAGCATTATCCTTTTATTTTATTTATTTATTTTTTTTTATAGGTAAGCAGGACTTGAACCCATGACCTCAAAGTTGTTTTGCACTGTGTCAAACCAACTGAGCTATGGGTCTAAGCCCAGCATTATCCTTATATTAATGAAGATCACAAAAAATTGTTTAAAATTCAACTTACTTTGGGATGCCCAGAAAATCAAATGGTGCTTCATTTTGCATACAAGGGCATTAGTCATTTTGATAGAATCCAATGGTTGTAAATTATTTTTAACGAACAATAATCTCTGATGTTGCATATGACATCACACTTCTACAACCTAGATATTGTTGAGTTATTTTTTTTCTTTTGATCATGAACACCTCGAGATCACCAATAGACGCTTATGAATCTTTATAGGTTTATTGTTTCCAATTCGCCATTGTCGGACACAATTTGTGGTACATGCCAAAGACTTTCTTATACTTCAAATAATTCCACTAATCGAGTTTCAAAAGAGACTCTCCCCCAGGGGTGCAAGTTGAATCGAAATAAAATGATTAGGGTTGAGTTGGGTTATCTATCTAGAATGATTAGTAGGATTGTAAATCAATGACTCAATTACAAATCTCGAGGTGTATAGATTTCCAAAAAAATCTCAAGAATCATTTATATAATAACCACAACGGTGGGTCCCACTCCAACTATAATTATGGGGACAAACATCCCCTCCACTTAACTTTACTATCTTTCCTCTTTTTCTTTTTTGATAACTGGATATCCTTGTAGACAACATACCGAGCACGTATCTGGGTTTTGTTCAATCCATAGACCATGGTCTTGTCTAAGGACTAATCCCAGGGCATGTGCAACGCACGCACATCACACGCACTAGGTAAGTGAGGGTGCATCCTCGCGAGTGGCTCCTGTGGAATTAATCCTCATATTGGGTATCAAACTCACAACCTATAAGCATTAATTGTTTATTAGTCCGAAATTGCTATTGAGTCAACCCCTCAGGGTTTACCATCTTTTCTCCTATAGTTTTTTAGCCCCAAGGAGAATGCTCATGTGCAAGCTCTAGTCTATATAATAAAACATAAAGGTGAGCCCTACTCAACTACAATTTTGTGAGGGATAAACGACCCCTCCAACTATATGGAGTGGGGTCCAAACTACCCTACATTTTATTTTTATTTTCTCTTTACCCTCTTCCACTTGATTGTCTATCCTCTCCTCCCCTTCTCTCTTTTTTAATAATATCCCTCTAATTTTACTATCCTTCTTCTTTTATTCCTTTTTACAATATTACCCCTCTAACTTTACCATCTTTCCTCTTTTACTCTTTTAACCTCAAAGAGGATGACCGATATGGCATGGGCAAACTCTAGTATGAAATAAAACTCCATAAGAACTTATCTCTACGAATTCCCAAACTAGAATATTGTTGCTATTGAATTTGATATTACCTAGAGATATTGATGCATGAGTGGTGTTCCAAAGTTCCCATTAATCTTAAGCCTCCCTAATTAAAATGGAAGTCCCCGATCCATCTTTCTATGGAGTTGTTGGATGCAATTACCTATAGCGTAGGTGGTCAAACATATCTCCCTTTACAAGTGGTCTTGTGATCAAATATCCTCTAGTGTGGTCATGCCTAGATAGAGGTAATCAATTATAATTTTCTTTGCTACCTTATATATATATATATATATAGTGATCAAATATCCTCTAGTGCGGTTGTGCCTAGATAGAGGTAATCAATCATAATTTTCTTTGTTACCTTGTATAGTTACACACACACACACACACACACATATATATATATATATATATAAAGTGTGACGAAATATGACTGATGGCTCAATCAAAGATAATTGAGCTTGGGGCTTAGATTCATAGCTCAGTTTGTTTAACAAATTGCAAAACAATTTTGAGGTCGTGGGCTCAAGTCCAGCTTACCCATAAAAAATAAAAATAAAAAGATAATTGAGCTTTCTTTAGATTCTTTAGTCTAATTCTCATGTGCTTTAATATTGTGGATTGATGTAGTTCAGAGACAACCACCCACTGGGAGAGGAAGTTGGAACGAACTCCAAGCTCTAAAGGTAAGTTCAAGTAGGAACTTCTACCGTCAAGCTCTTTTATTAAAGCCCCAAGCCCTCAATCTCTTTAAAGCGGGAATGTAGTAGAAGGCGAGTCGTAACTCAAACTGTTCTCGGGAAGGCAGATCATGAATCAAATCTGTCCCCGCCTAGCTAGCCTCGGCCCTGGCCCAGGTAGGAGGGACTGGTATACGCTTGAGAGACAGAGAAAGATACCACGATCGAGCTTTTGTCAAATCGAGTGAGAAGGCACAAAAGTGCTTCATACTCATACATTGGAATACAAATTTTCTTGCTTGTTGGTCTTCAATTGTCGATTTAACATTAATAGGATTGACATTAGAGTTCAATCATTTTCTCTAAAAGTGGTGAAAGCCTTACTAGGACATGGAAATTAATGAATTGGTTGCAGCAACCAATTAAGTCCAACCTCGAGACCATTACTTTTAGGGAGACTAACGTCATGGATATAGTTGGACATTTGACTGAATCCAAGTGTCATTAATTTGACGAGTCAGTGATAATTTGACACGCGTCCACCTACGCCCATCATAGCACCATAGATCATTTGTCTTGGGATACACAAGAAAAAGTTATTATTTTATGTATCCCAAAGTAAATGATTTACGGTTCTATACCGGGGGTGTATGTTAGAGGGGGGACATCAAAAAGTCATTAGTCTAATTTGATACCGTCGGTGATGGTTACTGATGAGGAGCTTAATTTTCTCCTTTATAAATCCTGAGAAGTGATATGAACAACTTGGATGGAATTGCATTGCAGCAATCTCAAGATATTATTCCTGCAATTTGTGTATAATTTTGTAAGAGAGCTGCTAGTATGAAAGCATCTATGATTCGTGTAATTCGTATCTCAATTAAAGCATTTATGGTTCTGACATACATTCACGTCAGAAATATCCCCCACTATGTACATTTTAATGCTACTTCAGCATTATCCTTATATTAATGAAGATCACAAAAAATAATTGAAATTCAACTTACTTTTGGGGGGCTCAGAAAATCAAATGGTGCTTCATTTTGCATACAAGGGCATTAGTCATTTTGATAGAATCCAATGGTTGTAAATTATTTTTAAGGAACAATAATCTCTGACATTGCATATGACATCACACTTCTACAACATGATATCATTGAGTCATTTTCTTTTCTTTTGATCATGAACACCTCGAGATCACCAATAGAAGTGTATGAATCTTTATAGGTTTATTGTCTCCAATTTGCCATTGTCAGACACAATTTGTGGCACATGCCAAAGACTTTCTGATGCTTAAAATAATTCCACCAATCAAGTTTCAAAAGAGCCTCTCCCCCAAGGGTGCAAGTTGAATTGAAATAAAATGACTAGGGTTGAGTTGGGTTATCTATCTAGAATGAATAGTAGGATTGTAAATCAATGACTCAATTACAAATCTCGAGGTGTATAAATTTTCAAAAAATCTTAAGAACCATCTATATAACAAACATAACGGTAGGTCCCACTCCAACTATAATTATGGGGATAAACATCCCTTCCACCTAACTTTACTATCTTTCCTCTTTTTCTTGTTTGATAATCGGATGTCCCTTTAGAAAATGTACCAAGCCCGTATCTGGGCTTTGTTCAATCCATAGACCATGGTCTTGTCCAAGGACTAATCACAAGGCACATGCAACTCCCATACATCACACGCACCAGGTAAGTGAGGGTGCATCCTCGCAGGTGGCCCCTACGAACTTAATGCTCATACTAAGTATCAAACTCAGAACCTATGAGTATTAACTGTTTATCGGTCTGAAATTGCCATTGAGCCAACCACTCAAATCTATTCGTGGCAATTTTATTACAAAAACTCCGTTACTTTATCAAGTTTGTTAACTGAATAAACCTTACTTTATGATCATGGTACAATGACTAACATAATAAGATTTGATATCTTACTTGGGCCCACACGGATAATCAAATTAACAATCCAACTATATATTCTTTTAGGTTTAATGAAAAAACTCAGATTCAAAAGAAAAAAAAAAAAAACCTTTTTGAACTTGATCGTCGGTGTAGAAAATTGATGGTTACCAAACTCCCAAATTTAAAACTAAAATTTAATGGTGAAAATTAAGATTTGTTTTATTTTTTCAAAGTTCTTTGAATTTTTTCCTTTATAACTCTGTGACACTAGAATGCGTTTTTGGATGACACAAATTGACATGGTTAGAATCCACTCTAAGGTATGTTAAGTAACAAATTAACAACACAATTTTGAATTTTATGATGTGGAATCCCACTCCAGGGTTTGCTCGTAACATACGTGATAAAGTGAGGTTTTGTGAGTAACAAACTTCAAAAAATAAGGTTCCCTTGGAGTTGTAAAATCTCCAAGGGAGTTTTTGTAATAAAAATGTAACAGTTGGTTTCATCGGGTAAATTTCTCCTATTTTTATTTAACTTAGAATTTTTTAATATTATAATTATAATTATAACTTGTATACTTGAATTATATATATGCACAAGCGAACCAAAACAAACTGAAAACAACTTTTTTCTACCTACCCCTACAAGCCTGATTCATTTTAGATTAGCGAACCACGAACTCCAAACATGGAGTTCGCATTGACAAGCCCAGATAACATAGGTTTTAATCTTTAATTGTGGTGTGATAAATAATTTAGAAATTGTGGTGTAATAAGTAAAAGTTCGGGTGCCAATAGCAGCTCTCTTCTATAAATGTAGAACTCTTTAAACTTCATATAAACATAGCAAACACTAGGGCATTTTAGATATCTTTAGGCCCATAAATATTGGGTCCTATTTCTGGAGGCCCACAATTTTCTCATATATAAATAAAATTACAATATAAGTTATTCTGCTGGGCTGCTGACAGTCCCAGCTCTCAAGTATAATTAATTGGAATATTTTCATTTTAAATTTATTTATCCTTTTGTTTCGTTTGGATTCTCAATAACTTATAAAGCCAAAATGAGTGAAACTTCAGCTTCTGGCTTTTGCAAGAATTCATAAGATTTTGGCTTCCAAAAATGCTTTTGATTGGCCGACTTGTCACGGCTAGAAGTTGTGTCCAAACACAACCTTAACTAACGATTGAGTTCAAACAGATTGGTTTGGTGCCAATTTAATATTGATCCTATAAGAAATTTATTAGTCCCAGACTTAATTTGGATCATAAATTGAATTTGTCATTTTAAGTCTGGATCCATTCCGATATGATGTATATTGTATTTAGGGCTGTCAATGGATTGGATTAGACTGAAATCCGACCTGTTTCGATCCGATAACTTCGGATCTGAATCGAGGATTTAGATTCTAATAAGGATCTGGATAAGGTTCTGATCTGATATATATATATATATATATATATTGTGTTATGTGATCTGATCCAGATTCTATCTGATTGTTATTGAATCAGGTTTGGACCTTAATATTGACATCTGATAAAACCCGATCGTTAAAAGCATGATCCGATACTTATTGGATCAGATCCAGATCTGATATGATCTTTATCAAATTGGTACCAAATCGACCCTGATCCGTTCCGAACCCCATCCATTGACAGCCCTAATTGCATTGTATTGTATTGTTTTGGATCTGATCCGGTCAATCCAAAATATCAATATTTTCGGATTGGTACTAATCCAACCCGAACTGACTCAACAGAAGTATATATAAAATATAAATATACATTTATATATGTAGAACACATCATCGGAGTCCCTATTAGATGGATTTGGATTAACCAATCCATTAAATCATCATATTGGATTCTTATTGACTTGGTGGTTCCTGATCGAAACCCACTCCCTTGATCTGGACCATTGATATCAATTCATAATGGATCGGATTTCGGGTCTGATCCGATCCATTGACAGCCTCTAATGAAATATTCCACAAACCAGAGTACAACAGCCATATCAATTAAAACATCCTAGAAGTAATCACCCAAAGCAGCCACCAACAAGCTACAAGACATGCCAAGCACTCTACATGTTGCTTCAACTTCAATCCCCTCTGGTCTTTGAGCTTGAAATCATCATCAACAACTATAAAAACAACAATACCTCAAATGAACTAGTCTCAGTAGCTCTTTATATAGAAATCAGCAACAACAACAACAAAGAGATTGAGATTCATGGGTAATTGTAAATTATGGAAATCTTTCATCATGTTTTGGATCTTAATAGACCTGTTGTTGGTGACTGGGGAGAACATCCCAACAACACTAGAAGGCCCATTTGTACCCAAGACTCAGTCGTTTCAATCCATCGTTCGAGGCAGTGATGACTTACCTATAGATGATCCAAGGGTTACCAAGAAATCTACTTCCAACTTCCCTGAACAGATTTCTTTAGCCATCTCTTCCCCTACTTCCATGTGGGTCTCTTGGGTCACTGGTATATATATCCCACCATTATATTATATATCAACTCATTCATTTAGTCAAATTAGTAGATAAATTTGTTGAATTGGGTGTGAGTTGTTTGTGTAGGAGATGCTCAAATTGGTCCCAAACCCACCTCACTTGATCCTTTTATTCATTAATGTAGTATTAGTAGATAAAATTTGTTGAATTGGGTATGAGTTGTTTGTGTAGGAGAAGCTCAGATTGGTCCCATGGTCGCTCATTTTGATCCTTCTACTCATTAAGTAGTATTGATTTATAAATTTGTTTAATTGGGTGTGAGATTTTTGTGTAGGAGTTGCACCAAATGATTCCAATGTCACCCCATTTGATCTTTCAACTCAGTAATGTTTTATTGGTAGATAAATTTGTTGAATTGGGTATGAGTTGTTTGTGCAGGAGACGCTCAGATTGGTGCCAAGGTCACCCCATTTGATCCTTCAAACCAGTAATTTAGTATTGGTAGATAAATTTTTCAAATTGGGTGTGAGTTGTTTGTTTAGGAGATGCTCAGATTGGTCCCAAAGCCACCCCACTTGAACCTTTAATTCATTAGTAGATAAATTTGTTGAATTGGGTGTGAGTTGTTTGTGTAGGTGATTCTCAGATTAGTCCCAAGGTCTCCCCACTTGATGCTTCAACTCAATGATGTAGTATTTGTATATAAATTTGTTGAACTTGGTGTGAATTATTTGTGTAGGAGATGCTCAGATTGGTCCGAAGCTGATTCGTCAACTCAGAAATGCAGTATTGGTAGTAAATTTGTTGAATTGGGTGTGAGTTGTTTGTGTAAGGGATTCTCAGATTGGTCCCAAGGTCACCCATTGATGTAGTATTGGTAGATAATTTTTTTGACTTTGATTGTATTGTTTGTGTAGGGGATGCTCAGATTGGTCCTAAGGTCACCCCACTTGATCCTTCAACGGTTGCTAGTGAAGTTTGGTTCGGGAAACAAAGTGGGAAGTACCCATTTGTACAAAAAGGGACGTCGACTGTGTATAGTCAATTGTACCCGTTCGAGGGCCTTCTTAACTATACGTCCGGTATAATTCACCATGTTAAGCTTGAAGGTATGAAATTTTTATCCAATTGTGATCGGTTTTAGTAGTCTTTCGTTAAAAGTATATTAGTTGTTTGCCATTAGTTCTCTATGAACAGTGACAACAATAAAGATACCCAAGATTTTAGTGAATTTAAACCTTATTCCAATCTCTTAGTGTGAATGTGAAACCGCAAATCAAATAATGGAATCAATGAAAAAAGAATTCTCCAAATCTCTCTCTCAAACCCCCAAACCCTGAAACCCTGGTGACTAAGCACCAACAAGATTCAAGACACCTATCACAAAACTTCACATTATCAATTTGGCTAGTAGTTACCCCATTATTAGATAACATGATGGTGAGGATGTTCTCTTTGTTCTATCTATGATAGATAAGAAACTGTTGAATCACTGTAATTCGGGCTTCTAGAATAAAATGAAATTATGCTTTAGCCATCATTTAAACATGTAATTTAAATATTTTATGATCATAAATTCCCATTATTCCATTGGACCCAAACTGTACCAATTATTATTGGGGGATTGTTCACTAATGAAAAGCGCCTTTTTGTTTGTTTGTCTGTGTGTGTGTATTTGTGAAAGTTTATCTTTCCATTGCATAATTTCTTAAATCTTACATGCATGTTTCATTCTTTGGACCTCTAATACTTTTCAGATATAAAAATGTTTTGTTGATCAATTGATATACTTGATTCCCCTAATCAACTGAGTTGAAAGAAATTGATTAATTGGTGTACAAGTACTATGAAATATCTCAGAATCAAATCATATGGTTAAGGACAAATGCACATTTTTTTTCTTTGATTGTGCAAAGTCGCTTCATATGGACAAAGAAAGTTAAAATCATCAACAAAAAAATTCTAAAACCAAAATTTCGTGCTTTATTTCCTCACCATCCCGAAGATCCATCCCCTCCATTTTCTTTTTTTCTTTTGTAAAACATAGATTGTATTATATTATGAAAAAAGTGCAATGGTCAAGGTGACCATCACTACAAAGTCCCATCTAAATAATAAGTCTTCAAAGAAAACTCCCCAAACAACTTACATAAGCAGAGTCCCCTTGTTTATATTTATATAAGAGAATAAAAGTTTATTTATTTCTTGAATTATATATTGATCCTATAATGGAGATGAAATTCATAAGAACTAGGGTTTGTGCCAAGATGTTCTAATTTGTAATATTTGAGGATTGAGAGCATCAATGATATACCCATGCAAAATAAATTCTATCATCATTATCGTCATCAAAGTGTTATTCCGATTCCCTACTACAACTTTTTTGGGATGGCCGCACAAATCCCTTTCCACTATTCCATTCTTTCCATGTTCATATTCTCTATTAAAGGTTGTGCATTCGTATCATTTCTAACTTCTTCAATTCATACCCAACTCAACCTTCCATACCACTTGTAGAACCTGTAACCCACATCAGATCACTCCTCACAGGTGCCATCAATGTCTTTCATTTTATATGAAAACCATCTCAATCAACACATTTGTATTTATATCCCATTGTGAAAGGAAAACTTTTTCCATATTCTAGCAACTCGATGTAACCCTTTTTCTTCCATTTGGCATGAGTGGAGTTCATCAATTGAAACGTAAGAATATAATATTGATGCTTTGGAGTAAAAATGTCCTAGCACATAAATCTCTTGAAGTGGGTTCCAACATTATGCTTCATGATGAAGTTTTAGTTCTTAGGGCCTCCAAGATGTTCCCCAGGCCTATCTATGCACCAAGTACAACTTATTAAGTTCTTACATACCTATTTTGCCCAAACACTTTGAAAAGGAAGTAATATCAGGGTCAAATACTTAAGTGCCATATCCATTCCATTTTTCGGCTTGCAAAATAGGGTAACATAACATCTGACTACATGGTTTGTTATTATTTGGGTTAGTATATTATTACTTCCATTCTTACATCCATATGTGGGGCTACA
Organism: Akebia trifoliata; assembly: GCF_017979445.1. Taxonomy (NCBI): domain Eukaryota; kingdom Viridiplantae; phylum Streptophyta; class Magnoliopsida; order Ranunculales; family Lardizabalaceae; genus Akebia; species Akebia trifoliata. Next base: position 37,457,023 of record NC_141382.1, on the reverse strand, counting down.
TGGAGATCATGTTGGATAATTCAACTGAAGATTGAGTTATTCTCATCATGGTAATCGTCATCGTCAAAATCACATCATGTAGATACTACTAAACATATGAGAAAGTAATGACTGTTGTGAATTTTGATTATGTGTTCTTGAAACAAACAAATTCTAAATAATAGTAGAGTATACAATCAGGAAAACATTGGAAGAACTTACCGGTGACTGAGGCACGGAGAAGCTGTTGTCCTTAAAACCAATTTCACCCCCTCAAGATTGAATCTACAGTGGAATCGGTTTCAGGCGTCTGGTTCCCTAGATTCAACAGTCACACTCTCTGCTAACTGTGCACTTGGAATTAGCAGATCTTCATCGAACTCGATCAAATCAAACGTTGTACAAGCAGCCAGATATTTGTAAAGAAGAATACAATGTTGTTTAGAAAGAATAGTAGAGAAAAAGCCCTTTTGGAGAGAACAATATAGAATAATAGATTAGAACTCGATTATGTGTGTCTCAAACAATAGGGCAAGAACCCTTTTTATACACACGAAACCCAATAGGCTAGAAAAGCCCAACGGTCTGAAGAATAATGGAGATAGTTGTTTGGGCCTTTATTGGCCCATTTATGAACATTGAAGAACCCCAACGGTCTAAATGCATTAAAGAATGGAAATTGTTATTCTAATAGATCAAGGAGAGTGATTGTTGAATCTTGAAAATCAGATGCCTGAGACTGATTACAATGTGGATGCAATCCCGAGGGGGTGAAATTGGTTTTAAGGACAATAGCTTCTCCATGCTTCAATCATCGATAAGTTCTTCCACTTTTTTCCTACTTTTACATTCTAGTATTATTTAGATTCTATTTGTTTCAAGAATACATAACCAAACCACAGAATCATAATTCACAATAATCTTAAAACCAAAATTCCTATATTCTGTTTTTGATTTTACATCTTGAAACATGGATTTTAAACTTGCATATGTCAAACCTAGTCTGTTGAAACCAGAACCCTTTAATGGGAAGTTTTACCGAAGATGAAGTTAGAAGATGCTCTTCTTCCTTGAAGCCTTAAATGTTCTATTTGTTCTCAAGGGAGAAAAACCAACAGATACCGATCCTAACTTGCAAAATTGGAACAAAACAAATGGAATTTGTAGGAATTATATTTTATCTTGCCTTGTAAAAACCCTGTATGAAATTTACTGTGTGTATGAGACATCCAAAGAATTTTGGGGGGCATTAGAGAAAAAATATGTAACAGAAAATGTGGGTGTTAAAAGTATGTCGTGAAAACATTTTTAGAATTTCTAATTGTCGATGGGAAGTTAATTATGGACCAAGTGAACAAGTTTTAGAACATTGTTCACGAATTAACCTATGAAGGCATTAAATTGCCCGAACAATTTGTAGCATCGTCCCTAATCGAGAAATTCTCTAAAAGTTGGAATGAATACAAGACCTACTTGAGGCATAAAAAGAGAGATAAGTTTCTTGAAGATCATGTCGTTCATCTCAACATAGAGGAAACTAGTAGACAAAGATAAAAGAATGGTAAGGTGAAACAGTTTGTCACCAAAGCTAATCTTGTAGAAGGAGACTTTCAACCATTTAGGTTCAACCTTAAGAAGACTTTCAAAAAAGAGGAACCAAAAACAAAGAATATTGTTGGCTTCAAGAAGCCAAAAGGTAGTTGTTTCGTGTGTGGAAAACTTGGTCATCATGCTGTTTAATGTAGATTCAGGAAGACCAAGGAAAAATCTAAAGGGAATCATGTGAATCTGACCGAGACAGATGATGACATCGTAGTCGCGGTTCTCTTAGAGGTTAGCCTTGTAGGAAATTCTAAGGAGTTGGCTGTTGACATTGGTACTACAAGGCACGTGTGTGGAAACAGGGAGTTGTTTACGTCTTACAACCCTATAGGGGACGAACTTGGGAGACTTGAGAACATCTCAAATTGCTAGAAAAGACAAAGTGATCATCAAGCTGACTTTTGAGATGACTCTAACACTCACTGATGTCCTACATGTTCCTACCATTATAAGGAACCTTGTATATGGTTCTCTCTTGAACAAAACTAGTGTCAAACGTGTATTTGAATCCAATAAGCTTATTTTGACAAAAAATGGGGTATTTCTAGGAAAAGGGTATTGTAATGGTGGTTTGTTTATACTGAACGTTATAAATGAAAATGCCTCTTCTTCTGCGTTTCTTATTTGAATCAATTTCCTTATGGCATACTAGGCTAGGATACACTAGTGTAGGAAAATTAAAGAAATTGAAAAACTTAGGAATCTTACCCAATCTAGAGATTTAAAAATTAGATAAATGTAAGATTTGTGTATAATCAAAATTTACACATAAACCACACCATGGTATATCAAGAACTTCTTAGTCTTATGCATAGTGATCTTAGAGACTTTAAAAATATTGAGTCTAGAAGAGGTAAAGGTATTTTATTACTTTTATAGATGATTACTCTAGATTTACAAGAGTTTATCTTCTTAGAAGTAAAAATGAAGCAAAAGATGTGTTTTTGAGGTATAAAAATGAGGTAGAGAATCAGTTAGATAGGAAAATTGAGAGATTAAGATCTGATAAAAGGGAGAAGGGGGGGGGGGGAATATGACTCATATCTTCTTTAGTCAGTTTTGTGAACAAAATTGAATTATTCATGAAGTGAGTCATTTATACCCACTTGAATTAAATGGAATGATAAAAAGAAAGAATAGATATCTAAATGAAATGTTAAATGCATTACTTTTAAATTTGGAATGTCTAACAACATGTGGGGAAAGGCTATTTTGACTGCATGCCACATAACTAATAGAATTCCTCATAGGAAATTAGGAAAAACTCCTTATGAACTATGGAAGGGCTATGCACCTAACTTAGGTTATCTCAAAATGTGGGGTGTCTATGTAAGGTAGGACTCCCAAAAATAAAAAAGAGGAAGATAAGACCTAAAACAATTGATTGTGCATTTTTAGGATATTCTGAAAATAGTTCTTCCTATAGATTCTTAACCGTAAGATCTAATGGAATGAAATTAGAAGTAATGTCATTATTGAAGTAAGGGATGCTGAATTTTTTGAGAATATTTTCCTAATGAAAGTTAAACCTTTGTTAAGCTCTAGTGACAAAGGTAAGATAGTTGATAAGCAGTAGGCCCAACGGTTCACAATAGTAATGAAAACACGTCGTTTGGGCCTTAAAAAGCCCAAACGGTCAACACATTAATTCGTAGATCAACGGTTGAGATAGAAAGAAGTGATAGCGCAAATCAACAGTTTGAGATTAAATAAAAATTTGGCAAAAGCGGGCCTTTCATGCGCACCCATGTAAGGCTTAAATTTCGAGATTTGCACCCCCCTACGCCCGCATCGTATGCGCATACGCTCACTAAGGTTTTTGGACGAGTTGGCCCCAAACACAATGGGCTGCAGTCCCACGATGCCTTGGGCCCCCATGTGCGCGCAAGGCCCATTCTCTTTCTCTTTCACACTCAAGCAATAGTGAAAGAGGGATTATTAATAAGTTGAAAAATATTTTTGAATTTATCCAATGCGAGACTAAAGAATTGAAGAGTTGTCTTTACAACTCTCATAACCAATAAAGCAAAGAGAATCTTTGACTTTCAATTTGTACATAAAAGGAAACGGAAAAAACTCTTTTAGTTTATGTTTCACCAAAAAAGGAAAATACTACTTTTTACAAGTAACACTTAAGAGGTCTTGAGTTCAAACTTCATCCTAAAAAATATATGAAATAAAAAACTATGTCATGAAATAAAATCTATGAATTTTACAATAATCCCCCACAGATTCATAGTAAGAAAAGAAGGAATTGCTACTCATATAAGGTGAAATATCAGATACCTAATATCGATGTGTTTTGGACTTAATCGATAATATAAATAGACAGAACTCATAGGGACTTGGTGTAACTGGGTTACTTAACCCTTTCCCTTTTCTTAATCGAGTTCTTATGGCTTGACACTTTTCGGCCATGTGTCGAATTTTGATCTTTCATGAATGCTTTAGAATAATTGCCCATAGTATTTATAGGAAGCAGTCCCACTTCCACATTCACATAGGTAAGTCCATCAAGTGTGTTCTATGACTATTACACACCACCCAATAAGGTTATGGACTATATGAAGAACTTTTGTTCATCCTTAACTCGTCATAGATAAGCACTATTTAACACCATAGGAAAGGGACAAAGAGTTAGTTAACTCTTTTTCACTAGTGCTTCATCAATTAGTTCAGTGACTTGTCATTACCCATTGAATCTACTTCTTGGGATCTCCAGTTATGTAGATTGTTTCCATCATAGACTAATTATTTACATAGGCATTAGTCCCATTCCCCTCGATGATTTACTCACTAACCCTCTAGTTAATGGTTTGGTTAACGGATTTGCTAAATTGCTTTTTGACCCCACAAAGTCAATAGCAATCACTCCATCCATTAATAATTGCCTGACTACATTATGTCTAAGACGAATGTGTCTACTTTTACCATTATGTATATGGTTTTTAGCCTTGGCTATAGCAGCTTGACTATCACAGTGATGGCATTAGTTTTTCCCATAAATGGATACCTATCAATAGGTTCCTCAGCCATTTAGCCTCAGTTCCTGCTAACTCTAATGCAATGAACTCTGATTCCATAGTAGATTTAGCCATACATGTCTGCTTGAATGATTTTCAAGAGATAACTCCTCTACCTAGCGTAAAAATATAACCACTAGTGGACTTTGATTTATCAGATTCTGAGATCCAGTTCGCATCATTATACTCTTCTAACTCATTTGGGCTTCCACTAAAATGTAAGCCCATTTCCATGGTTCCTCTCAAATATCTAAGAATTCTCACTAATGTTGTCTAATGGTTTTTACTAGGATTATTAGTGAACCTACTTAACACCCCCATAGCAAAAGCTATATCTAGACGAGTACAGTTCATTAAAGACATCAAACTTCTTATGATCTTTGCATATTCTTTTTGTGGCACACTATCACCTCTATTCTTTTTTAACTTCATGTTCGGACTAAGGGAGTCAAAACAGGTACACTTTCAAACTGTCCAAACTTCTTTAAAACTTTTTCTACATAGTAACTTTGAGACGATACAAATCGTTCATCTTTTTTAGCTATTTTAATCCCTAGCATGATATCAACTTCTCCTAAATCTTTCATCTCAAATTTGGATTTTAGGAAAGATTTAGTTTCCTCAACTATTTTTAGATTTGTTCTCAAAATCAACATATCATCTATATATAAGCAAATGATTACACTATTCTTGCCACTAAATTTCCTATACATACACTTATCACAATCATTAAAAATATATCATTTAGATTTTAGCACAAAATCAAACTTTTCATGCCATTGTTTAGGTGCTTGTTTTAGCCCATATACGGACTTTACTAACATATACACTTTATTCTTTTGGCCAGGAACCACACACCTTTCGGGTTGTTCCATATAAATTTCTTCATCTAAATCACTATTTAAGAATATCGTTTTGACATCCATTTGGTGAACTACTAGTTTGTAAATTGAAGTTAAGGTTACTAATACTCTAACAGTAGCAACCCTAGTAACTGAAGAGTACATATCAAAGTAATATATCCCTTCGTTCTGTTTAAAGCCTTTGGCAACCAACCTCGTTTTAAACTTATCTATTGATCCATCTGATCTTAATTTCTTTTTAAATACCCATTTGCATCCAATAGGTTTGGTGCCTTAGGGTAACTCCACTAATTCCCAAGTATGATTTAAACATGATTGACTCTAATTAATTGTTAATGGCTTCTTTCCAAAAAACAGCATCAAGAGATATCACCGCTTCTTGATAAGATAACAGATCATCATCCACTAAATAAGTATAGAAATCATCTTCTAGATTGGTTTCGTTTCTAACTCCTTTACTCCTTCTAGGTTCTATTTCTTCTACTATCTCACTAGGATCTATGTTTTTAGGAAAAGATTCAAGAATTGACATTTCTCCTTCTTTCACCATTTTTCCGTTGTCATTAGAACTTAAATAAGATTTAACCTTCATTGGAAAAATATCCTCAAAAAATTCTGCATCCTTAGATTCAATGATGACATTACTATCAGTACCATGTTCATTAGATCTTAAGGTTAAGAATCTATATGAAGTACTATTTTCAGAGTATCCTAAAAATACACAATCAACTATTTTATATCCTATCTTCATCTTTTTGGTTTCTGGGAGTCCTACCTTACATAAACACCCCCACACTTTTTGGTAACCTAAGTTAGGTGCATAGCCTTTTCAAAGCTCATAAAGAGTTTTTCCTAATTTCCTATGGGGAATTCTATTAGTAATGTGACATGTAGTCAAAATAGCCTCTCCCCACATGTTACTAGGCATTCTAGAGTTTATAAGTAACGCATTTAGCATTTTCTTAAGAGATCTGTTCTTCCTTTCAGCTATTCCGTTTGACTCAGATGAGTATGGAGGCGTGACTTCATGTATAGTGTCATATTGTTCATAAAAATGACTAAGGAGATTAGAATCATATTCTCCTCCTCTATCAGATCTTAGTCTCTTAATTTTCCTATCTAATTGATTTTCTACTTCATTTTTATATTTCAAAAACATATCTTGTGCTTCATTTTTTACTTCTAAGAAGATAGACTCTTGTAAATCTAGAATAATCATCTATAAAAGTAATGTAATATCTTTTACCTCCTCTAGACTCAAGATTTCTAAAATCTCCAAAATCAGTATGAATAAGACTAAGAAGTTCTGAAGATGTTCTTGATATGTTATAATGTGGCTTATGTGTAAATTTTGATTTTACACAAATCTTGCATTTATCTAATTCCTTAATTTCTAAACTGGGTAAAATACCAAAGTCCTTCAATTTCTTTAATTTTCCTACACTGGTGTGACCTAGTCTACCATGCCATAAAGAAATTGACTCAACACGTAAGCAGAAGATGATGCAATTTCATTTATAATATTAAGTACAAACAAACCCCCATTACAGTGTCTTTTTCCTAGAAATACCCAATTTTTGGTCAATACTAGTTTATTCGACTCAAACACAAGTTTAATTCCAGCTTTGTTCAAAAGAGACCCAGATACAAGATTTCTTCTAATAGTAGGAACATGAAGAAATCTGTGAGTACTAGTGTCTTCCCAGAAGTCAGCTTAATGATCACTTTGCCTTTTCCAACAACCTGAGATGTTCTTGAGTTTTTTAAATAGATCATTTCTTCTCCTACATAATTGTAGGAAGTAAACATCTCCCTGTTTCCACATGCCTTGTAGCACCAGTGTCAACCGCCCACTCGTTAGGTTTTCCACAAGGCTGACTTCGGAGAGAATTGCAATAATTGTGCCATCATTAATTTCAATTAGATTCACATGATTCCCTTTCAATTTTTCCTTGATTTTCCTGAATCTGCACTTAACTGCATGATGACCAGATTTACCACACGCGAAACAGCTGCCTTTTGGCTTCTTGAAGCCAACAATATTTTTTGTCCTTGGTCCCTCTTTTTTAAAAACCTTCTTAGGCTTGAACCTAGATGGTTGAGAGTTTCCTTCTATGAGATTGGCTTTGGTAACATATTGTTTAACCTTACCATTTTTCTCTCTTTGTTTACTAGTGTCTTCTATGTTGATGTGGACAATGAGGTCTTCAAGAGATTGATTTTCTTTCTTCTGCCTCAAATTAGTTTTGTATTCATTCTAGCTTTCGGGAAGTTTCTCAATTAGAGATGACACTACTAGCTGTTCTGGCAACTTGTGAATAATGTTTTGAAATTCATTCACTTGGTCTATAATCGACTTCCCATCGACAATTAAAAATTCTAGAAATGTCTTAATTACATATTTTTTGACACCCACATTTTCTATTACATATTTCTTCTCTAATGCCACCCACAAGTCTATAGAAGTCTCATACACAGTAAATATCATACAAAGTGTTTACAAGACAAGATAAAATATAATTCCTACAAATTTCATCTGCTTTGATCCAGTTCTACAGATTAGGCTCTGTTTCTGCAGGTTTTTTTCCTTTGAGTAAGAATAATACATTAAGAGCTTAAAGGAAGAAGAGCATCTTCTGGCTCCATCTTCGGTAAAATTTTCCATTAAAGGGTTCTGGTTTCAACAAATCAGGTTTCACATGTTCTGGTTTGACATCCATGTTTCAAAGTTCAAAAACAGAAATAGGATATAGGCAAAATTGGTTTTAAGATTGTTAGAGATTCCGATTCTGGTTTGTTGAAACAATAAATTATAAGCAACAGTATAATGTAAATAACTTGAAAAAATTGGAAGAACTTATTGGTGACTAAGGCACGGAGAAGTCGTTGTCCTTAAAACCAATTTCGCCCCCTTAGGAATGAATCCTTAGTGCAGTCGGTCTCAGGCGTCTAGTTTCCAAGATTCAACAGTTATTGTTTGCTAATTGTGTACTCGGAAATAACAAATCTACAACAAACTCGATTAGATCGAACTTTGTACAAGCAACACAATAGTTGAGATTAAATAAAAATTTAACAAAAGTGGGCCTTTCACTCGCACTCACGTGAAACTTAAATTTTTTGAGATTTGCACCCCCCCTGCACATGCATCGTATGCGCACACGCACACTAAAGTTTTTCAACGGGTTATCCCCAAACACAATGGGCTACAGTCCCATAGTGCCTTAGGCCCCCATGTGCGCGTGAGGCCCAGTCTCTTTCTTTCTCACACTCAAGCAATAGTGAGAGAGGGATCATTAATTAGTTGAAAAATATTTTTGTATTTATCCGATATGGGACTAAAGAATTGAAGAGTTGTCTTTACAACTCTCATAACCAATAAAGCAAAGAGAATCTTTGACTTTCAACTTATACAAAAAAGGAAAAATAAAACTCTTTTAGTTTATATTTCACCAAAAAAGGAAAATACTACTCTTTGCAAGTAACACTCAAGAAGTCTTTGAGTTCAAAGTTATCCTCAAAAATATATGAAATAAAAAACTATGACATGAAATAAAAACTATGATTTTACAATACTGAAAAATCTCCTCGACACGAATTCCTTATATCCAAGGTTTGCGAAAAATATCTGAAAAACAGAGATAAATCTATCCCAGTAAAGTCACAGAGTTCTAAAACTCCTCTAGACAAAATCGCAAGGCTCCAAAATCCTTTCAAGATAAAATCGCAGATCTCGAATACCTCTCAAGATGAAGTTGCAGGGTATCTTGAAGGTCAGAAAAACAATATGAAACCTAACTATCACACCACACCACTACCAACCACTAATAACTGACGAAAATCCCTTGATCTATGATCACATTAGGGATATTTTCCAATCACAAAAATAAAATCCCATATTTGGAGGATTTTAACCACCACGAGGATAATAGGTATAAATTAGATTTAAAAAATCTGGTTTATACTAAGAAGAAAAAAAAATGCGGAAGAAGATGAGAGAACCAAAATCTGATTACTAGAAAAACTTTGATATCATGTAGAAAATCAGATTAGGTTTAGAGAAGAAAAGAATGAAGAAAGTGGGAGGAGTCGAACTTGACTCTCTCACTATAAACCGTAGTATATATATAAAATTAGAAAACAAATGAAATTACATATATACCCTTATGACACACATATAAAATACCAATATATCTATCAAACACATACTCTCTAGTTACAAGGATAACTAGTGTTAAATTATTAGTAGTCTTAGCTTCGATTTACAAGCTAATTGTCACCAAATGGATATCAAAACGGCATTTTTAAATGGTAATTTAGAAGAAGAAATTTATATGGAACAACCTGAAGGGTATATAGTTCCTGGCCAAGAGAACAAAGTGTGTAGATTAGTAAAGTCTTTATATTGGCTAAAACAAGCACCTAAACAATGGCATGAGAAGTTTGATTTTGTGCTAAAATCTTATGGATATATCTTCAATGATTGTGATAGGTGCGTGTATAGCAAATTTAGTGGCAAACTTGGTGTAATCATTTGCTTGTATGTAGATGATATGTTGACTTTGGGAAAAAATGTGAAAGTTGTAGAGGATACTAAATCTTTCTTAAATTCTAAATTTGCATAAAAGCTTTGGGAGAAGTTGATGTCATGTTAGGGGTTCAAATAACAAAGAAATATGAAGGATTTGTAGTATATCGACGTGACTATGTAGAAAAAGTTGTAAAGAAGCTTGGGCACTTTGAGAGTGTATCTATTTTGACTCTTTTAGATTTAAGCATGAAGTTAAAGAAAAATAGAAGTGATGGTGTTTCACAAAAGGAATATGCTAAGATCATAGGGAGTTTGATGTATCTAATGAACGTACTTGTCCAGATATAGCTTTTGATGTGGAGGTGTTTGTTAACCAATGAACTATTTCAAAAGACCACTTTATTGGAGAAAGGGAAAATTATGAATATAAGAGGGTCACGGGGCTTAACTAGGGTATGACTCACCCGAGAGTGGATGAAAATATACACTCAACACTCCCCCTCACTCATAAGGGTGGAAAGATTTGAACCCATGACCTATATGAACCAACATTCTGATACCATGTTAACCAACCAACTACTCTAAAAGACCGATCTGTTGGAGAAGGGGAGAACTATGAATATAAGAAGGTCACGGGACTTAATTGGGTATGACTCACCCGAGAGTGGAGAAAAATATGCACTCAACAGTGTTAAGTAGATTCACTAGTAATCCTAGTAGAGATTATTGGACAGCATTAGTGAGAGTTCTAAGATATTTGAGGGAAACCATGGATATGGACTTACATTTTAATGGAAGCCCAAATGTGTTAGAAGGGTACAATGATGCAAACTGGATATCAGAATTTGATGAATCCAAGTTTACTAGTGGTTATATTTTCACACGAAATCATCCAAGCTGACATGCATAACTAAATCTACAATGGAATCAGAGTTTATTACATTAGAGTTAGATGGAACTGAGGCTGAATGGCTTAAAAACCTATTGATAGGTATTTCCTTATGAGAGAAACCAATGCCAAAAGTATACACATACGTCTTAAACATAATGTGTCAGATAGTTATTGACGGATGGAGTGATTGCTATTGACTTTGTGAGGTCAAAAAACAAATTAGCAGATCCGTTAACAAAACCACTAACTAGAGAATTAGTGAGTTAAACATCGAGGGGAATGGGACTAAAGCTTTTTGTAAATAATTAGACTGTGATGGAAACCCTATCTATATTAATGGAGATCCCAAGAAGTAGATTTAATGGGTAATAACAACTCACTGAACTAATTGGTGAAACACTAGTGAAAAAGAGTTAATAAACTCTTTGTCCATTTCCTATGGTGTTAAGTAGTACTTATCTATGACAAGATAAGGGTGAGCGAAAGTTCTTAAGAAAGTCCTTAACCTATTTAGGTGATATGTAATAGTCATAGAACACACTCAATAGGCTTACCTATGTGAATGTGGGAGTAGGACCGCTTCCTATGAATACTATGGACAAGTATTTTAAAGCATTCATGAAAGGACAAGATTCAACACATGGCTGAAAAGTGTCAAATCATAAGAACTTGATCAGTCTTAGAAAGAAAGATATGTATGATATGATAGTTAACCTACATTAAAAGGGAAAGGGTTAAGTAACCTATTTATACCAAGTCCCTATAAGTTTTGTCTACCTATACTAAGCGTCGATTAAGTCTAAAAGACATCGGCATTAGATATTTAGCATTTCACCTTGTACAAGCAACTTTTTTTTTCCTTCTAACTATGAATATGTGGGGGATTGTTGTAAAATTCATAGTTTTAGTGTCTTGCTGGGAGTAAGTTTTGAACTCAAAACCTTTTGAATGTTAGGTTTGTAGAGTTTTTCCTCATTTGGTGAAACCTAAATCTAAAGAGCTTTTTTCCTTTTCTGTGAAAGTTGAAAGTCAAAGATTCTCTTTGCTTTCTTGTTTGTGAGAGTTGTAGAAACACCCTTCAAAACTTTAGTTTCACATCGAATAAAGATAAAACTAGTGTTCAACTAATAAAGAATCCCACTCTCCCTCTTACTTGAATAGGAGTGAGAAAGAGAGTGAGCCTTGTACTCACATGGGGGCCCAAAGCACTGTGGGACTGCAACCCATTATATTTGGGACCAATATGTCAAAAAGATTTAACGTGCGCATGTCACGCATACAATAACATACACATATTAATAGTAAAATGTAAAAGTAGGAAAAAATTGGAATAACTTATCGGTAACTGAGGCACGAAGAAACTGTTGTCCTTAAAACCAAGTTTGCCCCCTCAATATTGAACGCACAGTGCAATCGGTCTCAAGCGTTTGGTTTCCAAGATTCAATGATCACATTCTCTGCTAACCATGCACTCAGAAATAGTAGATCTATGTCAAACTAGATCAAATCAAACATTGTACAAGTAGCCTAATATTTGTAAAAGAACAAAATGTTGTTTAGAAAGAACGGTAAAAAAAAACCCTTTAAGACAGAACAATAGAGAAGAATAGATCAAAATTCAATTATATGTGTCTCAAACATTAGGGAAAGAACCCTTTTTATACACACAAAACCCAATGGGCTAGAAAATCCTAACGGTCTGAAGAATAATGGAGGTAGTTGTTTGGGCCTTTATTGGCCCATTTTTGAACGTTGGAGAACCCCAATGGTCTAAATGCATTAAAAAATGGAAATTGTTATTCTAACAAATCAAGGAGAATGACTGTTGAATCTTAGAAATCAAATGCCTGAGACCGATTGCATTGTGGATTCAATCATGAGGGGGCAAAATTGATTTCAAGGACAACTTCTCCATCTCTTAGTCACTGATAAGTTCTTCCAATTTTTTTCCTACTTTTACATTCTATTATTATTTAGAATCTATTTTTTTCAAGAGCACAAAACCAAAACATAGAATCATAACTCACAACAATGGAGGTGGCCCAACATGGTAGAAAACGCTAATAGTCTAAACACATTAAAGAATGGAAACTGTTATTCTAACAGATCAAGGAGACCGATGGTTGAGATCGAATAAAAATTCAATTAACATTTGAGCAAAAAGATCCTCAAGAATGACCCAAACCCAAGCCCGAGCCTTGCATAGCGCCCGTGCGTGTGTGTGTTTTATTATATGTGCGACGTGCATGCATTAAGGTTTTCTGGCATGTTGGCCCCAAACACAATGGGCAACAGTCCCACAATGCTTTGGTCCCCTATGTGCGCGCGAGACCCACTCTCTTTCTCACTCATATCCAAGCAAGAGGGAGGGTGGGATCCTTTATTAGTTGAACACTATTCTTGTATTTATTCGATATGGGACTAAAGTTTTGGAAAGTTGTCTCTACAACTCTCACAAACAAGAAAGTAAAGAAAATCTTCTACTTTCAACTTTCACACGAAATGAAAAAGCTCTTTAGCTTTAGGTTTCACCAGATGAGGTCTACACAACTAATACTCAAGAAGTATTGAGTTCAAAAATTGCCCCCAACAAGACACTAAAACTATGAATTTTACAACAACGACTTATTGAGCCATCTGGAATTTTCAACTCTTGACTAGGTTTGGAATGTAAGAATGGAATCACATTATGGAATGCTTGCTATAGAGTTGGATCATCCAACACAATTTGGGATTGAAAAAACAAACTAATGAAAGGATTTAGTCTACAACAAAATATTAGCTTCTGTTTTTTTTTTTTTTTTGAAAAGTGAACAAAATATTAGCTTCTGTAAATAAATGGGATCTGGCCATGGGTGAGAAAGGAGATGATCCATTGTATGATTCTAGCATAGTGCGGCTAAGGGGGAGAATAATCTATAAACACTGGGAATTGATGGATTCCCTGTAGAATGAGAGAGGGGATTATTGCAAATCTGTGATTGATTGCAACTTTTTTTTGTTGAAAGTGTATTGTATATTTGTATCAAATAAAATGGAGTACCAGCAAATTTTTGCATTGCCTCATCAATCTAGTTTTTTGTACCTTTGGATCACCAATAATTTCATTTGATAAAAAAATGATAAATATTTGGCATCAAATAACGATAGGTCTAAATCTCTCTAACTTGCTTCTTCTGGTAAATAATGGCTAAAGAAAGGCTACATCACTCATAGAGTTTAACATTTGTGAAAGTTGAATGCATTTCCTCAAAGTGGTTATCTTTTTCTGTTTTTTTTTTTAGATGGGAGTGGGTTTTTAGGATTGATGTGTCATAATTGTTTCGTATTTCTCTTGCTTTTTTCTCTTTGTATCTTTTTTCGTTGGTCACCTCAACCACGTATCAATAAAATCTCCTTTTTTCATAAAAAAAGAAGTGGTTATCTTTTGGGCCTCTGGTCAGTTGTTAAGGGGCTTATACTGTAATTGGTTCATTTAGCCGGCTAACTTTCATAAGGGGCTTAGACCCATAGTTCAGTTGGTTGACATATTGCAACTAAACTTTGAGGTCATGGGTTCAAGTCCAGCTTACCCATTGAAGAAAAAAAAAAACGATCAAAAAAAAATAAAAATTCATGAGTTAATCAAGTTCTTTAATGAATGTTCTTATGTTTGTTTGCCCTTCTTCATCACAATATATGCAGTTAGTTAAAGTCATGTCAAGCACCAACCTTGTGAATATTTCATGAATTTTCTGCATCCACATACTGTAGTAGATTCTTAATAGTTACCTTCATGGATATGAAACTTGTAGTACCTTTTACAATGATGATTTCTTAGTGTTGTCCCTTCGCATGTGCATGCAAAATTTGTTTCCTTCAAAGAAGATGTTTTGCACTTTATCCTTTAGTAGAAGCTACTTTTTACATTGTTTGTCATTACAACGAGAGTTGTTTTGCTTCTAAAAGAAACTCCGATCTATTTGATAATAGAATCAAGAATTAGATTTAAAAAAAAAAGATGTTTTGCACTTTATCCTTTAGTGGAAGCTAATTTTTACAGTGTTTGTCATTACGACGAGAGTTGTCTTGTTTCTAAAAGAAACTCCGATGTATTTGATAATAGAATCAAGAATTAGATTTTAAGAAAAACATGGATGCTAGAAATGATACCACTAGATCATCTTAATGACAATATTACCCAATGTGCTTCTAGTGAGCTCTGCTTTTAAGGGTTTTTTTCCACGTTTCATCAAATAGCGTAACGAAGTTAATAATTATGAGCCGAAAATGTTCAAATTTATTATTCAAAACCATATGGATAACACGGTGGCACATCTCATCTTGTTAAGATGGTTAACCTATTGATTCATGAACACCCAAAAAGCGTTGACCGAAAAATCTATAAAGGAAAAAAGAAAAAAGAAATAAAAGGGAGAAAACTCATTAATTTTTCATAAAACATGTGTGTTGAGTTGCCACTAAGATTGGTGAGTCCCATTTTTCTGTAGGTCTTGAACCTGGGATAAGCTACTACTACAAGTGTGGGGATAGTTCTTTATCAGCTATGAGCAAAGAACACATCTTTGAAACTTTACCGTTGCCTAGCCCGAACATGTATCCTAAACGAATAGCAGTTATTGGAGATTTAGGCTTGACAAGCAATTCAACTACCACTATTGATCATCTAATCGAGAATGATCCTTCTATGATACTAATGGTTGGGGACTTAAGTTATGCAAATCAGTACCGTACTACAGGTGGCAAAGGAGCCTCGTGCTTTTCCTGTGCATTCCCAGCTGCACCCATTAGAGAGACATATCAACCCCACTGGGATGGGTGGGGAAGGTAATCTTGTCTTCTAGAAAAATTACATTTTTGTTGATAGTCTCATACGTGGCATAGTTATGACTAGAACTGAATCTTTAAGTAGACTCTCAACTGAAGTTTTATAAACATCATGTGAGACTGTGCTGTCACTTAACAATTTAAATGGCTTTCACCTTGGGGGTTCGAATCCCTCCTCGCCCATGAGCAGCCCAAAGGGAAGGACTTTCTTTTACCTCTTGGGGGTAGGAAAATCCTGATCAGGACCATCTTTCGGCTATCCTAGCCTCCTCTATCACTGGGGACCAACAAGGAGTAGTGCAGGAATATTGACCTGTTGCCCATTGACTTGATCTTAGTCTCTTACTCACCCTCCGTGGACGAACCTTGTAGAGGAACCTGTTGGTTTTCAGGGCATTGGATTCTCACCAATGTAATTTGTTTACCTGTGAAGTTTTATTGATGAAAATTCTATTTAGCAAACTATTATGGTTCCAAGTTCCACCTACTTTATGTTGTCTAGAACATTCTACAAAATCCTCACCAATTCTATATAAAGGGGAGAAGTCTTCATTTGTAATCATCCCCTTTGGATCACCAAGCTTGAAGAGTGAGTATAGCTTCCAAGAGTTAATACAAGTATGTATGAATTCTCTTGTGATTCCATGTGAGCGCATTGAGGGAAATCTTTGGGCTCATTGGGGGTAAGTCTGACATGAGCTAAATCACGGGGACTAGCCTAAGTTCCACACAGGCACTAGGTTTTCCTATATATTTAGAAAAGAGTCTTGAATTTTTACTAGTCAAATACATTTAGTCCCTCGTCTCTGGTTAAGAGCTTTTGATGCATGTCATGTGGCATTATTATTGGCTAGATAGATATGCTTAAAAATACAGAAATTTGTGTACCAAGCACAAAAATTAGTGAGATTTTACTTCAAATTGAATCATTTCATGTAGCTTTATTATTGACATGGTTGAATTGGAATTTAGGTTTATGGAGCCCTTGATCTCAAGAGTTCCTATGATGGTCATTGAAGGAAACCACGAGATCGAGCCTCAAGCAAATGGGATCACTTTTGAGTCATACCGGGCACGATTTGCTGTTCCATCACAAGAGAGTGGATCCAACAGTAGTTTCTACTACTCATTCAATGCAGGAGGAATACATTTTATCATGTTGGGAGCATATGTTGATTACAACAGCACGGGTGACCTATGTTTTCTATTTGACCCCTCTATTACTGTAGATGATAGCACTTAAAACTTTGTATTTTTCATGAAATGTGAGAAAACTAGGTTTTATTTTATTTTGGTAACATAATTCTTATGTTATAACTCATCATATTAAGAGAAATCTTTATTACAGGTGCCCAATATGCTTGGCTAAGGGATGATTTACATCAATTAGACCGCAGTGTGACTCCGTGGTTGGTGGCTACATGGCATCCACCTTGGTATAATAGTTATTCTTCACACTACCAGGAATTTGAATGCATGAGGCAAGAAATGGAAGCACTTTTGTATCAATATGGTGTTGACATTGTCTTTTCTGGTCATGTAAGTCAATTGTTGAATGACTTTGTTTGCACGGACCATGCAATTCTTTGATCATGTATTAATTGTTCCAAACTTCAAAAACCAAGTTATTTTCTATTCTCACATATAACCATTAAAGTTTTTTATTCTTATTTTTGACCTAGGTATAGTTATTTGCACTCTGTATCAACATGGTGTCGTCATTGTCTCTTGTGGTCATGTAAGTCACCCATGTTTGATTTTTTGTTCATGAAAACTTTTTTGTGATCTTTTAAAGGTTCAAAATACTGAATTATGTTCCATTCGATCATCAAGAATGAAACCATAGGTTGGTCACATCTGCAGGGTCACATTGGTCGCTATAGATAATGTCTTCTTTTTATCTAATCAAAGAGAATCCATCATAAGACGACAATTTTCATTATCGTTGTCCCAATAATGATAGTTAAACATCATCCATTCACATTCAATACCTGAACAATTATTGGGTTGCTAGAATGCACAAAATACGAACTAGCATATAAGTCATCCACTTTCCTAAAGAATACACTTTAGGCCAAGAAGGAATACAAATTACTTTTAAATCTCCCTATAAATGGAAATGAATGGAAGGAATGATTATTATATCATCTTCTTAACCACATGGCAGACTTATTAGAGAGGAAGAAATGAAAATTATTTAAACAAATCAACTTTGAGGACATTAGTGAGATTTCCTTTCACGGATTTTTTAACTCTTATAGCACCAAGCATCCCCAGTTTGGAGATTGGGGAAGGCATGATAGAACACCCTTGTAGACATTGTAGGAGTCAATGAAGAAGCATCCCATTATGATCACATTTAAAAACTTTATTAGACAAGATCTAGTTATCCTTCAAAAAATTTGAAATTAGCAATGAAATCTAACATCTTTGTGTTATTTAGATTTCTTAGAACCCATCATCATTTTTTTTAACTTTGTTAAATATGCAGATTTTTATACAAAAAGTTCTTAGAGGTCTATCCTAAACTATTTTATCAAGGAAGATACTCACAAATTATTGTCATTTTTTCCATCTTCTGATAATATGTTGTATGGATATATTCTGCTATTGTGGAAGAGATTTGAATAAGAATTATAAATATTCTTCCATCATCATTTTTACAGCCAAAGCATGTGTAACTGCATTTAAAAAATGAATAATTTGTAGAAGATTGCTGCTTATCTTTCCAAGTTTCAAAGAAATCATGAAGGACTGTTGGGCAAGTGTCTTTATAAACAAATTACCAAGGAAGCTAAACAGGGTTTAATCCTTTACATGCTTGACAGGTGCACGCTTATGAGCGAATGAATAGAGTGTTCAACTATACATTGGATCCATGTGGTCCTGTTTATATAACAGTTGGAGATGGTGGGAACATAGAAAAAGTTGATGTTGAGCACGCGGATGACCCGGGAAAGTGTCCTTCCAGCGGAGACAACGTTCCTGAATTTGGAGGGCTATGCCATTTGAATTTCTCATCAGGCCCTGCAAAAGGCAGATTTTGTTGGGACAAACAGCCAGAGTGGAGTGCATTTAGAGAAAGCAGCTTTGGGCATGGAATACTAGAGGTATCTTCCGATTCTTTAAGGTGTAATCATTCAAGTCCAAACATGGTTACAAAAGGTCTTTTGCTGTACACATTTACCTTTGTTGACAATAGGATAATAGTTCGTATGCCTCGTAGTTTTTTTGTGTTGACCTTTCGGGAAACCCTTTAGACAGTCTTGTCTATGTGCACATAACATGGCTCACTGAAGAGGAATTGAAACATGTAAGGGTATTGTAGATACATGGGGGGGGGGGGGGGGGGGGGGGGGGGGGCTTCGAAACCTTTGAAGGTTTGAGCTCATCTACTTGGGTTTTAGAGTCGCCACCATTCAATTAAAGTGTGAATTGGCACCATACAAAATGTTTTGAAATTCATTTTCCTTGGCTTGTAGTAACTCTCATATCCAAAAGGATAATGGGAAAGGTCTTCCTAGAGATTCTAAGTAGAGGAGCTCGGTTGAGGGACAAGGAAGGTGTAGGCACCTTGTCCCTCCCATCCTAAGGTGGTTACCAATATGACCATAAATGAAGTACTTAAAACTCTTTTTTGAGGTTTTGAAAGTAAAGGGAGTTATAGAGAATTTTAGGAAAGATTGCCTATAGTTTATTTTTAGAAAATGGACAACTAAACTAATGAGCAAGCTAAAAGTGAGAAGGAAAGCTTGCTGGAATTTTTTATGAGCCTAGGTTTTGGTGGGAATCCACTTAGATTCCACTATTTTGAACCTAAAAGCTCTTTTGGAAACTTATGTGCTCACTTGGGAGCATTTTTTTGTTGGTTTAGCCTTTAGGAGGTGTCTATGAGTTGAACTCCACCATTGAAAAGACCAGAGACCTCCATGCATGAGTTGTGTCCTTTATGGGACTGTTTTTTGTTGGTTTAGAAAGTTAGGTGAAGATCTAGAGAGATCATCACCTTTGACTCTTAATCCTTTTGTAAAGTAAAATGTGGTGTGTGTGTGTGTGTGTGTGTGTTTGTGTGTGTGTGTATGAGATGGACTTAGCAAGAGAAGATTACCTCCAAGGAGGGTTTACTCTCTAGCTCTATTGCCATCAAAGAAAAGTAAAATAAAGGAACTATTATTCTAGGACACTTAAAGTGCAAGAAAGTAAGACATCTACACTATAAATTTAAATTGCATAAAAGTTGAGACAAACTATTCTAATGCTCTCAAGGAGCTTATTGAGGAATTATTGAGGGAGATTACCTCAAAGAGTGATTATTCTCTACCCCCAAGCCTTCAGCTAGGAATTAGAAAATTTACATTATTAAACTAGAAAGCATGTAAATAAAGGAAAAATGATTGAAAGATAAGAGAGAGGGCAGTGAGAGTAGGGGGGTTATCGGGGGTCCCTTGATTTACCTTAGCCTTCTTCTTGGGTTTTCTTTCTATGGATTTTAGAGAGGTTTTTGAAAGAATGGAAGGCTAGAGAACTTTGAGAAGGGATTTTAATAGAATTCTAGAACTCTAATTCTTTTCCTTTTTTTTTTTTTTTGTGCCTTGAGTAGATCTCCTATTTATAGGATTTTGGGAGACCCTTGGAGATAGTTTGGTCCTCAAACCTAGACTTCCCAATGTTCTCATAAAAATCACAAAGAAAGACACTAAATACCCTTCATCAAATTGGCCTTGATGGTCTTTCACTCACTTATGAGTCTAACCAATTAAGATGATCAAAGGATAGGATAGTAAAAGTCCAAAAGTTTCTAGAGAATTCTTTGAGAGTAAAATGGTCTTGGACCCTAGGCTTTGAGTCAATTGAGAAAGAATTAAGGTAAATGGCATGTAATTTTGTGCTTGGTTTTTAGCCTTTCTAGACAATTGGCTAGGCTAGCTCTCTAACAACTTGAGGATGGATAGGTCATTAGGCTCAAGTTCTAGAGACTTTTCTAGGGTGGACGAAATGGTCATAGCCTCTTGAACATGGTCAATTTACATTGAATTCCATGGAATCTCTTTGATTTTGAAAAGGTTAGAAGGGTAGAAGGGGGACCTAATGAGTCTCAACAAATTGGGATTAGAGGAGGTAATTCTCCCTAAGTGGGGACCAAGAAGAACCTTGGGTCAAGATTAGGGGAATGAGTAGTTTACCAGAGGACCTAGGTGGGACCTAGGTGGGAAGGAATTATGAGGTTTAAGGTATGGGTAATGAGGTAATTAGAGAGGGATTAGATCAGGGAAAATCCAAATTAGGAAGGTGGATGAGGTCATTTCTTGGGAAGAATCTCGTGCACACATGGGTTGAATAACTACCTAACAGACTTGATCGTACACATGGAACGGCTAGAAGGGACAATCCTTGTGCATCACAAAATAAAGGTCAAAACAAAATATGGCCTAGCCATATGGTCCAAACAGCCAGGCTATGCCTATGCTTGGCTGTTTGGTCTATACGGCTAGGCAAAAACCAATTTTAATTGATTAGATTTGATTGGTTTGAGTGGGTCCTATTCGATTGATTGAATTCTATCGATTTGATCCTTGATGCTAGATTCGAGTGAGCTCTCGGGCTTGTTCGATCAAATTGGGGTGTCTACAGGTATAATAGTAATAACATAGGGATCAATGCGTCAAAAACGCTCGGTGGTTCCTAGGCGATATGGGTTCTTTAAGTGAGGTGATGCCTAGGCAAAGCCTTACTGAAAATTTATTTATTTGTTCATTTCGTCATTAATAATTGTTAAATAATAGCAACGATATGCCAAAAAAAAAAGGAAAAAATAATAATTCAAGCATAGATTATGTTGCACATAGCCAAAAATGATTCTCATCTGATTTGATCATCAACTACTGTGGAAGAAAATTTGATTGAACACTTCAAGCATAGCAGATGCATACATAAGCAAAGCCAACTGTCATTTTTTCCCCCTTTAAATAGTGACAAGAAACACAAATAACGAACATAAAAGTAGCCAAAGACATAAGTAGATATGAGGGATGGGGAGAAAAAACTGAAAGGGGAAAGAAACAATACAACAAAAAGATTGCTTCTTTGTTGCACAAATAAATCCCTCTCCTGAAACAGAAATGAGAAAAGTTCCTATCATTCAAAAAAAAAGAAAAAATTGAGAAAAAAAGTAAAAAAGAAGACATCCCTCCTAAAAACACTACATAAAGTTGCATGGACAGGAATACTTCTACACCTCAATCCCAGAAACAGAGAAAAGAGAGAGAGAAAGACAGGATTTTTTCTATGTTGCATGGAAACAGTTTCTTCTCCATAAACAGTATATGAAGTTTTCTTTATAGCATAAAGTTTCTCTTAAAAATAAAATAAAAAGAAGGTTTCCTTAACTAGGGTTTCAAATGTTGATCTATAGGGCTTTAAAATGTGAATGAAGGAAAGAGATTGAAAATACTATCTTAGAGCTATTTATGTTTCATGTTAAAAGAGGTTTACTGTTGTGTAGAAATATACTATATAAAATTGCATGCGACACCCTTGCTAATTGCAATCTTTTTCCTGAAAGTTGGACTAAAAGACGACAATTTACATTGTAGCTTCAATTAGTATTTCTCTCACTATCTTGAAACCTTACATTCATTCAAGTATATCTTCGCAGGTTTTGAATGCTACATATGCCTTATGGACTTGGCATAGGAATCAGGATATTTACAAGGAAAACAGTCATGGTGATCAGTTATACATAGTACGACAGCCTCAACTGTGCTCGACAACCATCAAATCGGTTGCTTTGTCTAACAGGTAACCTCAGCATTGGCAGGTTCATTTTTTATATTAATGAGTTGCATAAGATTTATGTGAAATCCTCGAAGCAAGATCTTATGGTGTCAATCACAAAAGCTATATTGTTACTTAATGTTGTATGTTCATCGTTTAAGGTGACGAAACCAGGTCAATTATTTTGGTGTGGGAGATTTCCTAGGCAGGGAATTTAGTCAATCTTCCAATGCAGATAGTCTAACCCTGTCACATTACATTGAAAACTTGAGATGCCAACTGGTTCATGTCATTTTGTTGGGTTTGGCAAGATGAATTGTATTCCTCAGTTCAATTCTATCTTTTAGTTTTATCTTCACAATTGAATCAAGGTGGGTATCTTCCTATCTTTCCCATACCACCTCCATCCACATTATTTCCTTTTTTTCTCTCATCCTTGCTGATCCTTCGACTTGCACAAACTTTATTTCATATTTTCTCTAATATATTTATTCCTGATTTCCTTTTTTTTTATTCTGTCTAACCACTCATCCATCTGAAACATTCTCATTTCTGGTAATGTCATTCTATAAAAAGGTTGCTCTTAATTGTACAACATTTGACTTACAAATTGTAGGCAAAATAAATTACCTCACCCCTGAACTCACACCTCTAGGCCAATCTCCCTCTTGTTCCCTGCAAAAAGTCCGACCTGGGAGGGTTTCCTGTTGTAACTTTTTGTCTTTGGTCATTGAAGACGCCAAAAGTCACACGGTTTTCAAAACCAGTTTTACATAACAGTAATTGTGTTTCACAGTTTAAATTTCCAACTGTTGGGTTTGCTTGAAAAGTCTCAAATGCAAACAGACTTGTCTCTTTGTTGGTCAACAGCCATATCTTTTCATTTGTAGACTTTCATCATGTTGGTTCAGTGGTAGCCAATGGTTCTCTATATAACTGATACGTCCTTCATTTCAACATACAACTCTCAGATTTGATCTCCCCCCCCCCCCCCCCCCCCCCTCTCTCTCTCTCTCTCTATATCTCAGCATCTCTCTATATTTGTGTTTTATTCTATAAATCAGGCGACTAGTGAAAAACGATTTGAGTTCGTTATACTCCCATAAAACTGAGTGCACGGTTTGTGGGAGAACAATTGGGCTGTTGAATCATAGAAGTCGGGCACAGGAAGTCCTATTGCACCAAAGGAAATCATCCTAGTGGCGACGATTTTGGCTTTAAGGACAGTGGATGCAATCCATGCCTCAGTCATCATTATTTTTTCCAAAATTTCGATAAGGCCTTCTAACTTTCTTCACTTTGATTAGTTTGCAATTCCTTCTATTCTAGGATCATATCCTCTTCCAAGATCTACTTACCAATTTATTCTAACATTTCCCAGATTAAAACCCTCTGACGATCAAGTTAGCAAAAAATTCAAAAGGATTGAAGTTGAGCGCAAGATTCCCCCCACCAGACACACACACACACAAAAAAAGTAGATCCTTTACCTGTGTGTCCATCCCTGAATTTATATATTTCTAGAATCCTTTTTATATTGGTAACTTTTTCTCGATAATCCTGCGTACATTACTGTATCCTAATTTAGTTGGGATCTTTCTAAATATGTCCTCATGATTCTGTGCAGAGTTGCAATTCTTTCTCGCGTTAATCTCTTTCTAATTTGAGCTAACTATCCCATTCTAATTAGGATCCTGTAGGCCTTAGGAAACCTTCCATCTAGGGCCCACCCTTAGTCTCTTACTAATTCTGGATTATTTTCTCAACGAACTAAGCTCTCAACCACGTTTAGCCAAGCGTTTGGGTTCTAATTAATGTCCGTAAGCTGTGTACTCCACAATAAGTGGGCAGAGGCAACACATGACTCATTTGGCTCAACCATTTCTCGCCGAGTAACCTTAAATAATTTTTACCTCATAATTACCTTACCAAAATGGCCACATAGTGGTATTTGCTTTATCCATGTGGTTGTACGTGATTATACCCCCTCAGAAACCATGATTGATCTTATTACTATCAGTCGAAATTTGCCTTGTTTGTTTGGTATATGATACTCAAAAAGAACTGCAGGTTAAGTTAACAGCATCACTCTATGGACAACATCCTCACTAATCTCTCAGTCTCTATGAAGAATTAAACTTAAATGATAGTAGTGATCTTTTTGAAGTATTTCTTGTTCATTAATCCTAACTAGCAGCTTATGCCCATCATTTATGAGTTGTACAGCACATATTCAATTTCGGCATTTTATCTTAAAAACCCTAAGATTCTATAATGCATTCCTCTATTTCGAGTCTCAAATTTTCTACATCTAATTTGTTTGATATTGTGTTTTTTTTTTTTTTTAAATATTATACTATAGTGCTTACCTGATATTTGTATCTTATCGACACATCCAGGCGGAGAGTCAATATTAGTTACACACTTCTGTCTTGTGCAATTGTTCTAGTCATTCGTAGCTTCATGGTGGTGGTGAAATGATCGCTCTCATTGTAACCTCTCGAGGTTTATTCTTTGTTTGTATCTAAAAGTTTTAACATTGTTGCAATGTAACGTTTCCTACACTTTTAATGAAAACTGTTTTAAGTCTACAACTAGTATCTGATGCAGTGCAAGCTCAACCCGAATTTGATGATGCTTCATCCCATTTAGAATTCTTCAGTAATCAGCTTTATTAGAATTCAAGAAGATTATGTGAAACTATATCTGTATTACGATGATCTACCCATCTCAATCCTTCTATTCCATCATTGAGATCGTCATTCCTGCTAATCGATGTTCTAGTTACAAAGAGAGATTTAAAGTGAGATCATAACTAGTTATTTGACTTGATTCTGCAGCATGAGAAGATCCTATTGTTTTAGAATTTTGATAATAAGGCACCGTTTATCTTTCGGAATATCAACGATCTCATTTTGAATACGTGATATCAATACTGGTAGACTTTAACCAACTTAACAGGATGGCACCTTCATGAAAATGTTAAATGTCATTAAAATCAATTCAATCTATATCGCAGAGCTTGACTGGACAGGCTATAGTTCATCTTCTTTATCTACAACTCCACTTTTCCCTATTTTCTTCCTCTGTCAATTGGGCTCCTTTCTCCTTCCCCCCATATTCTTCCTCTTCAACTTTGTTCACAATCATTCTCCTTTCCATCTCTCCTATAACTATTCCTCAATTATGGTCATCCGTCGACATATCTTGAAATTATTGACTTCAAAATCAGATTTAAAACACTTTCAAATGGTGCAAAGGGTGGAGGTAAAATTATTAAGGTGAGATCCTGAGGTACTTTTTCATGAACAAAATCCATTCCTTTGCTAAAAATTCAGAGTTAAAAAATGGTAGTATTACTAATTATACTATTCACAAGATAAGGTAACAATATAAATTTAATTTAATTTTTTTAAAAACATTTTTTGCAGTTTCCCTGCCTTCCATGTGGAGATCGTACATACACATTGGCTTTAAAAAAAAATCATGACCCCCACCCCCCCTGAAAAAAAAAAAAAAAAAAAAAGAACTAAGGGTATTCAATTGTGACATAAGTCAACCTCTGGAGGTGGCTTAATAGCAATTTTGAATCCAATAAGCGATGAGAGTCCATAGGAAGTGTGTTCAATACCTACTAGGAGCAATATTTTCTCAGGGCCATCTGCGAGGATGTTCCCTCACTTACCTGGTGCATGTGATGTGTGGGCATTGCACATGCCCAAGGTAGGGTGCCAGATGCCTTAGTTCTACCCTAGCTCATTTGATCCCCCTAGTCGGATGTAGGTTAAGACACCCCCATTATCAAAAAGATAAAAGTGCAACAAAAGTCAATTTTCACAAGAAATCTATGTGGTAATATGCACCATATTTTAGATCTTGTGACATTTTAGTTTGATCGTAACTGTAGATATGTGGGTTTTGAACCTTTTGAAGGTTTGAGCTCATCTACTTGGAATTTTGGAGTCATCACCATTCAAAAAGTTTGGGTGTGAATAGACACCACTAAAATAATTTTAAAATTTATTTTTCTTGGCTTATAGTAACTCTCATATCCAAAAGGATAGGTAAAAATCTACCTAAAGTTTTAAGTAAGGGAGTTCGGTTGAGGGACAAGGAAGGTATTAGACACCTTGTCCTCTCCCATCCTAAGATGGTTACCAATATGACCATAAAAGAAGTATTAAAACTATATATATATTATTTTTTTTTTGAAAATAGAGAGTTATAGAGAATTAAGGAAATTTGATTACAATTTATTTCTAGAAAATGGACAAGTTAAGATGATAAACAAACCCTTATTAGGATTAGGTGCTTGCTGGATATTTTTGTGAACCAAAGATTTTGATGGGAATCCATTTGGATTCTACCATTTTGAATCTTTAAGCTTTAAAGGGAGATTATGTACTCACTTAAGAGTAACTTTTTATTGGTTTAATCTTTAGAATGTATCCATGGGTTGAATACCACCATTGTAATATTAGGGACCTTCATGCATGATTTATACCCCTTTTGAGACTATTTTTTTGTTAGTATAGAGAGTTAGGTGAAGATTTAAAGAAATCATCACCTTTGACTTTTAACATTTTTATAAGGTAAAATGTGGTGTGAAAGAGATGGGGGTGTATGCATGAGATGGACTTAACAAGAGAAGATTACATCCTAAGAGGATTTACTCTATAACTCTATTGTCATCAAATAAAGTAAAAAACTATTATTCTAGGAAACTTAGAGTGCAAAAAAAAGTAAAGAAAATAAAGCATTTACAATATAAATTTAAATTACATAAATAAAGAAATTAAAGACAACCTATTCTAGTGCTCTCAATGAATTTATTGAGGGAGATCACCTCTAGAAGGGATTACTCTCTACCCCCAAGCATCTAGCTAGGAATTAAGAGATCTACATTACTAAATGCATAAGGAAAACTTGTAAGAAAATAGCACTAAAAGTAAATAATGGGGAGATGGGAATAAGGGGATTAGAAGGAGGAAGATGGATGGTTTAACCCCACCTTAATCTCTTTCTTCCTCTTTTTGGATTTGACTTCTAGGGATTTTGAGAAAGGTTTTGAAAGAATAAGAAAGCTTAAAGAGGTTTGAGAGAGATTTTGGTAGAATTTTGAATCACCAAATGAGCTCTTTCATTTGCCTTGAAAAAGTCTTCTATTTATAGGATTTGGAGAGACCCTTAAGGATAAAATTGTCCTAAAATCTTAATTATCCAAATATTCTAAGAAAAGCTTTCATGAAAAACGTCAATTTCATATTTTAACATTGGTCTTAATGACCTTTAACCTCTTGTAGCGTTATACCAATTTTGATGATCAAAAGATAGGATAGTCTTTGCACCCAAAGTTCTAGAGAATTCTTAACGGGAGGTAGAATGGTCTTAAACCTAATGATTTTGGTCAATTGTGAGAGATCTAAGCTAATGGCATGTACTTAGGTGAAATCTTTTGGCCCCCTTTGATCACTTCCTTAGACTAGTTCTCTAATAAATTAGGGATACAAAGGTCATTGGATAGAAATTTTAGAGAATTCTCTAAGGTGGACAAAGTAGTAATAGGATTTGAAAGGTGGTCAATTTATATGAAATGCCATGAAATCCCTTTAGAGGAGGTAATTGGCTTTACGTGGGGATCAAGTAACACATTAGGTCAATATTAGGAAAAAATAGTGGTTTACTAAAAGATCTTAGGTGGGAGAAATTATGAAAGTTTAATAGGGGTAAAAAGGGAATCAGTGGGGGTTTTCTTGAAGAGTAAGTCATTAAGATAGGGGTTTAAGGAGTCATTTCCTGTGGGGATTCTCGTGCACACATGGACTGTCTAACCACCTATCAGAATTAGATGTATGTTAGGTACGACCAGAAGGAATTATGTTTAGTCGTACTTGAGGTAAGATCAATGTAAAATTAAGCATGCATATCACAAATATAATATTAATACAAAAAATGACTTAACCATCTGATATGTACAGCCAGGCAAAGTTATGCTTGGCAGTATAGGCCATATGGCCAAGCCAAAGTTAATTTTTAATGATCAAAATTGATCATCGTAAAATGGTCCAAGTGGATCTTATTTTTATCAAAATTCTATTGATTTAATCTTCAATGCATGAATTCAAATGAGCTCTCAAATGTAATTCGATCAAATTGAAGTGTCTACAATTACGAATCAAGAATACGAGAGTTTGCACTAAGGAAATACTAAAACTGTAAAAGATGAGCAACAATTGAGACAAGAATGGGTGTTGACCATGTTATTATTATTATTATTATTATTATTAAAAATCATTTTTTTATGCTTTTAAAAATTAATGGCGATACTGATGTTGAGACCTTAGTGAGTTGGTAAAGTCTGTGCGGTAACATTATACACGTAGATCAAAACCTCATCCTCACACTTAAACCAATAAATAAATAAAAGTGGAGATATTCCAAATTTTTCATCATTTTAAAAATCATTATTTATTTAACGCCACTTTTTATTTAGAGGGATAAAGTAATGCTACATTCAGATGTGGTGAACCTACTTTCAAGCATTCTTGTCCCCATATAACCGTTTCATTCTAATTTTACCAAGGAGACCCTTTAGTAGTAGATGGGTTTACACATAAAAAAAATCAGCTTTATTGGTGAAATCAAAGTCGTTAGATAGGAGCATTTGTTCCATGGGCCCAGCGAAACCACTCAGGATCAGACACATTGTTAAAAAAAGTCACGAAATCATAATTCAGATAGTTTAATGGACGATGGTCCATACATGAGATTATCAAGTTGTAACAATTAAAAAGAAATTGCCCATGTCGAATGGATCAGAGAAGACAGGATTCTCCTGCAAAGTACAAATCATTCAAGCTAAAATTGATCTTTGTTCCTAGAATAATGATGAATGCACACGATTTTGAGTATGTGGTAAGGGCACATAACTACATAACTTTTTCCTATATATCTTGAAGAAAAATATCTATGATTTTGTGTCCTTGTCATGTCACTTGTGTATCAAAAATCGCATGCATTCATCAAGTCTCTTGTTCGTATGTAGTTCGAACTATCTATTAGATATTCGACTGACAATCTTAGAATTATAAAATACTGACAAATTTTTTGTCTTATGTGATTTAAAAGTTTTGGATTGAGTTGATTTTTTGTGAAGATAATGATCTTTATGGTGAGGACATCATCCTCACAAAAAAAATCAGCAAAATTTGAAATTTCTAAGTCCATCAAAAGTGATTTATAAATTTTCAATAAAAATTTGACCTCTCACAATTCTAAAATAAGTTTGATGAGATTAGAAGTTCAGATTGAACTGATTTTTGGTGAGAATGATCTCCTCATCATAGAGATCATTCTCACAAAAAATCAGTTCAATCCGACATTTTTTAACTAGGTAAGATAAAAAATTTATCAGCATTTTGTCATCTTAAGACACCCCCTTACATATTAGGCATGGGAATTCAATATTTATAAACAAGGAATAATCACTTACTTGCCTTGCCATTGTTCCCAATGATGGAATTAAAAATGAAAGTCTCTCTACTTTTGTTACATCAATTAAATATATAAAAAAAAAAAAAAAATAGGCGATTTGTATTCTATTTGGTCTAATAAATAATAAAAAAAAACAAATTAAAAAATGGTGCACTGTCCCTACCATACACTTGAATCACCATATATTTCCTATATTTATTGTCTTAAAAGCACTGAAAAACACAAAAAAGAAAAAGAAAATTGCCTCCATGTATAACTCACAAATCCAGAAGTCTGAATAGTTCTCTATTTATTACAAACAATGCAAGCAATTCAAAGATTAAGAGAGAGAGAGTTCCTTTTCTTCTTTTTCTTCTACATGAGAATATGGGATTGAGTCTCTTATCTCTACATCATCTATAAATGCAAAGAGAGATCAAGCTTCTGCTCTTTGTTCTTATCATCACTCTGATCAAGACTCTGATTCTTATTAATCATGGATGATGATTCTCCATCATCACCATTGCATCTAAAGCTTCTCTTCCTATTCAACAAGCTTTGTTCTTCCTCTCCATATCTATAAAAAGTAGAACTACCACCAACACCAACACCATAGAACCCATAATCAAACCTTGGTGCACCATTTGATCCAAATTGATCAGATAAGTGATGGGTAGTATGGAAATAGCCAAGATTGGCTGCATGTGCAGTTACACACATGGAAGGATTTGGAGATCCCAAATGATGGTTTAGAGGGAAAACTAGTGGGGGTAGTTGATGAGGAGATGAGGCTATGCTGCATAGCCTGTACTCTGAAGCTCTCTGTACCTTCCTTGCTGCTGTTCTTTCCTTCTTGTGTGCGTTTTGGTGCCCTCCCAATGCTTGAGAACTATAAAACTTTCTTGAACAGAACAAGCATGGAAACATCCTTGTCTCCGTAGCTTCTTCTCCTCTAAATCGAGCAACTTTCTCTTGATCATCTCCCATCTCTGTAATCATGTACAATAATAGATGTCAAAACTAAAAATTATAAACAAAAATACCCATTTGAGAAAACCAAGTAAAAAATACCAAAAACTATCACTCGTCAAGATTTTTTTTTTTTAGTTGGAGAGGTGTTGGGCTATGGGTATGAAACCCATTTGAGAAATCCAAGTAAAATACCAAATTAAAACCATCACAAAAGATTTTGTTTTTCTTCTTTTTTTTTTTTATTGATGGAGAGTTGTTGGGTCATGGGTCTAAAACCCATTTGAGAAATCCAAGTAAAAATACCAAAAGCCATCTCTAAAGATGTTTTTTCTTCTGTTGGAGAGGTGTTGGTGTGAAACTCATTTGAGAAATCCAAGTTTAAATGCCACAAAAGTTTTTGGTTTTTCCACACTTGAGAAAACCAAGTAAAAAAATACCAAAACCATTACTAAGGAGAGGTGTTGGGTGTGGAACCCATTTGAGAAATCCAACTAAAAATACCACAAAACTTTCTTTCACACTTGAGAAAACCAAATAAATAAAAAATACCAAAAAACATTACTAAGGAGAGGAGTCGGGTGTGAACCCATTTGAGAAATTCAACTAAAAAAAACCAAAAACTATCACTCACTAAAGGTTTTATTGTTTGAGATGGAGAGGTGTTGAGTGTGAAACCCATTTGAGAAAAACATATAAAACTAAAACACCAGAAACATGATCAAAACATAACTACCTATGATCTGAATAAAACAATGTAGAAGTCTAGAAGAAGAAGAAGAAGAGGAAGGGTTTGAAAGCAGATCTTTCAGGAATTTGCAGAGTGGGTAAGATGTGAATATTGTACTTTCTACTGTTGTTGTTAAACTTAAAGAGAAAGAGAAATGGCTGTAGAGAGAGAGAGAAGATAAGAGAGAAGAACTTTCCTTAAAAGACGTTACTGCATGCGAAGAAGAAGGGAGTGATTGGTGGGAGATATTAAAAATGGGTACCCTCTCCCCTCCCTATCTATCTATCTAAGAGTCTGACATTTTGCAGACGTTTTGCTTTCTTTTACCTGAGTTTCTCTCATTAAATATTAATTAGAATTTAATTTGATTTTTATTAATGACATTTATAATATATAGTTTTACTTTACAATCAGAAAAGAGTGTAATAAGAGTTGATCAGATCAGATCAGGTTTCATCACTTCTGTATGTAGGTGTGGGTGTGGGTGTGTAAGTGTGGATAGATAGATTAGATGATGAGTTGGTAACACAGAAGAGAGAGAGAGAGAGAGAGTGGTGTGTGTGTGTGTGTGTGTGTGTGTTTTTGTTGGGTTTTTATTGATCAGCAGAGCATCACCTCTCTGCATGTAATGGCCTCTATCTGCCTTTATATCAGAATCTCTGCCTTCAGAGTTATGGGGCTTTGGGGACTACTACAACTACTGTACAAGT
Organism: Akebia trifoliata; assembly: GCF_017979445.1. Taxonomy (NCBI): domain Eukaryota; kingdom Viridiplantae; phylum Streptophyta; class Magnoliopsida; order Ranunculales; family Lardizabalaceae; genus Akebia; species Akebia trifoliata. The sequence continues at coordinate 37,424,650 of NC_141382.1, read as the reverse complement.
AGTCTGCTCTGCCAACCCACTAAGGCCTTTTCCACCGCCAATCCATGCAATTTGTTATTTATCTTCTTTGCTTTTTTTTTTTTTTTCTTTTTATTTACAAAAATGCACTGAACTTCATGCCCATACTTACTTATTTCACTGACCTTTGAGGACATCTACACTCTTTCCCAGAAACCTATTTCGCTGACCTTTCTTAGTACATTTATCGTACACGTGGCACACATCCCATTGAAAGGGTAGAATTCATGGTTTAAAATTTCAGACAACTCTCGTTCTCCTCCCATTAATAGAAATTCAATGAAAATTTGAGAAATTTTATTCATACACACCAACAGTTGATTATCACACACCAATTCATGAATATCTAAATGACTGATGGTAATCTTTCTCATGCCCCCCCCCCCCGTGCTCGTTGGCATGACAGTTATAGGATCATAAATCTTTTTCTTGTGTATCCCGAAGTAAAAAGATCTATGATTTTGTGATGAGAGCATAGGGGACGTTTGAAAAAACGAGTGTCAAATTATCACGACTCTATCTAAATAAGATTAAGGATACATCAATCATTTCTTTCTCTTAAGTTCTTTTTTTTTCTTTTATAAAACATTGTAGCCTACGTCTCTTTTGGGGGTCGAACTAGTCCTTACAATTGCACGTCTTGACCCCTCAAAAGTGTGGTTGGATTATTCTCAAAAAAATTTCAACGTGCAACAAGATAATTCAAAAGATCACCTCAATTTTAAGCACATGACTAAAGAAAGTAAACCTAAAGTTTTACCATTCAACCAATTTCTTGGGTGTTTTTTTTTTTTTTTTGTCACATCAATTTCACGGACTTTTATGGCCATACCAATCTCTTTGTTTTTTTGTAATAAGGCACCAATCTTAGATCTAATAGATTTTGAAAGGGATGAAGATTACTTAATCTTTATCATTTTATCTTCAACCCACTTATTTTTATTATTATTATTATATTTTGATAATTGGGTATCCCATTAGACAGGGAGCCGGCCGTATGTAGACTTTGCCCAATCCATAGACTATGATCTCATCCAAGGACTAATCCCAGGGCATATGCAACGCCCGCACAACATACGCATCGGATAAGACCTTCGCAGGTGGCCCTTGAGGCATTAATGATCATACTTAGTATTGAACTTACGACCTACGGGCATTAACCATTTATTGGTCCAAAATTGTCATTGAACCAACCCCCATCAGGGTTTCATCCCACTTTATTGTATATATGAGATGAAGAGAGGGACATGAATAGTGGCTACATGTCGTGTTTTGGTTGGGGTTTAAAACACATCAAACTCCTAAACAAGCTGTTTTCTACATGGCACGCAGCCCGATTTATTTCATCTCCAATAAAAATGTGTCACATACACACTTTATCTTGTTACAGGAATGGGATACCATTTTGGATCGCTGACTCTCTTAAAATATCTTAAAAGAAAAAATTACGAAAGAGAGAGTGAGAGTAGTAGAGCGTATAGGCATAAATAGAGAAAAATGATAGATAGAGAGAACTTGTGAGAGAGATGTCTGCAGTGATAATAAATTTGTAGTGTGTGGGATGATGGATCGAACACACCCAAAATTTGATCCATTCTAATCCAATAATCTCATATCTGGATCTAGGATCATAACCTATAGGATCAATTATGGATGAGAATCATGATCCAATTCGATAGGCCCACAAAATGGGTTCTCTTTCGTTTTCTCATAAACGGATTTGGTTCTTCAATTTCTTGTTCGATGTGTCATTGTTAGAACACCACAGTATTCGTCTGGTTAATGATCGAATCAACCAATCACAGTTGATGTGAGAAAGTATGTAAATTATATTATATATATTTTACATATATGTTTATCAACCATTGATAAGCTAAATAATGTGACCATATATATATTGGTGTGCCATAAGAAAAAGTTGGTGATGGTTATAAAAACTCTCTCATTCTTTTTTTAGCCGGACATGAACCCATCCACGAACATCTGCCGAGTGAAATCCAACTATATACGACACTTCCATTAATGGAAAGGAATATTATATTATATTAGTTTTCGAGAGATGAAGTGTGCTAAGTAGAAATCGAGTATTTTTTTTTTTTTTTGCTCACAGTCGAATAGCCATTTAACATGTGGCACAAACTACATCATCTATAAGAGAATCAATTTTTTTATCCTGTCCACAGTGGAAAAAGGAAATTTCTTCGTGGGATCATTTTGTGTGGCTTACAAAAACATGATCTAGTGGCACAGGATTGTAGAGAGCAAAATTCTAAGAATTTTAAAAAAAAAAATTTTAAAATTAATTTTTATTATTGAATTTTAATTTTAAATTTAGGTGTTCGATAGTCAAAAAATATTTAAATTTATTTTATTTTAATATAAATAATTTCTTGAAATCTAGAAGGGTGGAATGTTAAATTGGCAATGTGATAATTCATTTGGGCCCCGTAACCCATTTTAAGATTTGAAGCATCAGGTTCACCACTTTTTATTGTTTAGTTCAACATTTAATTATTGTCGAGTTTGACAATATTTTCATAAATAGAATAAAAATCGTCAAACTCGATAGTATTTAAATATTGAACTAGACAATAAAAAGTAGTGAACTCCATACTAAGTGAGGAATTTGACAATAAATATATTGAAATAAACAATAAAAAGTGGTAAACTCGACATTATAAATGTGAGATTATTTTTTTCAATTTTTTTTTTAATTCGGTCTTGGGTAAAAATACCAAAAATGCATAAATCATAGTTAGAAATAAAAAATTACGATGTAATCATAAAAAAAAATTAGAATATGAACTTCATTCTTCATTTCTTTTTATAAATCATCAAATATATATATCTAGATGTTCAAAATTATGAGAATATTATTCCTCATTCGTCATTCATGATCAAAGATTGTCGAAAATGATCAAGGATCATTGGAAATGATTGTAATCGCCATTGGAAAACCTAACTAAATGAAAAAGATTAGAAAATGTTAGTTTGAGTATTTCAAAGACATTATAAATGTGAGATGAGGTCGGGTAAGTGTGTCAATGGGTACCCATTTAATTGAAATTAAAATCGAAGCAGAATCAAAAACCCTGGTTCCAATTCCCTTTTTATTGGAACCGATTAGAGTCAAGTCTAACATGGAACCGAACCGATAGGAATTAGAATCGTTAGGTTCTATCCAATGAGTAACTGTGGGTATTTGGAACCAATTTATTTTGTCATTTCTTTCCATACTATAGATGATTTAAGGTTTTTTTTTTTTTTCTTTAAATAAATATATGTTATATAAAATTCTTCAATTTTTCAAATAAATTGTCAATTGTAACTTAAAACGAGTTATTCTTTTAAAAATTTGTTACTTTTAACTGGAAATTTTTTTTAGTTTTGAAAAAAAATCCTTAATTTGTATTTTAGTATAACAAATTATAGCTAAGTTAATAATTTTGTTGATAATAGGTTAATTTTTCGAAAATAATTTTTTTTTTATAATGTTTAAAATACTTTTTTTTTTCTCATTTAATTCTTGAGAATCGGAACCGATGGGTACCTGTGATTTTTTACGATTTCGATTCAAGTTTCATTTATTTTGAAATCAACGCCTGAATCAAAATAAATATAATGGTTATGATTCTAAATTCTTAGGAATTGAATTGAAACCAACCCATTGACACCACCTAATGTCTAGGAGTATTAAGAAAAGAAAATTTATTAAATGAATTATTAAGAGATCACCCAAAATTTGAGATTACTCAGACAAAAAATCCGTGGGCGAGAGCAAAAAGATTGGAAAACGAAAGTAGAGATAACTATGAGAGGCTTGCGTTGACACCCCTAATCTCAACATTTGGCGAAAATCCATTGGATCAGATATCAAGTGTAGGAACTTATCGTAAGAAAAGGGATAGCAAAATAATATTCTTTAAATTATGTATTTTTCATTTTAACTTCAGCATTATTCATTTTGAAATTGCAACTGGAAAGTAGAAAGTAGAAACACAATGAATGAAAAAAAAAAAAAAATTTGATTTTAATCCGCTAATAGACAGCTGTAAGAAGAATTTCCATTTTATGGTAAAAATTAGGAGAAACATTTTCCTTATTAGCTTAGTAAGATTTTAAGTCTTGTTATTTTTGTTCAAATTGATTATCATATCAGGTATCGAACAACAAAAACCTCTAAATTTCATAGAAAAACTCAGATAAAAAAATCATAAAACAAATTCTATTGAGCTTGATTTTTGGTTTTGAAAATAGATGACTCTCAAACTTCCACCTCACTCCCAAACTTAAAAGTAAAAATTTACTTTTTTGAAAAAAAAATTTTAAGTTCATAGAATTTTCTCCACTATTACCTTTAAGCATCGAATCATGTTTTTGAATGAAACAAAGAATGCCCAATTACCCTGATATGTTTGCTCACAACCCAATGGCTGGTTGAAATGTGTTGTAAATGACATCAAAGAGAGAGAGAGAGAGACGATATCTCCCTCCTGCCCGCACGTCCTCAGCCACAAAGCTCAATGAGTGGTGAGTTCTACAATAGAAATGCTGCCCACAAAGTTCAATGAGTGGTGAGTTCTACAATAGAAATGTTGAATTAGACAATAAAAAATGATGAACTCGACATTGTAATATGAACCAAATATTTTGATTTTTTCAACTTCAATACTTGGTAAACCTCCTCGAAATATTCGAAATGCATATATCGTTGTTGCAAAATAAAAGTTATATTGTAATCATAAAAAATAAAATAAAAAATAGAATCTCAATTTCATTCTTCATTTTTTTAATGAAACATCAAAATAAATTATTTAAAAAAAAAAAATTAAGAGAATATCATTCTTATTTCGTCATTCATGATTAAAGATCGTTGAAAATAATCGCAATTGTCATTAGAAAATCTAATTATCCGAAGAAGAGAAAATGATAATTTGGATATTTCAAAGACATTATAAACATGAGATCTGGTCCAACGACTAGTAAGAAAAGAAAGCTTTACTAAATGAACTATTAAGAGACCGTCCAAGATATTGGGACGATTTAGAAAAAATTCAGCCCCACCAAGTCCCTTTTTAAGTTTTTTTTTTTTTTTTTCCTAAATATTTTGTATATTTTAAATAGATATTAGTCATGCATGTCCTCAAAAAAAGATATTGCAATCAAATATTGGCGAGTTTACAATTAAAAGATAATAAAACAACATTGTAACGATAATAAAAAAAAAAATTATATTATGGTAATTGTAAAATTAATCTAAAACATTTTTTAGAGGAATTTCAATAATAAAACATATATTAATTATTTTTCGGATTCGTGCTCTCAAATCTATTTATTATTTTCTTTCGTAATCTTTTTCCCTCGTTTCTCTTAAGGACCCATTTCCTCTCTTTTCTCACACTTTGAATCTATCAAACCCATTCAACTCTCTTTTCTCATCATCCACGGCAATTTCATAAAGTAATTCCTCCAACTTTAAACCCACTAAATACAATCAACTCTTTCCTTTCTCATCATCACCACCACCATAGTATCTATGTCATTCATTGAATTGAACTATGCTCACAGCCGAAACTGGTATGTAAGATTCAAGAAATGACACAGGTGTCAACCAGCTTAATTGATAAAGTCTTTGAGTGATGATACTAGAGACCTGGGTTTAAATCCCGTGCATCTCATTGAACTCATTAAAAATGGGCTTACCAATAAAATTCAATAAATGGCTGCAAATCTTTATGCCAACAAATAGTCCCACATCAATTTTTTTTTTTACTTGTATTATATGTTTTTTAGAAGGGGAAATTATTCTATGAGATTTTTGAAGAATTAAGTCTCGATTTGGCTAGTAAAGGGAGATCATAAAATCATCTAATAACGGATTAATTTACAACGTTTTGGCACCTGATAATCAAATATGAATACACAGGGAAAATAATAAACAACAATATGGACCTGGCAGTCAGCAACAACCAAAACATCTTTTGAAAGATCCCAAGCATGGTCCCCAGAAACCTGAAGGCTCTGGAGATGGTTCAGGCGGAGGTTTCTTGCGAGGAAGATGTTTAAAGAAGGCTTTCACTGCTCCTGTCACTCCATCCTCCGATTCCATGGCCTTGGCCAGTTCAACAGCACACTCCTTTACCTGTATTAATTGTTAGAAAGCCAGTATGTAATTTCTCTTTGGTGGGTCAAGCGATGATGGAATTGCAATGATTTGTATGATTAAGTCTAACAAATGAACAGTCTTAGAAATTTTACTTCGGTTGTCTTATTCGGCCATCGGAATTCTCTCTTCTTACCTTCCAAGTTCCATTAGAATTGAGATAGAAGGGTTTTTTAGCATCACAACCCAATAAAATGTTTGATATTAGTGTTACCCCGCTGTAAAAGTCAACTTTAGGTCTTCACCCTTAAGAAATGCCGAGGCTGAGATGGCCAAGACCAAGCCTCAAGAAGCAGAGATCATGTGTTTGATTCCCCACCTTGGTGGCCAACCCCTGCCATTTATCCAACTAAACCTGTAACAACTCGAAAGGGGGGGGGGGGGGGGGGGGGGGGGGGGGGGACATGTGTGCTGTGTGGGATACGTTGGGTGCTCTAAGAGGCCTGGATACCCCGGGTATTAAAAAGAAAATTTGGCAAGAGTTTTGTTTTGAAACATGAAATGTTTAAAACAAATCTATGTGCAAAGAAGCCACTAATGGTACTATATTCTAAGTGCTGTGAAGCATTTTGGTCTTTTACCTAGGGTGCTATGTTTATTATTTGTTCCAAGGCCAGTCAAAGATGGTGTCTTTTGGAAAAGAGGGTATCAAACATTTTATAGGAGATGATACTGAAAACCCTAAAACAGAATTCTACATAGGCAGTCTGGTCATTTCTTGATACATGGCATGTTCAAATAATTTGCAACTATAATCGGGTCGGCATCAGCATATTACTGTAACATGTTAACTGGGCACATTATTGTGATTAATTGTTTTTGTTCAAAAGCAGAGGGAAGCATAACTGTTTCTAATAAGTGAAAGCAGATAACCAAAACCACATGAACTGGAAAGATGCAGAATGATAGGCAGTGCTACCACTTAAGATGTAAACTATTACAGGAAAGAACATCTAGGATCTCAAAAGCCAAACAACTTTGGATACAATTATACATTACCTTTGGATCTAACATGAAGTTTATTGCAGCAACTAGCTTTGGCAGTGAGAACTCATCAACTGGGATAGGAGCTGGACCTACACCTCTGGCATGAACTCGGTCTCCCCAAAAAGGTTGGTCGCCAAAGAAAGGTACAATGGTAGTTGGACACTGGATATAAAATGAAAATTATGAATCAATGATTAGCCATTATAGTAGTCAAATTAATAAGAAAAATACACAAGCAGTTACTGCAGCTTTAAGTCCAGCGGCTGTTGTTCCAGCACCACCATGATGCACCTGAAAAAAACATCAATGTGAAATTGAAGTTAAGAGGAGGAAAGAAAAAATATAAGAGTAATTGAAGCATTAAAACAATCAATGATATAGAAGAGCATAACTCCACCCTATGCCTATGAGGATGTAATAAAGAGCATGCATAAAGAGAAGCTGAAGTCTAGCGATGTTTGTACTCCATTTGTGAAGACTAGAGAATAGTTAGCTGATATTCTAACCAGGGACTTGATAGTCCACAATTTTGTAGTATTGTTAACAGGCTGAATATGTGTGATATCTACACAGCAGCTTGAGGGAGAGTGTAGAATACCTCCTATTATGAGGGTATTCTGGGCAATAGTGGTATTATTGTAATTAGTCCATATTTTTGGTAGATAAAAAGAGGTAGAGAGGGAGTTATCTCCCTTTAACTCACTTTTTACCAATTATTATTCTTCTTCTTCAAACCCTAATCCAAGAACAACAACAAACTTCTTAGAGTTAACCAAAAGGAGTCATTTCAAGGTAGGGAAAGACAACATGGTTTGTTTTTGGGAGGATTGGTGGGGTGTGGGGGGAATCTTCTCAAATGAACACACCATTCAGTTTTTTACAATTTTTTCGTTTAGAAAATATTATCCAATGCATGACTACATGGTTAAATTCATAGAAGAATTATCACGGAACGTTGGATTCAAGAGAAATCTCACCCACCCGAGATGGAAGGAATTGCAAGTTTGCTCATTTGTATCAATGATGTGAGGATATGCTATGAAAGATAATTTCTATTTACCTTTGGACATTGCGTCTATTTTTGCATTCCCTACTTTTGGAAAACATGGTTGCTTTGTTTAGTCTACCCCATCAGACAGAATTCTTACTCTTGATCAATTAATTGATCATAAAAGAATCATTGTCGATTTCTATTATATTTGAAAATATAAAGACAAAATAGTTAATCACATTTTCATCCATTGTGACGTTGCAGGGAAGTGTGGGCCACTTTGTTTAGCAAATTTGGAAAGTGTTGGAACTTGCCATGTATTGGACCTCTACCAATGATGCTGGTACATTTTAGCTTTCTATTCTGGAGAGTGGTTTCTTTAGAGATTGGTATTGGTTGGGGTCCGCCGGGGCCTTTGAGAATAGCATAAACATATGGGTATTTCCAAGGAAAGGAGGGAGACACTCAAGCTATTGCTTTAAATATTAACACCTCAATGTACCTTTGGTCTCTAAGTTATTTGTAAAAAGAAAAGGATATTCTTTGAGGAGTTTGTACAAGTGATGATTGCCAAGATCTCCCTCTCTTTTTTGTCCTAGGTAGGTCTTCTCGACCTCATTGTATGGTATCTCTCTTTAACTTGTTTTTCTATATAAAATCTTCACTTGCACCCAAAGAAAGAAAAAAGAAAATTGTGATCACAGATATACAAGTGTTACCTTAAAAATTATATATTACTCATTCAATATATAAAGCAATAATGGATGGTGTATGAACCCAGCAATCGAATTACACTCAGCATTGTGAACCCTTTCCTAATTGCAGACTTGGCCCATAAGAATATCCCAAGACTATCGTTGGAAATGATATCATATTCTTTGGGAATTGGGATAGATTTTGACTAAATGCACATTATTGTCCACTAAAGAATCATAGGGAAACAAAACTTATACGTGTCTATTTAAAAATAAGCAGTTTCAACTTTCAATTGTTTCCACAGTTCCTGCATCCCTTAATCCTGGTGAGGCACACTTGAGACTGAGCATGAATAGCAAGAATTTGATAAATGATATGTTAATTGATAAGGATCGTGCAATTACTGCATCCCTTCCATTTAACGTACACTTTCATTAAAAAGGAAAAAAAGAATCAAGACTTACCACAGCTGTACATTGTAAGAATAGCCAGTCATGAGGACAGTTGTCCAGTAGAAACACAGATTCCTTTGGTTCTGCCACTGAAAAAAAAATCTTTCGGATGACTACATATAACTCTAGCACAAGGAACATAGTGAATCAGAAATAGGAATGACAAACTTACAATCCCCAAGACCGCCCCACCCTTTATTAATGATGCCTCTCTGTCCAGTGATCTCCAGGGCCTCTACAATGATTTGGGTCATTTTCACGGGCTCTTGAACAGGCTTCATGAAACCACAAGAGTTCAAATCTGAAGAGCTCAGAACAGGTACGACAATCTAGAAAAACAGTTGAATAGCTTTTGAAAAGCAGGTTCCCCTATTCTAGAATTAACTTAAAAAAGAAACAAGTAATTAACTATAGAAGATCTTAAGTAGTCACATAATAGACCTTTCGGAAAAGCATATAATTTAAATGAAATATGTTGGATGATGGAGATCCAAACAACATAAGCAGTGCAGAAGCCATCTGCTTGGTCTACCTGGATCTAATTTTCTTTTATAAATCAACTCAAACCCCAGTTATTTCAGTCTAAACAGAGAAATTAAACCAACAAAAACCAATACTAGTAAAAAAACGTATCTAGCAAAGATTGGATAGAAGCTTGAAATTTTGTTTTCACCTAGAACTGAAGCAGCTGGAAGAGTATTAATGTAGAGATTTGACCTATTTTCTAAATACTGCTTATCAAGATTTTAAATTTCTGTTTCCCCTACCCAATAAATAAAATCCCTTTATATTTCAGTCAGCTTAGAAATGGTGGAAATATTTCAATTCAAAGTCGAAATAGTGTAGAATTTCATAGATAATGGAAATATTTCAGAAATCATAGAAAATAGAAGATACGCTTTAACAATTTTGGAAATGATAAGAATCAACAACAATGAAGTACGAGAGGCAAAATCAATAGCATTGATACATGGACACATGCTGACACAATTATTTTAGCCAAACCCAAGTATTTGGGATGAGGCTTTGAGGACTAGGACCCACAGTTAGACTTGTAAATGTATGTGTTCATAATCGCTCATTTAGTACATAAAATCACAAGTAGTTGACCTACAAGTTACAACCAAAGAAGGTAATAATCAAGTGGACCTAATGTGTGTGTATTGAGGGCATCTTCCTCCATTCTATCATTTGTCTAAACGGGACAATGAGTTTCAAATGGAACAAAGACAGATAGAATCAGTCTGATTCTGAAATGGGCAACTATTCTTTTCTTTTTCTTTTTTTCTTTTTTTGATAGATTAAGATTGTTTATATATCAAAAGGTTAAAAAAGGAGGACGACAACACCTCCCAAATACAAAGGCGAAGGAAAAAAAACAACATACTTGTTCTCCATATATAGATCAAATCCCACCAAAATAAAAATAAAAATCCAGAAAAAGACTCTCTTGAACTCCTTATACAATTTGCACATTAAAAAAACAACAAACTAAGAATGTTAAATCTAAAGTAACATTTTAATTGAATGGTCCATATTTTTCAAATCCTATTCAACTTTTTCACATGGTTGAGAAGGCCAGGATAGAAATGATGGATGATGGTCACCACAATATGGGCAATGCGCCTTGTCATCAGATTGTATACGTATGGGCATAATTCAATCAAGATGGATCTATGACGGAAAGTATATCCATAATTAATATCAGGATAAAAAACTCACAAGGCTACCGAATCCAATATAGATAGGCCTTTTACCAGCTTCAAGAAATTTAACAAGAGGGTCTGGAGGTACATAATTTGATGCAAGATCAAGGAAACAGAATCCGACAACATCAATCTTGGGTCCCCAGTCTGCAAATCAAGCAATTACAACCACACCATGATACATAAAAGATTGAACAATGAGTTCCTTTTAGCAGTAGAAGCATGCATGCTCGCTAACAAATCAATGAAGGGCAATAAATGCATAGCAGAGTTGTCACATACATTCAGAAAATCAAAATTTTTGCAATTGCCTACAATGCCTTGAACACATTTTGCAATATAAAAAGGTTTAAGTGGCAATATCATTTACATAGGATAAATTGACCTTTTTAGACACATGACATGCACATGGATCCCACACAAAGAGAATTCAAGGGCTGATTTTTGTCCAGGATGATCTCCTCACTAGAACAATCATTCACCAAAACTCATCCAATCTAGCCCTACCCAAACTGGATTACTAACCTCACATCCGTAGTTTCTTGCCTTCTAATTTGTAGTCCCTAAAAGAAATAAAAGCAACACATTGTGCAACAATCATACAAACTAAAAAAAACATATATCCAGCTAAATCTAAGAGAAGGGGACTCATAGGTTCACATAGAGAGAAAAGCATAAATAGGGGGTGAGAGGAGGGGGTTGGACTAGTAAAAAAGAACAGAGATTGTACGTAAAAAAATGAATGTTCTAACAAGGATACTTTATACTTGTAAGTTATAAAACCATTATGCAAGGGCAGAGCCAGGATTTCCTCCTAGGGGGGACAATAGTTAATTCTATTGATTTTGGTTGGAGGTTGCAAAAAAGGGCATTTAGGTCATTTCTCATTGGTCTATGTGAGAAGACATCAGTCAAGTGGGCAATAATGCCATCAGTTTGCCAAAATGCCTACATGACCCCTCGACCTCTTCTTCACCAATAGACAAATGCAAAATGACCTCATCATTAGCCTCATTTTCAACTTGGAACCAAAAACCCTTTGAATTCCCTTCCCAAAATCAGTTATCTTCAAGCTTAGATTAAAAAAATTCCCCTAATTTTCAACCTTAATCTTAATCTACATCAACCTTTAAACCTAAATAACAAGATTGGCTTTTTGAAATAGAAGATGATGAGATTTTTGATAGAAAAATCTAAGGTATTATATAAGGACTTAACGCAATATTCAATAGGATGATTGAAGATGAAATTAAATAGATTAAAATTAATTTTCTACAAAGGTTGAAGTGCTTGAAGACGAATAATTTTATAAAAAGAAAAATTAAGGTTTTTTTGGTTACAAATTGGAAATGAGAGTATTTTGATTATTATTTTTTTTTTTTTTTGTTAGTCTAGCCAAAAGAAAAATAAACAAAAGGGAATGTCATCGACTTGAAAACAAAGGATCTCCAAATTTGATATAGGGAAGTCTAAATCACCAAAAAAAATTAGGAGGGGGAGGGGGAGCAATAAGGTTAAAGGGGTATGTTATCAGTTTTTAAAATAAAGGTGGGGACATCTCAAATATTCAACCAGTGTGTAGAGGGGTGCCTAGTCACCCAAAAAGATTGGGTGGGCGAGCGTGGGCGAGCGTGGGGGTTGGGGGGGGTGAGACAATAAGGTCAAAGCGGGGATGTAAACATTGAAAACATAGGGGCTACCTCAAGTTATCACCAAAATATAGGGCTTTTATAAAAACAATCAAAAAGTTGAGGGGGAAGGGGGGGGCAGTTCCCCTCGACCCTTCCTGGCTCCGCCTCTGCCATTATGTGATGATTACATAAAAGAAGGAAGACGAAAACAAAAGAAATCACATACAACATCTACATAAGGCATAATCCTTTTCAATGCCTCTTTGAATTAGGGCATAAGCCTTACAAACAAAAAAGCATTTCCTTTGGACAAGCCTCAAGACCTAAGACTCCAATGCCCCAAAAACATTGATGCATAGTTAATGTTGATGAATAACACAAAGTACTACAGTTGAATGGACATTCAAGAGTTGATGTTGGAGGTGGTAATTATGGTAGAAATGACAGTGGTATCAATGGCGCTGATAATGACCATAGCTTGTGGTGGTTGTAGTTCTTCAAACTGTTGCAAGGAGAACTTCTTGCATTCATAAAGAAGCAATGCTTAAACCATTTCACTTTTTTTTTTGTTGATAAGTAACCATTGCACTTGAAACTTGCTGAAGGTACGGACTTAGCTCAAATTTGAAGGACATATGAACAACAACATTAAGAAAACAAAAGGAGAAGAGGCAACAACAACATTGCAAGACCATCCATTACAATAGAGCCACATTACTAATCAGCCACCCCACAACGCATGGTTATTGTTATCTTAGGCCCTGAAATGATTAATTTAGAAACCAAAAATATTCCTTCCTAGGGATTAGCAAAATTACTAAACCCAATCAGACCCATAGATTCAATTTGAAAAAGGCATTATAAGGTTCGGCCTATATGGCTGATCCACCCTTAACGATCTCACCATGAGGTTCGGCCTAAATGGTCGACCCTCTTATCAATTACTCTATGAGGTCCGGCCTCATTGGCCGACCCTCCTATCAGTTTCACTATGGGGTTTGGCCTTAATGACCAACCCCCCTATCGGTTTCTCATTGAGGTTCAACCTCAAAAGCCAACCCCCCTATCGATTTCTCATTGAGGTTTGGCCCCTTTGGCCGAAACCCCCAATCAATTTCACTGTAGCTTTGGCTCTCCAAGCCAACTCTTCTTTATCATAACCAATTACAGTAGACCGATCTCCTCGATAAATAAAGAGGCGATATAATCTATCTTAGCAATAAAAATACCACACAAGACTACTCAACTAACACAAGTTCTATCACAATGGAAAAACAAGTACGGTGCTCAAAAGAGTTGCAGCTACATAACTCGACCGAGTCAACTAGAAAACCTAGCAATCACCGAGTTAGAACAGTTGCACATTTAAGGTCACTCCACATGTAGGTTACAAGAACCATGAGGAGTGGGTCTTCATTATCATCAAACCATCACGGGTTTTTATTATCATAAATGCTAGGCAACATAGGTGAGTGGTTACAACTGAGTATACTAACCCCATTAAATACCATACTCTATAAATAGAGAGATTTTTCCCACTCAAATCCAAGGCATGAGACACACAAATATCTTGCTCAAGTTCTCTTCTTTATACCTTGCATTTTTTGCAAAATTCTAACTTAATCATCGGAGCCTCTTTGATTGACACCACACTAGTGTCATTTCAGGTGAAGACTGGCGGAGATGACGATCGGAGTAAAAATTTATTGCAACACAGATTTCAAGGACTGGAGAATCAAGTGTTACACATGTCTCGAGGAATGGGAGACTTGAAAAATCTCCAATATTAACATATGCTTACTTTCTATGGAAATAAATGGGAACAATTCTTCAAGCAATTTTGCTTCATCCTATAGTTCATACATATCAGGCCCACTTTGAAGACCAGAGAATTACTCAAACTACTTCTAATGCCCACAAAAACCTAAGATGTATTTAATAGGTTCATAAGATCATTGTGTACTCGTTAATGGGTCTCTTGTACTTTTTAGTCTCTATCTGTTTGTATTTTGTATATTTAAGCGTCAAACAAACTAAACTAATGCATCTTAGGGTATGTTTGATTGCAAGGAAAATAAGGGGGAAATTAAAGTTTTGTGGAAAATGACAAGTTTCCAGTGTCTGACACGTCAAAAACTCTAAATTTGTGCGGAAAACGATTTGCCAAAACCCTCGATTTGTTTTCATTAACGGAAAATCATTTTCTTACCACCCCCTTTGGAAAACAATTTGCTAGCACATGGTAAATCAAACAAAATCAATCAATATTTTTTTTATAAATAAAGTTAAACAAAATCAAAAGCCACACACACAAAAAAATGAAATCAAACAAAATTATAATTTTATTTATAAAATAAATATGTAAATTGTTAAAAATTAATTATTTTTATCAAAAAATTGAAAATTATCTAAATCAATCCTTTTTTTTTTGTAAATTTCTGATTGAATAATTAATTTTAAATTATATCAATATTTTTTTTATAAATAAAGTTAGAGAGCTACTATTGGCACCCCAAATTTTATTGATTACACCCCAAATAAAAAAAGAAAATAATAAGAAACTATCTCATTATTTGCTAGAGTTGATCTATTTTTTTGGTTTAGGATTTTATATGAGCCTAGTCATAATTGTAAACAACTACTAAAATTGTTTGAACGAGTGCTATAATGTTGCAATTATAATTTAAGCCAAACCTTCGTAATGTTTGAAGAATGTGTTTTAAGCTTCAATTCGGGGGTGATAAATAATTGAAGAAATTGGGGTGGAATACTTAAAACGTAAGGTACCAATAGTAGCTCTAAAAACTTTGGCGTGCCAATAGTAGTCTAATAATTAAAGAAATTGGGGTGTAATAATTCAAATCTTTCCCAAAAAAATGATTTTATCATTATTTTTTATATAATTATCACAAAAGTCAAATTCAAATAATGTTTTTTCTAGTTTTTTTAAGCAATTCAAACAACAAAAATAATTTTCCACGAAATTTTCCATGTTGTGCCCAAACAGTAGAAATTGATTTGCCAACTAATATTTTCTCTGCAATCAAACACACCCTTAGTGTATATTTTTTCATAGGCAAAGGGTTAGTAGTTAGCCAGCAAAGTTGGACTCAAGGGGGTGAACTTAGGACGTGGGAACAACACTCCACACATCTTACCAACTTAATTAAGTTAGCACTTCATGTATCTTAGTGTATTATAAGCTATCTTAGAACAAAAATGAGGTACTTTGCACTAAAGGCGTTGTAGGAGGGTAGCATTATTGCAGTATAAATCATTTTTTAGCTTATCTAACCATAAAACATAATTAAGTGTAGTGTATCCTAAAATTAATGATCGAACACATTTTAGCATATCTTAGTGGATAGGTGCATATCAATTAATGAAAGTGTGATTCTTTTCAGGATACATGGTCTAAGGGTAGTTCAACTACTTTAAACATAAAGTTTTAAGTTAATTATCTATCAACATAAATGTATCCAAATTTATTGAACCATATCTATACATCATGATCATGATCTTTTGCAGCGAATTTTACACGCATCAATCTTCATTGAGGTTTAAGAGTAGTTCAACTACTTTAAACATAAAGGTTTAAGTTAATTATCTATCAACATAAATGTACCAAAACTTATTGAACCATATCGATACATCATGATCATGATCTTTTGCAGCGTATTTTACATGCATTAATTTTCATGGAAATATGGATTGGTTTTTATAGGTTACAATACAATTCATAATATATATATAAGTAATAAAATTTCATAATATTGATAGTTTAAACACTGTTTTGGTTACTAGAGTCACCTTCAATCACCCAATTCTAGTAACAAGCTAACCTGTTCCATAGTTATTTGGGTGGGAATCGACATACAACCAATTTTTAGTGTCCAATATGCAGTGAAAAAAAAATCCCAAGTTGTAGCTGTAAGTGTCAGTTTAGGTTATACGATGTATAATTCAGGCAGAATAGAAAACTTCATGTCAAACTATTTGATGGACATATAAATCAAAGACCTTTTGGCTTCGGAACAAGGTGAGGGCTCCAAATATATCCATAAGGCACATCAGAAGAAGATCCTTGGGCACCACTTAAATATGTAACAGGTCTTAGCTTCAGCTTTTTCTTCCTAAAATCATTTATCATGTCCCGTATTCCAAGCCAAATCATCGAGTCAACAATTTGATACGATAGCTGCAATGTTTATTACGGAAAAAAAAATTAAGTTCCAAAAATTCACATAAAGAGCTTGCAACCTAATATGAAATAATAAAGAAAAGTATTGAAGAAGCTCACTCTATATCCCGCTTGTTGCTTGACACGGGAGAGAGGATGCGGAAATTCACTGGTTGGCCTGTGATAAAGAGAAAAACATCATGGCGTAATTCAACTTAAATGTTCATCAGACTATTATACATAAGTAATTAAGTATGTTCCCACAAATGCATAGGTGAAAAAAAATTCTATCTTCAATGTACAGAGGAAAATTATCATTTTCAGTTCTGTCTCGTGTCTAACCAAGAAATGTATCCAATCAAATAAAGGGTATAAGGCCTATAAGAAGCAAGCACTCACAAAATGCAAATTTCAGGATAACAGTTCAAGAAGATTTAGAACACTGTAAGTCCATTAACCAAGCAAGACTTACGTCCATGGCATCGTAAAAAATATATGAAGCGGTACTTGCAGAGCCTCTGCCACATGAGCATGTCCTGAACAAGTATCCAACTATGTTAGCAATTGATTGTGCAAGAATATAAATGATATTAATAGTTTTGGGTCAGAAAAGTAAAAGAAAATCATGCAAGGTTACTCTGAAAAAGGTTTTGTACAAGAACCATCCCCACCCCCATATCAATATATATTCAAGTAGGTACCAGGATATATAAAAATGGAAGATGCACCTACAATCAATCTTGGGAGAACACACCTCGATGAGGTTATTGAATATAGTGATATTAGAAGAGTTCTCCAAGGCCATTATGGTGCACTAATAATATGATTACACAGATGATTCTTCCCATATTGATGCAGATTGGTTAGGCTCTTCTATGGATTGGAATTGTACACATGGTCACTAGGGAACCTTGTTAATTTTAGAGATACATGTTATAAATTTCATTTATTTCTAACAGTTATTGTAATGCCCTAAAAATTTATTATTTATCTTGAGGATTAAATTTTATGAAATTCGATGATTATTAATCATTATTTTGATGGGATAGTTTTTTTAGTCAACCATGTATTGTTAGTAAGTTTAGAACTGTTGAGAAACATAATTTTGCATGAGCTTAATTTGATGGTTTAAGTTAGTTGATCCATAAGGATATTTAGAAGAATATTTATGAATATAAAGAGCTAATTCATATTGATTTATGTTAAACCTATTGAGAGAAGTTGACTTTTAAGGTTGTTTGTCTCTTGACTTTTAATTTAGGTGTTGATTTTGTTAGGAAGTGCAAGTGAATAAAAAGCTGGACTAGTTAAATAAAGATTCCGGACGTCGAGTTCAGAAGCTAAGAATTGAATTTGATGAGATAGGGAACTTCCAATTCTTAATTATAGTCATAGACCTGTTTTAAAAAAGTTTTTAGTTTCAAAGTAAATGAGTTATTTCGAAATTTATGTTCAATGTATGTATTTTGCCAAAAATTCATGCATGTTAGATTAGAATTTTGATATGTCAAAGTTGTATATGTTATAGGAGATTTTGTTGATGACACCAAAACAATCCAATTAAATGTTTTCATCGTAAAAGTTTTTCTTTTAAAATTGGTTTTGAATAAAAACCAATAATGTTTCTTTATCATTAAACTAATTGGAATAATAGAGCATGGTTATGAACTAATCGAGCATAATTTATGATTATCAAAAACCTGTTTTGATTAACCATTTAGTTTATAAGTAGAAATATAGTTGTAGAAAAAAAAGAATAAGGGATTTTGGGAAGATTTCATAACGAAAAATATTGAAATTTTTTCTACGATTTCAATTAATTGAGCAGGAGAATTATTTATGAAAATTGGATATTTAATGTTCAAGTATTTCATTGTGATTTCAAAAATGGTTTTGTTCAACTTGTAAAGAAAAACTCAAGTTTTGGATTGCTGGGAAAAAATGATTTTCAAAAGAGATTATAGTTCTTTTATATTAAAGTCACATCGGAGATGTGATCACTTGTTTGATGGTATTGAGAACATGATTCTCAGTTGAATGCGTATGTGGAGTGAATACCTAGTGGTGAGATGCTTCAGAGTATATCGTGTAAATCACGAAAGAGAGATATGTGAGATGAAAGAGAGATGTGAGACATTCTTCAATCCGAGGATCGTGTAAGATACGAAAGAGTGAAAGAGGGTGGACACGCTTTGGCTAATTGCCGTGTAAGACACAAAAAAAAGGGTGTACTTATGTTAAGTGATAAACTGGGTTTTGAAAAAGAGAAAATTTCATGATTTGTAAGAAAATGGGAAGTTTCATGTTTTGGAAAAAAAAGGTTTTACTTCTATATTATATTAGCGATCTATTAAAGAAATTGTGAAAACCCACAAAGAATAACGGTTGCAATGTTCGATTTCTTATGTAATATGGGATGCATAAGAACTTAACATCACAACAGGATTTCGGGAATTTCCTTTCCGTCTTTAATGGAGAATAAGATGTAAAGATAGTTGTATAAATGATAGAGTTTTACTGAGGATCACATTCACGCCAGATTGGCATAGACGAAGATGACTAGTCAATAATCGTTAATAGTCTAGAGTAGTCAGGAAAGAATGACTCGCTTATTTGGCCCGTATCTTAAGACCTTAGTCAACGGCTAACCTAAGCCGAAAAATCAGTCATCCAAGTATGGCAGAGGCCGACCATAGAATCAGAAACTACCACACCAGTGAAGTATTGGATCAATTGTATCTTGATTGAGATGTTCACATCAATCATGACCCTCAACTCTCTATTATAGTATTTTGTCATTATATATTATATTATGGGTTGATGTGGTATGTTTCATATTTCAGGCTTATGGCAAAGTTTTATTCTAGTTTATTTCACAGTTATTGAAATCTTTTAGACGGATTTATGTTTTAATAAACCTATATTGTTAACAAACGAATTTGTGTGATTAATCTGCATATTATGACTATGATTTAGAAATATATGTTTCATGTTGGATAACTCCATAGTTATCCACCCTACCAATCATCTCAGTTTCAAGAAGTTCCAACGATCGATGATCAGCTTTATGATTGTTGCAATTTCAGGATCAATACATTTGTGTGTTGTGAGCATTAGTAGATAGAGTAGTTGGTTCATGTTGAGAGACAGCAGGTTAGTATATTATTTGCAGTTAGTGCCAATATTTCTTTCTATTATATAAAAATAAAGGGAGCTGTGAGATAAGATTGTTGCTTTTATTAATGTATAGTATTTAGTTATGCTTCCGTTGCAATATATGGTATCATTGTGGAGTTATATGTGTTCATCATCGTATAGGATTTTGGGGTGTGTCAATTATATAAAGGACAAAGAAGCAAGCAATTGTGGAAAAATCCAACAAGAAGTCGCGTACGTTCCATTTTTTATAAGAAAAAGATTTCATTATAAGAACGGTCGAGATGACCAACTAACAATACAAATACCGAACACAATGAGTTGCGGGAAATTTGGCAAACCCAATCCCATCTCACCAAAATATCGTCAAACAAAACTCTTGCACACACACACACAAAAAAAGGGGGCTCAAAATTGACCAAATTCAAATCCAAGAAAGACTCGTCTTTCCCATAAAAAATTGGGCGATTTTGCTCCTTCCAAAGACTCCAACGAATTGCATATGGATTTATGCTCCAAAGCAACCTCTTGGATTCCTTAAAGGAAAGACCCCACCTGGCCCAAGGAAAGCCATGTACAATCCATGGATCATGAGTTACATGAGTGGATGACACTTGGGACTTGTGGAATGATGGTGTTCAATGAAAAATTAGCTACGAAATTCATTTTATTGCTCAAGCATATCAATGTAAATTAGCTACAAAATTTCATTATAATAGTCAAACCAAATATCAAGTGCTGCAAGAAGTTTATATCTCTATACTGTGCAGTGGGACAGTTATTGTTTTAGGTTATGATTGGCTAGATATAATACATAAACTATAGTCTTGGCATATTACACACCAGTCTTAGAACCAGAGACAAAAAACCATATCGACCATTTTTATGTAACTTCAGGAGTAAAGGGTATTACGACTTCTATTTTCTTTTTACTGTTTTTGATCTGTATACATTTTATTGAAGGTGTAGGAAAGATACATAACCAAGGAGAATGAGAAGACTTACAATGGAAGCAAAACTTGTATAGGGGAATTAATAAAATTATAGGACAGTGTTGATATACCACTCTAGATGCATTTTCTCTTTTCTTATTCTTCTCCCCCCTTCTTCCGTCTGACTTCAACAAATGTTAGCTCGGTTCACAGCCATGATAAACCAGTATTTCAAACCAGGAGCAAGGATTGTAGGATGATTACCACATACATTTAGGGAACAGAAATCCTTGATTGATATAAATTATTTGATTTTTTTTCTATTTTAGTAAGAGTTAAATAATTGGGCCTTATTTCAAAAACTGCCAACAGTCCTGCTGATTTAATGGATATTTCACAAGTATCATCTTCTTTCCTAACAATTAGCTTAGTTGGCGCTTCTATTGTGGAAGGAAAGAACCGGGCATAAGATTTTTCAGGCCATTCCACTCACGAAAAAATAAAGTGGGTGCTTTTTAATACATTGACTGAAAAACTAAAGTAGGTGCTCTTAGTAAATTATTGGCAGTATTTACCAATATTTCTTTCAATCATGTACTCAACACATGGGTGCTTTTTAATACATTGACTGATTGTGCATAAGCTAGTTCTTGTTGAAACCTACTATCAGAATAGAATCAAAGCTTACAACACAGACGAAGTTCAGAAGTTCCTTAGACCTGAGAACCTTATCTGTCATTGAGTGAGAATCCATTTACTTTGATTTTGTTAATAGTAATTCACAATAATGGATTACAGATGGCATTAACTCACAGTGCTTCACTCTCCGTAGGATAAGAAATTCTTCTCGTAGTCTCATAAAAACTCATTGAAGTATATTCTCTTGGTCCCTTCCTCTACGAAGGTGTTACCATTACCGTGAACTGGAGGTGGTTTGCTTCCAACACTTAACAAGTTTCAAAGACGTAGAGCCAGTGGATATGTATAATAGGTGTGTCTTTTTATCCCTAGACATTGTAGGTTATCTAGGCCATTGGATCGGTTAGCAATGAACTAATTGAAGTTAGGAAGGGACTACTGGATATGTATAATAGGTGTGTCTTTTTATCCCTAGACATTGTAGGTTATCTAGGTCATTGGATCGGTTAGCAATGAACTAATTGAAGTTAGGAAGGGACTACAGGTTCAAGGAAGCTTTTTGACCTATGGTTCCACCATTTTGAAGATCAGATAGAGAGGATTGTTGGAGATCCCCCAATCAATATTTCTCAAGTCATGGAATGCCTTGTCAAGGCTAGGGTAGCTATGATCATTGGAACATATGGGTGGAATCTTTCTTCCTCTTCTCCTGAGAGGGTGGAGGTAGAAGACAAAGGTGACATTGATTATCTTTGCCCACGTGGAACCACCTCCATCAAGAATGATGTAGGCAAATAGATAGTTTGGTAGGTGGTCGCTCAAAAGTCGAGAAGTTTGCAGAAGATCAAACACGCCTGACAACTTGGCATTTCAATGGTAAGGGCGATCCCATAAAGCTACTAATTGCAACAGATATAAGCATAAGCCTAACAAGAAGGCACGGGATGTGGGTAAGCTACCAAGTGATTAGGTAAAAAGGCTCTTGCTAGGTGTATAGAGAAACCAACAGTTGTCACTAGGAACCGATCAATGCAGTGAAATTGATATAGTGATTCAAAGGCGCATGGAAATCGAAGGAACAAGTCAATTCACAGTATTAGATACTGTGATATTTCTTTCAATTATACCGATCAAAAAATATATATTTCTTTCAATTATCCAGGTGACATGTACCAAAGGGCACGTTTGACTTTTAACATGAGGGCTACTTTGGAAAATAATATATGATGACAGAAAATTATCCAGATCACATTCCAAAGCTCTTGCCAGGATTTTATTAACATCATGACACCACCTAAACAATTCAGTAGACCCCTCAAAATCTAAGTTGTGTATGAGAATTGAGAAGCATCAAAAACACCAAAGTATCATATCCAACTTGAAGGTGCGTGATCATAGGGCCACCTTCCTTCACAATGAAGCCTTCAAGATTCCTTCTATCCACACCTCTCCTCAAGACCTCAACCACAATACCAAACAAGAAGACGGATAGTGGATCTTTTTTGGTGATCTTCTGCTCTTCTTTTTAATATGTTGTGATTCTACCAATCCAAAGGAAAAAATTAAGAATACTTGACCATAAAAACTACCAAAGTTTAGACATTAAAATATTATAAATGCTAAGAG
Organism: Akebia trifoliata; assembly: GCF_017979445.1. Lineage (NCBI taxonomy): Eukaryota > Viridiplantae > Streptophyta > Magnoliopsida > Ranunculales > Lardizabalaceae > Akebia > Akebia trifoliata. The sequence goes on along the minus strand of NC_141382.1, from coordinate 37,401,473 downwards.
AACAAAGAACATAGAATTGGAAGGGAAAAAAAAAAACAGGCTTTACACAGAAGAAAGCTTAGCAAAAGACTAACCATATGCTGGAGGATTGGCAATAATGGCTTCTGCTTTAAAAGGAATGCCGGAATCAACATCAGGTTCCTTGCATGCCGGAAGTAAAGAGAATATGATTTCCTTCAGTTGTTTTCGTTGAATAGGTATCTCTGAAGGTCCTGATGGTAAGAACCCTTTATTCTTGACCATGTCTATGCAAGAGAAAACAAATCAGTCGAAAGTAAATATAAAATTCATGCATGGGGACTTTTCAGTTAAAACAAAGACAATGTAACTTCCCTATCAAATCAAATTTACATGGAAGTAGTTTGGAGAAAAAGGAAAAATTGAAAAGAACATTTTGAACAAGAAAACGCAATCAGAAGAAAGATTCAAAACTTGAGCACAGGTGATTTTTTTTTTTTTTTTGATAAGTTAAAATTTCATTAGAACAGGGATGAGAAGTCCCAAACTTGAGCACAGTTGATTCTAAATAAGAGTATTCCTTCATGTTATAAACAATAAGTGACGATGAGATTTTGGTTGCTGGTCTACAACCAGTAATCATGGATAACTATGAATTCCCTAATACCATCACAGTATTGAATTCATAATGACATAAGAAAATATTTTTTATCAAGAAAGTGACACCAAGATAATGCAACATGCCCAGTGTAGCCATCTCAAATATAATTAGCATCCATGAGCAAGAGAAAAGTAAAGAAACCTTCTCTGTTTATCTGAACAACTCTACAACTTAATATTCATATAAAAACTGAAAAGAGAGAGATCAAAATTTCCAAATCCAAGAGGCCACCTGGAAAGTATTTACTAATCAAGAAGATGGATGTAGATTACATACATTCAGCAAGAACTTTTGGATCTCCACCTAGTGGAAAGAACTCCAACCCAGCGGTTAAGACAAACTCTTTAAAGTTTGCATGAGTTGCCAGTCTACTCGATGGCCATAGTCCTGCACGTGAATAGCCATGTCAACTAAATTAGCACCTTTTCAATGACATGGTGATTGAACCTTCGAGAAATTAATATCGTTTTCTACATTTACTTGACAGTCTATAACCCATTCTTCATAACGGAACCATAAGGATCCCATCTGACCAAATGCAAAGATCCCTGTTGGAAACTACAACTTACCAAGAAAATAAAAGTGCACTTAAAGCTACTGTGAGAAGTCATGGTACTTAATATCTTATGTGGAATGATTACAACAGATAAAAGAAAATACTAGAAGTTATTTGACTATTGCAAGTTTGCAAATTTTGCCAAGAAATTTTATCCTTAAAGCTCATAAACAACCATATCAGCCTACAAGGTGAAAGAAATATTTAGAGATTAAATTCTAACCATAGTTTGGTGAGATCACTGGAAGGAAAACAAGAGGACCTTTGAAGGGACAGAGAACTTGATGCATGATATTATCCTAAGCATGACAGCTACGGTTATCTATTTGTCTAAACTTTTCAGAAAATTTTGGGATGACTTCTTATTAGGTGAGAACAGTAATTCTTGGAGAAAGAAAGCTTTTGCTCTATGTATTTTCATTTCACCTTAGTTGTGCTTTTTGTGTCTTTCTCGGTAGGTCTTCTCAACCTCGTTTTATGTATTGTTTCACTCTCTTAATAAGATCTTATAACTATCAAATATAAAAATCCACCTACGGAAAAAAAAACTGAAAAAGGCAATTACTTTAGTTACATAATACATCAACACAATAAAAATGCCCCTTCGAGAGAAATAGTAACACAATGCATTTCTTTTTTCAGATTCAGCTCACTTGAGATAATTTTTTTGCTCTGAATCAAGCATTAACATCAGGAAACTAGATGTCAACATTAACATGTATTATCTGTTTGAAAGTAAATATCTAGTACAATGGGCACATCAAATAGGAAATTCAGATTTGAAACAAGATAAAGATCAGCAAGACAAAATAAATAGAAAGCGAAAAAAAAAAATCACACACAAGATCACAACCTGTAAGCGTTTACCAATGGCAATGAAAGGCTGAACATCTCCCCGCGTACCAACAATAAGCATTACTATTTGCAGCGGCGGTATATAATGAAATTCTGCTGGGTCAAGAGGTTCTTCTTCAACAGCTTCATTATAAACATCTTCAGTTCCAAAATCAAGACCTTCAGGTTTTACATCCCCTGGAACTTCAAATTCTACAGTTCCATCATGTTTCAGGGTAGCTATTCGATTCAACATTTCGAGCTGTAAAACTATAACAGTTCACTAAGAACCTCACCAAGTGCACAATTAACAAAGGATGCAGTAGTAATGACAAACAGAAACTTTCAAGTCACAATAGTCTGATGAAATCTATTACAATTTCAGGCTAGGCTAAAGAAGAATAATAGCCACCAAAAACTGTTACCCCCACCCCTGCCATGAATTGAATTATGACTAGAAAATAAAGGTAACAACAAAACAGAAACACCTGGCATACATTAAACTTGCAACAATTTACACCTACTAACAAGTTGGTCCACTGTGAGGATTTTATCTAAAGAGGTAGTCCAAACAAAGAATCTGCTTTTAGATGTCACCAAACTAAACATCAATTTCCTAGCAAGAGGAAGAGGGATTTCACATGTAAGCTTCAAGAAAAATGGAAAAAAAATATGTCTTTCTTGTCTCACTTCCAACATTTATTTCTCACTTTTAATTAGATAATATAACTATTAAACAAGACATCAAGTTATTATTTTAATCCACCTCTAAATCAGTGAGATTCCTACTTAAACCAAAGGTCTAATCTACAACATTTGATTCATTTACATAGCAACACTTAAGAAAAAAATATGTATGCAGAAGTGCAACTTCAGGAAGGGCACTCAAAACGATGAGATGCTAGCTACGAAGGGAAAAAATACCCCAAAGCAATCACTTTTGTTACTTAGGTTCAATTATTCAAAAAGATGGAAGAGAATGGTGAAGATGTGATTCATAGAATTAGTGTTGGATGGCAAAAGTGGAGATGCACCTCTAGAGTATAACATGACCTACATATATCAGTCAAAATAAAATAGAACAGTGTAAACAGTATTAATAAGACCAGCTATGTTAATAAGAACAGTGTAAACAGTATTAATAAGATGAGACAAGAAGAGACAAGGATGTCCATGACGAATGAGTCATAAGAGACATAATCAAAATTGAGAACATTTGAGGGAATCGAGGAATAGCACCAATTGGAGTTAAAATAAAGAAAAATCGAATGAGATGGTTTGGTCGCATACAGCAGAGACCGATAGTACTGCAAGTTGAAGACTCTAAAAAGGGAGAGAAGAAGATTAAAATGACATAGATTGATGTAGTACAGAAAGATTTGAAAACACGTGCCTTGAAAGAAGATGATGGTCATGGTGATGCTGGAGAAATAGGATTCATGTTGCAGACCCAATATTTAATATATAGCATAGATTATGATGACGAGGATATTCTTCACATTTCTGTTAATCGTTCCAAGTCATTTCTTTGTGTATTGACTGATACACATGTATTGATGATATGTTACCACTTAGACCACCGATATATGCTCTTATCATATCAATATTAAATAGTGTGCCAATATCAAGATACGGAAATAGCTACGACTCTTACATAACAAATTAGAACACATCCTCCAATGGATTCTACCTTCTTGTGGTCAGGAATCTTTTCATCAAATATGTGTGCTGTATCTTTACCAAGTATAGTACTTTGTCGACGCCGCTCTGTGTTTGATCTCTCCAACTTAAGCTCATTCATGGTAAACTCTAATTTTTTAGCATTTGAGGTCTCCCCAGGCAAAGTTTTAGCTCTAGGCAAACTCCTGTCAGCAGTCCCTGAATAAAGCATATTCAGAAATGGAATAATGCGTGAATTATGGTAAAAGAAGCCCGTTTGGAAATTACTACCAACCATGCCCATACAGATGTTTCACTCACCATGTCAGCCTACTCATCTATATCCAACCATGACAGATATAAGTAACCCACACTAAAAAATCCACAATGCTTTGCAAATATTTAGAAAATATGAATGTTGAAAAGTTAGTAAAGGAACTCCTCTGAAGTTCGAAGGGGAATGAGAAGAGCTACAAATAAGATATACAAAAAAAAGGGTCATGTACAAGTAATATCGATGGACTCTAAACTTCTAAGTTCCAAACAAAAAAAAAAGTTCCCGAGTAGACCAAAATAATACCTGTTATGCAATGTAAATATAAATATCATCAGCTGATAAAAATTTATATCTTTGTTATCAAAAGCCATAGCTAATTTTAGCAAAAACTAAAGGAGGTGTCACATTTGAAAATGTCAGTAATTAGGGGTTGAGTAGACATTGTAGAGCTACTAAACTAATTACTTCATTAATTGAGCTGCCTTTGCTTAAGTCTAAACTCCCGAGCCAAGGATTTATAGTAATTTAAATAACCAAAATATATATATATATTACCAGTGAGATGAAAACCTTAAGCCTTTGAGTTTCACGTCACGATTCACACTGACAATTAAAGAATTAAAAACCTAAGTCATGTTTCACTTGTTCTTTATTCAACCTCTCTTAAATTCATTTCAATTTTGATCTAGGAAATAGAAGGGGGGAAAATCTAGTAGGTTAAACCTCATTTCTTTTAGGTTACTGTGCTGCAATGCCGGTATTGCACACACACTATCATGTTAAGAGACAAACCAACTCAATGAATGTTCCTACTTGATTCGAGCCCACTTTATGGTAAGAACATGCATTAACAATTAGCAGGCTGCCTCCTAGAATTCTACAAAGTTTCAAGAAAACGTGAGAATCGATGGTCTATAATGAGCAAGCCATTATTTAACAACAACAACAATGACCATGGTTATAGAGCCTTCCTTACAATAATGACCTTGGTTATCCAAAAATTAAGAATATCTTCTATAATTATTTTTCATGGTCAAATAATTTGAAATGTGTCACCATGCAAAAGACACATTTGATAAAGTGAGAATTCCCAGAATTTGTCACCCTGCTAAAGCAGTTGAACAGCAATATTTTTTAAAAAGGCATAACATATATTGTATTAATGGAAAAGAGCAATGGGCGAAATGATCATCACAACAAAACATTAAAAAGTTCAGTTATATGGTTGAACAACAATATTAATGCTATAAAACAATAAAATTTATCATTATCAAAATGAGTGCCTTATGTAGTAATTTCTAACTTGTATTGAAAAACATGGTTTAAACTTTAAAATATCAGAATGTATTGGAATGTATCAGTCGATACATATCAGTATCGGCCAAGATCGATACAAAACATTGACTCTGAATCATTCAATGCTTCGGGAATGTATCGGTTTGTATCGAATGTATCAGCCAATACCGTACGAATTTTTTTTTATAAATATAAATTCATTAATGAGAAGAAAAATACAACAATTGGTCAAGATGACCAACCTATAGAGGTTCAATGACCCATGTATAGTGTGGCTGAAATCCTCAAAAGAATATTGAGGCTATTGGTTTCATTATATAGAATGTATTTACAATTGGAAAGTCCTATATAATAGGAAACAAATTAACATAATATATACGGTTGAGATTATCCTATAAACTAGGAAAGGAAATATATGTACAAGACAAAATCATCTAAGATCACGGAAAGAATCCAAAGAGGATTCTTCCTTATCACCCCCCTTCAAGCTGAGTGAGGCAAAAGGAATCACGTGAAGTTTATTACAGAAAAGTAGAAACTGAGGCTTGGTGACCCCCTTGGTAAATGAATCAGCAAGCTGAAGATGTGAGCAAACAAAGGCGACTTTTAGAAAACCGTTGGCAATTAATTCACGAACAAAATGGTAGTCAATCGTAATATGTTTAGATCGAGGTCGAGTGATAGGATTGACTGCCATAAAAATAGCACTCTTATTGTCGCATAATATTTTTGGAGGGGAAGGCATTTGAAGACGTAGATCACAGAGTAGCTGGACAATCCAAGCAACTTCAGCAGTAGCAACAGCTAAGGATCTATACTTAGCTTCGGCACTGGAACGAGAAACAGAGGATTGTTTCTTGGAGCACCAAGAAACAAGATTAGCACCTAAGAAGATAACAAAGCCAATGGTAGACCGATGTGTATCAGGACAACCTACCCAATCAGCATCAAAATAAGCAAGCAACTCACGGGAGGAGGTGTGGTAGAGTTTGAGACCATGATGGACCGTGCCTTTAACATAACCAACTATGCGTTTGAGTACGCGAAAATGATCTTCAGTTGGAGCATGCATGTACTGGCAAATGGTATTGACACTGAATGAGAGATCAGGCCGAGTAATTGTCAAATACTATAGAGCTCCAGCAAGAGACCGGAAGAGGGTGGGATCCGAGAAGAGTTTCCCTTCGGTAGTGAGATGCTAACAACTACAAAGAGAGTGGTAATGGGTTTGGCCTCAACCATGTCAGCACGATGTACTAGATCAAGAGCATACTTGGTTTGGCTAAGAAATAAGCCTTGAAAATTAGGTTGAACTTCGACACCAAGGAAATAGTGGAGAGAATCCAAATCTTTCATAGCAAATTCGTGGACAACCGTGTAATAAGTATTTATCAAAGCGGGATTGTTGCCAGTAAGCACCATGTCGTCGACATAAATTAAGAGATAAATCGTGCCTACCGTGGTGTGATGAACAAA